>NC_057735.1:17008058-17050114 GCF_004010195.1 Chiloscyllium plagiosum
CTAAAAAAGCTTTTACTATCCTCCTTTATATTTTTGGTCAGTTTACCTTCGTACCTCATTTTTTCTCTGCGGATTTCCTTCTTAGTAATCCTCTGTTGTTCTTTAAAAGCTTCCCAGTCCTCCATTTTCCCACTCATCTTTGCTATGTTATATTTTTTCTCTTTTGACTTTATATGTTTCTTAAATTCCCTCATCAGCCATGGCCACCCCTGCCTCCTCATAGGATCTTTCTTTCTTTTTGGAATGAACTGATCCTGCATCTTCTGCATTATAATCCCTGCTAAGGTATTGCACCATTGAACTTTGGCCAGCTCCTCCCTCACAGCTCCATAGTTCCCGTATTCAACTGAAATATTGTCACTACTGATTGTACCCTCTCCCTTTCAAGTTGCAGACTGAAGCTTATTGTATTATGGTCACTACCTCCTAATGGCTCCTTCACTTCAAGGTCCCTGATCAATTCTGGTTCGTTGCACAATACCAGATCCAGAATTGCCTTCTCCCTGGTAGGCTCCAGCACCAGCTGTTCTAAGAATCCATCTTGGAGGCACTCCACAAAGTCTCTTTCTTGAGGTCCAATACCATCCTGATTCTCCCAGTCTACCTGCAATCAGGGAGCCTTGACTGATATAGAAAAGGAGAGTTTCAGAGATACTGACACTCTGGTACCTGACTCTGAATGAGGCAGTACTCATGTGTAAATAAAGGATGGCTTAATGATGGGATACCATGAAGTTATTTCATGATGAAAACTCACTGACCTGTTCCTCTCTCCACATATTAGCCAGTCCTATTGAGTATTTAGAGTATGGTCTGACTTCATTTCACAACTCCAGCATTTGTAGCTTTTACTCACAGTTGTATTATTTCCTTTTTGGAAATACTTCATCTAAAGGTCTATGAAAAACAATCTCACTCGACTGGTATGTTCAATTAAGCCCTTGTAAACTGTAATCTGGAGCTGTGGGTACTAATGATAGAGGCACCGACATTCTTTCCATTATATAGCAGACCAGAATTCTCTCCCACTCCCTCTTGTAGCACATTGGTAGTGTCCCTACCCCTAGACCAGAGACGCCTGAGTTCAAGTCCCACCCCACTCCATCTCTGAATAGGTTGATTAGAAAAATATGTGACTACCTGCCATTGGCATGAGTTGGAAGAATCGAAGATTGCTACACAGCCTCCATTGACCACATTATGACACATTTGCCTTTAGGCATCAAGACTTGGTGTGGCGCTTAAACCAGGGCTCTTGGCTCAGAGGCTTGGGCTCTACTACTCATCACAAGACTTCCACATTGTATTGCTTTGCTCAATACAGGTAGTTCAGCTATATTACACACTCCCACAGCTAACTCTACCTGTTAACAAACTGGTTTGATCACGTGTCCTGTTACTAAGCCGTATGTGGAATGGCCAATTTTATCTAGCATCTGAACTGATTTAAGATATAGGGAGTGCTATTGTTCATACTAACTAGTAATGAGTTTACAATAAAAGGAAGGATCATTTATCTTGGACCAAGCTGTATGGACAAGGTTAAGTTTCAAATCATAAGGGGGGCATATTTATCTCAGCCCTTTGTGATTAATAAGGAGTAAATGCATTTAAAACAATTCTGAATCATAAGAATTATAGTATCTACTCCAGCTGCAGTATATTAATGAAGACAACTAAGTTATGAGAAGATCAAGTTTCATGATCTTTATAAAGGTTTCAGCCATTCAATGAATTATTTCACTACTTTTCCCATATTTCTCCGGCTGTCTAGTTTTTCAATCATATGTACTTACAACTAAGTTAGTTACTGCTCTGTACTCATAGAGCAGTGGGGGACAGAATAGTTCCTCAGCAATACAGAGGAGGCACGTGTTTGATGAACTCGGACTTCTGTTATGACTAACCTTGCTATTTATAAACTGTCTGCAGCCATTCCTTCTCTTGTGAGTAACAAAAAAAACCACACAGCATTCACTTTGAAATGCAATCAATCCATTACTTCACTGTGGAGACAAGTATCATTGAGATGTTTATTCAAAGGGTTTTCATCTGACCTTTTGAAAAACTTATTGAGATGGTTTGCAACTTAAAAAGTATCTGCAAAAATGAGAGTTGAGATATCTCAACTTCAAGGAAGTTTCCTTTCAAGTACTTCCAACAGATGTACATTAAAAAAAATTTCCATGACAAACTTGAGGACTCGTACAGTCATCTAGTGTTCCTGGCATTTATTTTTGTTTCTGTCACCATCTCACCAAATCAACATACCATCAAGCTTTGTCTGTTATGTTAGTGAGCCTGTCACCCTCCCTACCTTTTTAAAATTGGTTAACTCTCTCAAGAGTTGTTATATTCTGCACTTTAGTTGATGTTTTGCAAATTTCTGGGATTTATGCTAGTTTAGACTATTACATTTTATTTAAAATACCTTTTGTCTCAATCCCAATCTTTGAGGGTATGATAATGTTGTCAAATGTTAAGTAATGTCCTTCAAATAAGGGAAGCTGCTAATGCTAGCCAGGCTGACAATCACACACTCCAGTCCTTGAGGTAATTGAACAGGTCATTCTGTTGCCAGGGCAATAATTGCATCCTTGTCATTAATCCTGGTGAGTTTTAAAACAATATGCGTGATGCCGCCTCCCGCTTAACTTGTTCATATTATTCAATGGCAATGCTCAAGTGCAGTTAAAGCAATTACTTTCATTTAAATAGCACCTTTCATGGCTGTCCCAAAGCATTTTCTAGCCAATTAAGTACTTTTTGAAGTCAGTCATTATTATAATGCACCAATTGCGACAACCAATATGCATACAGCAAGCTTTCATAAACGGCAAACTTTAAATGACCAAATAGTCTGTTTTTTGTGATGTTAATTGAAGGTTAAATATTGGCCAGACAATCAGAGATAACTCCCCTCACCTTCTTCAAAATTGTAATGTGGTAGCTTTTACGCTCACTTGATAGAACAGACAGAACCTTGGTTTAACATGGTATCCAAACGATGACACCACCAACAGTGAGGCACTACCTCAGTAATTCATTGGAGTGTCAGCTTAGATGTCTGTGCTCAAATCTCAGGAGTGGGAATTCAGATTAGGATCAAGGAGAGAGTGTTCCCAGCTGAGTCATAGGTAATTCTGAGTGTGCTTCTAATAAAGGTTTGACAAAGTAAAGGGTAATTTTTTGTTCATATTTATAGATTTTAACAAACAGGTCTCAGTGCAATTATTTTAGCATTTGACTTTGTGCCTTTTGCAGTTTATCTTATCTTCTTTTTGTTACGCTATATACATTCCTCACTTAATGAATGGCAGGTAGATTTTAAAACCAAAGTGCACTGCATTTAGAGTCATAGAGATATACAGTCATAGAGAAACAGACCCTTCAGTCCAACTCGTCCATGGCAATCAAATATCCTAAATTAATCTTGTCTCAATTGCCAGCACTTAGCCCATATCCCTCTAAACCTTCCTATTTTCCGCATATGCACCACCCTTTGCATGAAAACGTTGCCCCTTAGGTCCCTTTTGTATCTTTCCTCTCTCGTCCTAAACCTATGCCCTATGGTTCTGGATTCCCCCACTCAAAGGAAAGACCTTATCTATTTACCACATCTATGCCCCTTATGATTTTATAAACCTCTATAAGGTCACCCCTCAGCCTCTGATGCTCCAGTGAAAACAGACCCAGACTATTCAGCCTCTCCCAATAGTTCAAACCATCCAACCCTGGCAATCACTTATATAGCTAACTAATTTCCCCTTCTGTACCAAGCAGACCCTACACAGTAGGGCCTCCCTCCAACCCACCTCCTCTAACCTTGCTAAGAGTCTGTAAACTCGGTAAGTTTTCAGGTTTTTTTCTTTTTTTCCTTCCTTCTCTTCCTTGTTTAGTCCTGTGCAGGCTTTCACATTAGCAGGGTATGGTTGAGAGGGCAGTTGCATGTTCCTCCTGCAGAATGTGGCAGGTGAGAGATACAACACATGTCTCTGCAGGAAGTGCACCGAACTCCAGCTCCTCGAAAACCGAGTTAGGGAACTGGAGCTGGAGCTGGATGAACTGCAGATCATCCGGGAGGCTGAGGGAGAAAGTGAGAGGATGTATAGGGAGGTGGTCACTCCTCAGATACAGGATAAGGACAGCTGACTTACCGTCAGAGGGAGGAAAGGGAACCAACAGAAAGAGCAAGAATCCCCTGTTTTGGATACTGCTGGTGGGGACGGCCTACCAGGGGAAAGCCATAGCTGTCAGGTCTCTGGCTCTGAGCCTGGCACTGAGGCTCAGAAGGGAAGCGGGGAGAATAGAAAAGTGCTAATGGTAGGGGACTCAATAGTTAGATGGATTGACAGGAAGTTTTGTGCTCAGGAATGGAACTCCCAGAAGGTATGTTGCCTCCCCAATGCCAGGGTCCGGGATGTCGCCAATTGGGTTTACAGGATTCTGAAGGGGGAGGGGGAGCAGCCAGAAATCGTGGTACATATTGACACCGATGATATAGCCAGGAAAGGAATTCCAACCTAACAGAGAGTTAGGTTGGAAGATGAAGAGCAGGATGAGTAGTGTTCGCAGGTTTGCTACCGGTGCCATGAGACAGTGAGGTGAGGAACAGGCAGCCAGTGCAGCTTAACACTCGGCTGTGAGGCTGGTGCAAGAGAGAGGGCTTCAGATACCTAGACCATTGGGATGCCTTCTGAGGAAGGTGGGACCTGTACATGAAGGACTGGTTGCACCTGAACTGGAGAGGCACAAATGTTTTGGGTGGGAGATTTGTTTATGTGGTAGGGAGGGTTTAAATTAGTTTGGCAAGGGGGTGGGAACCAGAGCTACATATCTGAGAGGGGGACAGTTGCAAATGGGGCAGTGACAGGATGTAGTGAATCGATCGGGAACGATTTTCACATGATGAAACAAAGGGATTGGTTCATGTGTGTCTGCTTTAATGCAAGGAGTGTCAAAAATAAGAGTGATGAACTTAGAACATGGATCAGTACTTGTGACTATGATATTGTGGCCATAACGGAGACATGGGTTTCACAGGGGCAGGAATGGTTGCTAGATGTTCCAGGGTTTAGAATGTCTAAAAAGAACAGGGAGGGTGGAAAAAGAGGAGGGGGTGTAGCATTGCTAATCAGAGGGTGCATCACAGCTACTGAAACAAAGGTTGTTGAGGAAGGTTTGTCTACTGAGTCAGTGTGGGTGGAAGTTAGGAACAGCAAGAGAGCAGCCACCTTATTGGGGGTTTTCTACAGACCCCTAATAGCAGTAGGGAGATGGAAGAACTCATAGGCCGTTTGGGAAAAATGCAGATGTAGCAGGGTTGTTGTTACCGGTGACTTCAACTTTCCCAATATTGACTGGAAGCTCCTTAGTGCAGATGGTTTGGATGGAGCCGTTTTAATCAGGTTTGTTCAGGAAGGATTCCTTACTCAGTATGTAGACAGGCCAATGAGGAAAGAGGCCATTTTGGATTTGGTGCTCAGCAATGAGCCAGAACAGGTGTCAGATCTCACGGTGGGAGAACACTTTGAGGATGGTAACCACAACTGCCTCACATTTACCATAGCCTTGGAGAGGGAAAGGAGCAGTTACCAAGGGAAGATATTTAATTGGGGAAAGGAAATTATGATGCTATCAGACAGGAGTTGGGAAGTACAGATTGGCAGCAATTATTCCGCAGAAAGGGCACAACAGACATGTGGAGACTGTTTAAGGAGCAGTTGTTGCGAGTGATGCACAATTTGTTCCTCTGAGACAGGCAAGAAGGGGTAAGATTAAGGATCCTTGGATGATGAGAACAGAGGAGTTTCTCATCAAAAATAAGAAGGCAGCTTACGTAAGGTGAAGGAAACATGGATCTAGCACAGCTTTAGAGGATTACAGGCTTACTAGAAAGGAGCTCAGAAATGGACTGAGGAGAGCCAATAGGGGGCATGAAAAAGGCTTGACAGGAAGGATTAGGGAGAATCCAAAGGTATTTTACTCATACATGAGGAATAAGGGAATGATCAGAGAGAGGTAGGGCTGGTCAGGGATAGCATAGGGATGTGTGCGTGGAGTTTGAGCAGATAGGGGAAGCCCTAAATGAGTTTTTTGCTTTGGTTTTCACTGAGGAAAGGGACCTTGTTGTGAATGAGAACTTTGAGGAGCAAGAAAACAGGCTTGAACAGATCAAGATTGATGAAGTTGATGTGCTGGAAATTTTGGCAAACATTAAGATTGATAATTCCTCAAGGCCAGACCAGATTTATCCTAGACTGCTCCAAGAAGCGAGAAAGGAGGTTGCTAAGCTGCTGGCAAATGATCTTTGCCTCCTCATTCTCCATGGGAGTTGTTCTAGAGGATTGGTGGGAGGCGAATATTGCTCCTCTTTTCAAGAAGGGGAATAGGCAAACGCTGGCAAATATCAACCTATTAGCCTTACGTCTGTGGTTAGCAAGGTTTTGGAAAGAATCCTGAGGGATAGGATTTATGACTATTTGGAAAAGCATAGCGTGATTGAAGGCAGTCAACATGGATTTGTGAGGGGCAGGTCATGCCTCACAAATTTTATTGAGTTCTTTGAGGAGCTGGTGAGACAGGTTGATGAAGGTTGGGCAGTGGATGTGGTGTATATGGACTTCAGCAAGGCATTTGATAAGGTTCCAATGGAAGGCTCATTCATAAAGTCAGGAAGTATGGGATACAGGGAGATTTGGCTATCTGGGTTCAGAATTGGTTGGCTGACAGAAGGCAGAGAGTGGTTGTAGATGGAAAGTATTCTGCCTGGAGGTCAGGCAGTGGGGTCCCACAGGGTTCTGTTTGTGGGCCTCTGCTCTTTGTAGTTTTTATAAATGACTTGGATGAGGAGGTTGAGGGCTGGGTTAGTATATTTGCCGATGACACAAAGGTTGGAGGGGCCATTGATAGTATCGAGAGCTATTGCAGGCTACAGTGTGACATAGACAGGATGCAGAGCTGGGCTGAGAAATGGCAGATGGAGTTCAACCTGGATAAATGCAAAGTCATGCATTTTGGAAGGTCGAACTTGAATGCTGAATATAGATTTAAAGACAGGATTCTTGGCAATGTGGAGGAACAGAGGAATCTTGGTGTTGAAGTGCATAGATCCCTCAAAGTTGCCTCCCAAGTGGATAGGGTTGTTAAGAAAGCATCTGGTGTTTTGGCTTTCATTAGCAGGGGGATCGAGTTTAAGAGCTGCGAGGTTTTGCTGCAGCTCTACAAGTCCTTGGTGAGACCACACTTGGAATATTGTGTCAATTCTGGTCACCCTACTATAGGAAAGATATGGAGGCTTTGGAGAGGATACAAAGAAGGTTTACCAGGATGCTGCCTGGACTGCAGGGCTTCTCTTACGAAGAGAGGTTGACTAAGCTCAGACTTTTCTCTCTGGAGAGGAGGAGGAAGAGACGTGACCTGATCGAGGTAAACAAGGTAATGAGAGGGATGGATAGAGTCAATAGCCAGAGACTTTTCCCCAGGGCAGGATTGACTGCCACGAGGGGTCATAGTTTTATGATACTAGGAGAAAGGTATAGAGGGGACGTCAGAGGTAGGTTCTTTATGCAGAGAGTTGTGAATGCATGGAATGTGTTGCCAGCGGTGGTGGTGGAAGCAGAGTCACTAGGGATATTTAAGTGACTGTTGGACATGCAGAGAGACAGCAGTAGATTGAGTGGTGCATAGGTTAGGTTATTTTAGTTTAGATTAGGAATAATCCTCGGCACAATGTCGTGGGCCAAGGGGCCTGTTTGATGCTGTTCGGTGCTGTACTTTTCAATTTTGTATGTTGTATGTTCTATGTTCAGACAGATGGTGGAATTTGAATCACAACAAAAATCTGGAATTAAGTGTCCAATGATGGCCATGAATCGATTGTCGATTGTTGGAAAAACCTATCTGGTTCACTAACATCCTTTCAGGAAGAAAAGTGCGGTCCTTACCTAATCTGGACTACAAGTGACTCCAGACCCTTGGCAATGTGTTGGTTCCTAACTGGAATTATGGATGGTAACCAGTGCTGCCCACATCCTGTAAATGAATAAAAGAAAAGACATTCCTTACTTTATAAGTTCAGCCTGACATGGGTACAAGAAGTGTGAATACCTCTTATTTTGTTGCTTTATTTATAAATAAAAAGAGAAAACGTTTTCTGCGTGTTAATCTTTCACTTCAAGTTCATTGTTATCAGCAAAGCACATTAAATGTAGAGGGGTATCAAAATTAATTGATCATAAGTTGAAACACTTCATTTCTACTTTAATGTAAAAGATAAATCTACATTATATTGCTGTGTATTCACTGATTGATTGACTGAGATTGATTCCAGTATCTCTTGTAAGAGCCCGAGATCAGCAGAAACCCGAGGAAACACCATTTATGATCATTTTCAGTCATGTATGTTATTCTCTTAGAAGTTCTGTGACTCTCCCTCTAAGGTTATGAGAGGAGACTAGGTTTTCAGCACCTTTACTTTGCAATTGGTATGCCAAAGTCAAACATGGGTGATAGTGAATAAAAACTGAAAGAACTGCAGATGCTGTAAATCAAAAAAACAAAAATGGAACTTGCTGGAAAAGCTCAGCAGGTCTGGCAGCATGGTACGTATATGGAATGAGCTGCCAGAGGAAGTGGTGGAGGCTGGTACATTTGCAACATTTAAAAGGCAAATGGATGGGTATATGAATAGGAAGGATTTGGAGGGATATGGGCCGGGTGCTGGCAGTTGGGACTAGATTGGGTTGGGATATCAGGTCGGCATGGACGGGTTGGACCGAAAGGTCTGTTTCTGTGCTGTACATCTCTATGACTCTATAAATCAGAGTTAATGTTTCGGGTGAGTGACCCTTCCTCAGAACAGGTGAGATCCTGTTGCTTGTTTTTTGTCCTGCCTGAAATTACATAGGGTTACACAGGATAGACTGCACACAAACAGGCCATCGGGCCTAACAAGTCCAAAGTCACATTTATGGTCCACTCAAGCTTCCTTCTACCATCTTTCATTCAAATCTATCATTATAACCATTAATTCCTTCTCCCTCAAATGCTACTTTCTTCTTAAATTTCATGACCCTCCTTGTTGCAACCATTCTCTGTGATAACACATTCCACATTCTCACTACTCTTTGGAAAAAGAAACTTCTTCTGAACTCCCAATATGATTCTTGGTGATGATCTTACATTGTCTGTCTCCGGTAATGCTCTTACCACAAAAGGAAACATTTTCTTTGTATCTGCTCTATTTTTTTAAAAAATAGTTGGGATGTAATAATGGCAGCTGATACACCATCACTTGCTTTTCACTCAGATTAAAAATTACACTGCACAGCTTTAAAATTATAAGATAGATAATCTAGGCTATGTTAATAGAATCCATACAGGCCATTCAGCCTATTGAGTCCACATCAAACCTCCGAAGAGCATCCCATCCAGACCCACCATAATCCTGTATCTCCCATGGCCAATCCACCTACCCTGCAGATCCCTAGGCACTACAGGCAATTTAGCATGGCCAATCCACCTAGCCTACACATCTTTGGACTGTGGGAAAAACCCATACAGACACCGGGAGAATGTGCAAGATCCATACAGACAGTTACCCAAGTTAAAATCAAACCTGGGTGCCTGGTGCTATGAGGTAACAGTGTCAACCATTGAGCCACCGTGGTGCCCCTAGTGGCATACAATACTAGAACAGGGAGATTATGCTTTTGTAAGACTCAGCTGGGATATTTTGGGTGCCACAATCTAGGAAGGATGTGAGTGCATTGGAGACAGTGCAGAAGAGGTTTCTGTTTGGAACACGAATTTGAAAGTATTCAACCAGGTGGTATAGACCATTCTCAATGAATGATTGTCCGGTAACAGTTCTAGATTCACACAAAAGTATTGTTGAGGCTTTTAAAAAATATATAATCTGCACCTGTTGTGTCATTAATTTATTACTTGTGCTTGGTGTGATTCTGTGACTCATGCACTTTCTATTGCTAATGAACAGCATTGCGAATGAAAGCCCAGATTGTTCTCTTTAGCTCTGGTCACCAATTGTGCTGCTTCCACATTTTTCTGTGGAAGTTCCTGGCTTCTATGTATCGGCTGTTTGCCAGTGTTTGTGAATGGCTATTTGGAGCATTCATTATGAGACCTAATATCAAAAACCATCTTTTTTTTTCTGAGAGATTTCTCCCCATTTATTGACATCTGTTGTTCAGTGGTACTTTGTGCAATGATTGCGCAAAGAAGCTCAATCATTACTGGTAGCCTCCTGTACACAGTTTTTGTTATGTTCGGCTTGTATGTGGTTACTATCGAGATAGTTACAGGTAGTCATCACGTGCAGAGGAAGTGATCTGCTATTACTCACAACCACGTAGAGATCAGCATATTTACTGGCTCCAGGCATGTAACATGAGATATTTGGGAAGTGTTACACAGATAGATTTTCAGGACTTTCTGTGTGACATTGGAAAGCAATCCATCAGCCCTCAGCAATTAGCGAGTTTGTACATGACTAACCTGTGCAGAATATCTCCTCATGTTGGACAAGGATAGAAAGACGTACATTTTATTTAGTGTCTTCTGTGGTCCCAAGATGTTCCAAAGCACTTTATAGTCAAGGAAGTACTCTTGAGTTGTTGGCACTGTTGTGATGCTGGAAGGTTTGTCCACGCTTACATACAAACTACATTATGGACAAAAATGTAATGTGGGGCTTTTTCCATGCTTTGGGAGAACACATGGCCAGGAACGGAAATTACCGAACCAAGATGGAAGCAACTGTAATTCACAAATGCAACAGTGAGCCTCACCCAACATGTGTGTTCTCTTTGCATGAGCCATTGCTCATCAGAGTAACCACCAGAACTCTGACTTCTGTTTTGGGGTGAATAGAAGTAACACATGTGCCGAGAAATAAATTTTCAGTGACACAGCCAATTTTGTGTGCTGTTTTCCTTTGTATTCTTTGAAGAGGCATGAACTTTGGTAGAGTGAGGTAGAGTGACTGCTTTAGAATAAATGTTGATCAAAAAGATTGCAGCTGTAAGTTTAGCAAGTCTGAAACTATCCATGAGAAAACAATGATACACTGATAAAACAAAGTGTTTTCTTTAACATCATGGAAATATGTAAATGGACTCATGAGCCATTTCGTTCTGATTCTGGGGAGGATGTTTTTGGGCCATAAAAAATCATAGTAAAAGAGAAGGCCATTCGGGCCTGCCATGATTATGTTGGCTCTTTGAAAGAGCTGTCATATTTTGTATCCACACCCATGATATTTGAATATAGCCCTATTGTTGCCTCATCCTGACAACCCCCTTTTAAATTATTTATGGAAATAGTTTACACCAACTTTGCAGATTTGAGGATATTATAAAAAGACAGATAAGTGGCATTGAGTTCTTAAAAAGGGATGGGTTTGTTGACTTATTCCAGCTGTACAAAGTAAACTGAATTCTCATTAAACCAAAGCAGTTACTTTTTTGTTTGAAGTATCTGTATTACCAAATTCCAACTAAACCTGATTCAGTTAAAACCTTGTGTGTGCTGCCACCTAATGTAATCATCAAGCCAATTCACTTAAGGACTTTTAGCAGCAGACAACCAGGCTTACATTTCTAAAGCACCCTCTTATGTCTTTGAGATATATCAGAAAGATGTTACACACACACTGCAATGCACAGATTGTCCTGGGTTGGGCAAATGTGGCAAGTGCTTTGTACACAGTGAGACTTTTTTAGATTACTTACAGTGTGGAAACAGGCCCTTCGGCCCAACAAGTCCACACTGACCCGCTGAAGCGTAACCCACCCAGACCCATTCTCCTACATTTACCCCTTTACCTAACACTTCAGGCAATTTAGCATGGCCAATTCACCTAACCTGCACATTTTTGGATTGTGGGAGGAAACCGGAGCACCCGGAGGAAACCCACGCAGACACGGGGAGAATGTGCAAATTCCACACAGAGAGTCACCTGAGGCGGGAATTGAACCTGGGTCGCTGGCGCTGTGAGGCAGCAGTGCTAACCACTGTGCCACCGTGCCACCCATTTTGCTTTGATTTCAGAGTTTAGGAATGGATTGCCTGGTCTAGACACTGGGAGAATTAGCTGCTCTTTAAATACTACCCTGGGATCTTTAACATCTGCCCGAACAGGGAGATAGGACTTTATTTTGATGGATCATCACATGGCTCAAATCTAGGGGTGGCATGGTGGCTCAGCAGTTCACACTGCTGCCTCACAGTGCCAGAGACCCAGGTTCAATCCCACCGTTAGGCAAATGTCTGTATGGGGCTTGCATATTCTCCTCATGTCTGCATGGGTTTCCTCTGGGTGCTCTGGTTTCCTCCCACAATCCAAAGATGTGCAGGTTAGATGGACTGGCCATGCTTAAATATCCAAGGATGTGCAGGCTAGGTGAATTAGCTATGGGAAATGCAGAGTTACAGGGGGTGTGTATGGGTGGGATGCTCCTCTCAAGAGGGTCGCTGTAGAGTCAATGGGCCAAATGGCCTGCTTCCACTCTGTAGGGATTCTATGATCACTGAAAATGCAACGTGTGTTATCACTTTTGATTAGTCTGTAGCCTAGGCGGGACTTGGGCCTACAATCTTATGATGCAGAGATAAATGAATTTCTAGCTGGAAAATACAAAGTAAACAACTATCAGGGAAAGAACTTTATTTGGGCTTCCTCAAAATGAACCACAACGAATCACTTCAAGCTGTAAATCAGTCAACTAAACTCAGTGGCACAAGTGAAGACTTGCTTCATTACATTTCCAATGTTTCATTTCTTTTGTGCATAATCCATGATGTCATCGTACAACCAAACCCAATCAGAGTTGAGTGAAATGGAACCTTTACCCCCAAGAGTCAGGCCTAAATTTTCACCTTGGTTAGAAGCTGAGAATGGATCCAGGAAGGCACAATATTGGCATGTGGCTGGCTGGCACAGTCCCACTCCCAGCTATTTTCCAGGATGCAGGATTAGGATGGAAGAGCTACCCCGCACAAGCAGCAAATTAAGTTTGATCAAAAGCTAATTAGGGGTTATTAATGAAAGATGATAAAAAATTCCAGTTGATGGAAGCAGGCTTTGAGTTACCACATTCCTCACCCCCCCCATTAACTGTTGTTATGCTTCATGGTCAGTGTACCATTAGACTCATGCTCATGCAGCATCACTGTACCATAGCAAGTGCCATGAGGGTATGAAGATCTCAGAAACCATTCTAACTTGAGTCACTTGAAACAAATAGCTCAATAATAGCCCAAGTAGCCAAGTTTTTTGTTGGAATGGATGATATAAGCATACCACATCAGCTAAAGATATCCTACTGGAGGAAAACACACATCATGGTTAATGATGGTGGCTGTCAATAAAAAGAGAATTTGCTCTCAGGCAGATATTTGGAAACATAATTGAAAATCAACTCAACAACAATCCTAGACTTCAAAGATTTGGATGATCAGCATTATCAGTCATATGAATCTGTAGAAGAATTGACTGGCAAGAAGGCTGAAGTTACTAATACAAAGATACAAGAAGGCTAAAGTAACTAATACAAGTAACCAAAGATTGCGTACCTATATCAGCAGTTTGCATAATTTCCCTCTCTTAAAAAATGTCCGAGAGCCTCCAGTTCTGATTAAAAACAAAAGGGAGCTAAATGGTCCCAGAAGTACCATTTAACAACTTCTAAATGTAGCTAATCTCTCTTGAAAGAAAATGCAACTAAAAAAAAAGTAGAAAAATGTTTTCACACTCTTACCTCTTTCCAGATCTCGATTGAATTTGCTATTTTCAGACTGAAAATCAGCACCAACATAAGAAAACTCTGCAATGCCATCGCTACTTAGTTGATATGAACACCATCTATGTACATTATCTGCAACTACAAGCTTGCCTTTTTAAACTACAATCTTGTTCTTTGAGCACTCTCTTAAAGGGTCCATAGTCAGTAAAGGAACAGCAGCAGGTATAAATAAAGGAAAATAGCCACAAAAGAAGGGAAGAATAAATCAAAAAAAAACAAACATTTCACTGGATTCTACTTCTAAAAATAGGACTTTGAAAAGGAACTACTTAATAAAAGCAGTGAATCCAGTAATACCATTACTGAATCACAGCTATTCAAACAATGCATGGAGTTCCATGCTGCAGGTGACATATAGATGCTCCCAAGAAGACAGGTCTAAAACTCTTGCTTGCCAGATCAGTGGTACAGGAGGAGTTGTCAAATCTCCAAAACATTGCATTGAAGTTTATCTTGTAAACTCTTTTTAGAAATTTGTTTTTATAGTTATTGAATTACCATTATGGGCACATATACAACCATATAAACTTGTTTGGGTTTTTATCTTTAAGAAAAATGATATAATAACATACCATTGAGAGATATGTTCATGATACATCTCTACATCAAAATGTGTGACCTGAGGATATAAAGGTTCAAATTCCATCAACTTGAATCACTTCAAACTTGGATAACATGATAATGCCATTCTGTTAGTCAAATAGCCAAATATTATTCCAGACACTTAAATATCTGTGAATGTCATCCTTGGAGCAGTCAGCTATGTAAATGTCTGTTGGATCCCTCAATACCATGCTGTTTCTTACGTTATTAGAGATAACATGAACCTTGTACACAACAAATAAAACTCCCCAGCCATAGGCAAATGCTAGTGCAATGAATGGCTTCAGCCTTTGCAATAGAGGCCAGGTGGCTGAGGCCATTTTTTAATACAAAGCTTTTGAAAGTAGCTTAAAGTGTTCTTCAAGCTGGAGTTCCCTTCTTCCTCTGTTACCTTCAACAGCAGCTGCAGCTTCTTTCCTGCTGGAAATGTTCCCATCTGATGGTCCTTCAGCTTTGCAAAGAAAACCAATTGTTCTTAATTGGATAGTGAGTGTCACCTTATGCTACTAATTGACCAAATCTACCAAGATCCCATTCAGTGCCTTTCCGACACAGTGTGTGTTCAGGATTCTCATTTAACAATATCTTCAGAATCCGAGACCAAAAAGACAATATTTTGACCTTGAATTCAAAGGTCCCAGAATGTTTTGAATCGGGAAGGGCATCCGTGCTGCATGCTGCCAATGTATCATCAGGCTCAGCGAGACTGTCAAAAAATCCCATCAGTTTCACAACTATGTTCATCATAGAACTATATGTATGGACATGAAACAATGGTAGATAAGTGGGATGATTTACAAACTGGGATAACTTTTCTTCCGTGGTATCTTTCCTTCCATGGATGCAAGAGCTACCTTTGATTTCCTTGTGCCACTAGAGATATTTATAAATCTGGTCATGTAACACATTCAATTGCAGAGTCTAAAGCTGCATTTGAGGAGACCCGTAACATGCAACCATATCTTTCCTGAAGTTCTTAAGTCACATGAGCCTGCAGGTACATCTACACAGCAAAATTCTTCTCCTCTTCCCAATCCCCTTCATACCCTTTCAAAACCCCCATTTCTAAATCTTATTTCCTGCAGTTCTTCTCCACCCTCCTGATCCTGAGTTTAACCCCACCCCCACCACTGTCCCACCATCTTTATAAAGCTCGGCCCATCCCACCAGAAAATACACCATAAAGGGATTTGATATTGCAATGGTATTGTCACTGATAGTCCCAAGGTCCATGTAAATGCACTCAGGATATGGTTCCAATCCCACCATCAATCCCTCATGGTATTGAGGGATCCAACAGACATTTACATAGCTGACTGCTCCAAGAATGACATTCACAGATATTTAAGTGTCTGGAATAATATTTGGCTATTTGGCTAACAGAATGACATTATCATGTTTTCCAAGTTTGAAGTGATCCAAGTTAAGATTTAAATTTGATGAATGAAATTGACAAAGTGAAAGTTTATCTTTCAGTAATGGTGGCTATGAAACCATCATCAATGTTTATTAAAAACCTGTCTAGGTTCAGTAATGCTTGTTAGGAAAGGAAATTGATGGACAGGCTTTGGGGAGTCAGGAGGTGAGTTGCTCACTGCAGTATTCCCAGCCTCTGAACCTGCTGTTGTAGCCATTGTTTTTAACTGGTGAGTCCAGTTGAGTTTCTCATCAATGATAATCCCCAGGATGTTGATAGTGAAGGATTCAGTGATGGTAACAGCATTAAATTGTCAAGGCACTCTGACGATTAATGATAGACAATAAATGTTGGCCTTGCCAGGAATGCCCACATCTC
Source organism: Chiloscyllium plagiosum (assembly GCF_004010195.1). Classification (NCBI taxonomy): domain Eukaryota; kingdom Metazoa; phylum Chordata; class Chondrichthyes; order Orectolobiformes; family Hemiscylliidae; genus Chiloscyllium; species Chiloscyllium plagiosum. The sequence continues at coordinate 17,024,283 of NC_057735.1, forward strand.
AGGAAAGCATTTTTTAAAAACGTAATTTTTCCCAACTGCTGGAGTTTGGCCATAGCTGCAACTTGCTACCAAAGGCTTTCTCATTTGGCAGCTGGTCAATTTGGAAATGTATGAAGAGAACAATAATGAGATCCTGGGCTTTTATTCCCTGCATACCAAACCCCACAGCCCCATCACTATTATTACACTCCTCTGCTCACTCTCTCCCACCCTATAAATATTAAGGGCAATTGTGAGACACAACCACCCAATAGGTTAATATAGAATTACAGTATAGAGTTAGATTATCTTTTGCACAGTGTGTGAAAGCTATGAGGACTGAGCATGCCTGAACTCTGTCCAACATGAGGACATTTTCCTTCATTAGTCAGGGTAGTGGAGAGAACTCAATGTGCCTGAAATCTCTCCAGCACAAGGTCACACATCCTCCTACATTGGCTGGAGTAGCTGATAAAGATATATTTCTCAGATGAAATATGGTTTTTGAAAGCAAAAACAGCAGAAAATTGTGAACTGAGTCAACTGCAGCACAAACAGTTCCCCAGTGCAGAAGGTAATAGAGTTGAAGAGCAGGTCAGTTTGACAAATAAACTTGAAAGACAATGTGTGAATATTCTACTACTTTAATAGGAGACTACAATGTGTTTTTATGTAAAGGTTATACAAGGGTTCTTGAGAGGTCATGGCAGATTCAGGATAAATGAATGTTTAACCATCATGACACTGAACACACATTGCATGTTTTATCATGTTACTGTTGTGTAATGTAATTGAGCATGTCCCATTTTTCTCTAAGACACTGCCTCATCACTGAAAAACTTTTCCTTCTTGCAAACTTCCATTGCTTTTTTAGAATCAAAAGTATAAAAGCTTTAACACTTCATAAATGTTACTTGACTTGGGGAGAAAGAATACATGATCATTCTCCAAGACTTTGAAACTTTGGTTATAAAAGCATGCATGGAAATTTGATTGTTTCGGCATGAGGTGGGTGTGTGCTTCACATGCCTGTCAGCTCATGTGGTTGTTAGTTTAGGTATGTAGCCAGAATTGCTACCACTCATTGGCTGTATGCCTGTTTGGAGGTCAGGAAATCAGGCTTGACTGTGATCACTTAAAGGGGAGGATCCTTTGACTCGACCACAGAGAAATATTGAGAGTGTTGTGCTGGAAAAGCACAGCAGGTCAGGTAGCATCTGAGGAGCAGGAGAGTCGACGTTTCGGGCAAAAGCTCTTCATCAGGAATATTTCTTTCTCCTTCCTTACTCAGCATTTTTTTCTTTCTTCCTCCTTCTACCTCTCTTGCGTATTCTTTCTGTCTTGCTCACTCTTGTTTTTTCACATTTTCTTTCTCATCTGCTGCACCCTGTATCTCTTTCATATATTCTCACCCTCATTTTTTTGGCCTTCATTCTTATTGCCTCACTCAGTCCATTGGGAAAAATGATCTCGCTGCCCCTTGTGATATCTAGTGCCTTGAAGATCTCCATGATACCATGGCAAAGACAACATAAGAAAAATAGGAACAGAAACAGACCATTTGGTTCTTCAAGCCTGCTCAACCATTCACAATAATCAAGGCTGATCTGTCTGTGCTTTTAGCTACACCTCCCTGCCTGCTCCCCATAACCTTTTACTCTTCACTATCTCGACAATCTACTTAACCCAGCCTCAATAACTCAGGCTGCATTGCTCTCTGCAGTAGTGAATTCCAATGACCTTCTGAAAGAAGAAATGCCTTCTCATCTCCAGCGTTAGTTGGAGATCCCTTTTTTTAAAAGCAAAATACAGATTTTCCCTGGAGGACAAACATCCTCTCAGCACGTAACTTGTCAAGCTCCCTCAGAATCATTTGTTTCAATAACGTCACTTCGCATTCTTCCAAATTCCAATGGAGTATTGGTCCAACCTTCTCAATCTTTCCTCATAAGCCAAACTCCTTCATTATAGAAATCAAGCCAGTGACTAATCTCTGTACTGTCTCTAGTCCAGGTGTATTTTGCACTCAGTGAGAGGCAAAAATTATATGCTGTATTTCTGGTGAGATCTATCTAAAGCCATATATAGTTGTACCAAGACTTCCCTACTTTTAGATATCTATATTTATAGATATATTTCCTTTCCTTTATTTGCTGCTTAATCCTGGGTAGTTTGATGGTTTGCTCTGGATATCAAGGACTCAATGCATTTGTGTGAGAAGCAAAACAGTTATAACCCAAATCCCTTAACGTGTAAGTCACTATCAATGTGAAAATACCTGGCTCAGTAGAACATCATTTTTTTTTATTTAAAGTTGTAGTCTTTCACTGAAACAAAGCACACAAGGGGTCAGATTTGGTTTTAACAACAAAACAGATGTTAATTACACAAAAGGAATAGAAATAGAATAAACCAAACCAATCTATCCCATTCCTTCCCCTTCTTTGAGCTTTACTTTCTCTTTAATTCATTTTGTCGCACGTGGGTGTTCCTGGCCGGGCCAGGATTTGTTGCCCGTCCCTAGTTGCCCTTGAGAACGTGGTGGTGAGCTGCTTTCTTGAACTGCTGCTGTTCACCAGCTATGGATTAACCCACGATGTCATCAGAGAAGGAATTCCAGGATTTTGTCCCAGCAACAGTGAAGGAAAGATGATACATTTCCAAGTCAGGATGGTGAGTGGCTTGGAGGGGAACTTGTGGTGGTTTTAGCTGTACTTATCAAGTACTCTGTCACCATGTCATCTCTCCCCTCTCCTCACTCCAGTGGGACTATCTATTCTTTCAAATCTGGGTGAAAGTGAGGACTGCAGATGATTCCTGATGAAGGGCTTTTGCCCAAAATATTGATTTTCCTGCTCCTCTGTTCTTTCATGTCTGACAGTTAGAAACACCGTTGTTGTGCCATTCTTACATTCTGATCACTTAATTTGAACTATCAACATCTTTCCTCCACCAGCACTCCACACACCGCCCCCATCCCAACTATTGCATACTGCTCCGGGAAGCCAGATCTAAGATTGCTAAGCCACTGGTGAGGATCGTAGCCTCCTCATTCTCCACGGAAGTCATACCAGAGGATTGGAATGTTGTCCCCCTTTTCAAGAAGTGTAATAGGGAAATCCCTGGCATTTACAGAGCAGTCAGTCTTACATCTGTGGTCAGCAAAGTTTTGGAAAGAATTCTGAGGGATAGGATTTATGACTAATTGGCAAAGGATAGTGTAATTAAAGGCAGTCAGCATGGCTTTGTATAAGGGGTAGGTCATGCCTCACAAATCTTATTGTGTTCTTTGAGGAGGTGACAAGACAGGTCGATGAAGGTCGAGCAGTGGACGTGGTGTATGTGGACTTCAGCAAGGCCTTTGATAAGGTTCCCCATGGTAGGCTCATTCATAAAGTCAGGAAGTATGGGATACAGGGAGATGTGGATATCTGGATTCAGAATTGGTTGGCTGTCAGAAGGCAGAGAGTGGTTGTAGACGGAAAGTATTCTGCCTGGAGACCAGGGTTCAGTGAGGTCCTGCAGGACTCTGTTCTTGGGCCTCTGCTCTTTGTAGTTTTTATAAATGACTTGGATGGGGAGGTTAACGGGTGGGTAAGTCAATTTGCCGATGACACAAAGATTGAAGGTGCTGTTAGTAGTATTGAGAGCTATTGCAGGCTGCAGTGCGACATAGACAGGATGCAGAGCTGGGCTGAGAAATGGCAGGTGGAGTTCAACCTGGATAAATGCAAAATGATGCATTTTGGAAGGTTGAACTCGAATGCTGAGTATAGGATTAAAGACAGGATTCTTGGCAGTGTGGAGGAACAGAGGGATCTGGGTGTAAAGTACATAGATCCCATAAGGTTGCCACCCACATGGATAGGGTTGTTAAGAAAGCATATGGTGTTTTGGCTTTCATTAACAGGGGGATCGAGTTTAAGAGCCACGAGGTTTTGCTGCAGCTCCAAAAGTCCCTGGTGAGACCACACTTGGAATATTGTGTCCAGTTCTGGTCGCCCTACTATAGGAAAGATACGGAGACTTTGGAGAGGGTGCAAAGAAGGTTTACCAGGATGCTGTCTGGACTGGAGGTCTTGCCTTATGAAAAAAGGTTGAATAGGCTCGGACCTTTCTCTCTGGAGGGAAGAAGGAAGAGAGGAGACCTGATCGAGGTATACAAGATAATGAGAGGAATAGATAGAGTCAATAGCCAGAGACGTTTCCCCAGGGTAGGATTGACTGGTACAAGGGGTCATAGTTTTAAGATATTAGGAGAAAGGTATAGAGGAGACATCAGAGGTAGGTTCTTTATGCAGAGAGTTGTGAATGCATGGAATGCATTGCCAGCGGTGGTGGTGGAAGCAGAGTCATTAGGGACATGCACATGGATAGCAGTGAGTTGAAGGATGCGTAGGTTAAGTTATTATATTTTACATTAGGATTAAACCTCGGTACAACATCGTGGGCTAAAGGGCTTGTTCTGTGCTGTACTTTTCTATGTTCTACGTTTTAAATGCTGGCCCCTCCATTTCACACCACTCTGATGAAGAGTCATCTAGACTCGAAACATTAGCTTGTTCTCTCTCCATGGATACTGCCTGACCCCCTGTAATTTCCAGCATTTATTGTTTTCTGTACTATCTAAATATAACCCCATTTGAAAGATCTCAAAACACACAGCAAAACAAAAAATCCATCATTTTAAAATTCTTCTGAAGGAATGAAAGTTCCTTCTCAGTCACATCTGTATATTTGATTTAACTGCTTCTTCTCAGTTCCTGTCCTGTGAGCTGTGCAGTCTTTTTCTTGGAATATTCATGCTGAGAACTTAAGACTTTCACAGTCCTTCAATAATGTGAAGAGTTCTAAGCAGCCATTGCTGGGCTGGAAGTTTCACAAACCAAACACTTGCCCTGAAAATAAACCAACACCTGTATATCACTAATTTAAAACTCCAACTCTAAAACACATTATACTAATAAATTACACATCTTTCATCACAACATTGAGCACCTGTTCGCAGAAATCAGCAGGAATAAAAAAGGCAGCAAAAAAAGGTTAACCAACTGCCAAAAACCATCAATTACATTGTAAGCAGCGATTAATCCACTCAATAACTCAACTGGAATGTCCTTGCCATTATGCTTGGAACCATTTTAAATATTTTACTGAGACATTTTGAAGGTTGGTTATAATTGCTATGTCCAGTCTACTCTGTTGGACAGTGCAGGTTCAATGTGGAATGAGTGCATTAAGGTCACTGTCAGATTGGACTGATAGATACCTGCTTTACATCTGTAAGATGGAAGCAATGTGATCACTTTTCTCGGCCAATGCAATTTATAACAATTGAAAGTCATAATGGAAACATTTTTTCCACAAGAGCCAGGTTTTCTCATATTCTGGAATCCAAACTATGAACATACCTCCACACAGTAAGTCGTATTGGCAAATGATATGGCCTGGACATCTTGGATATATTTACATGCTTGTCATATTATATGGCACTGCAACATTACAGCATTCATTGTTCCATTAATGGAAGTACAAAGAAAAAATAACAAAGAAAATTACAACACAAGATCAGGCCCTTCAACCCTCCAAGCCTGCACCGATCCAGATCCTCTCTCTAAACTGTCACCTATTTTCCAAGGATCTGTATTGCTCTGCTCCATGCCCATTCATGTATCTGATAAATACAATTAGGTCATTTTAAATGACGCTATTGTGCCCGCCTCTACCATCCCCACTGGCAATGCATTCCAGGCACCCACCACCCTCTGCGTGCAGAACTTTCCACGCATATCTCCCTTAAACCTTTCCACTCGCACCTTGAACTCATGACCCCTAGTAATTGAGTTCTCCACTCTGGGAAAAAGCTTCTTGCTATCCACCCTATCTATACCTCTCATGATTTTGGAGACTTCAATCAGGTCCCCCCTCAACCTTTGTCTTTCTAATGAAAATAATCCTAATCTACTCAATCTTTCTTCGTACCTAGCCCCCTCAATACCAGGCAACATCCTGGAGAGACTCTTCTGCACCCTTCCAAAGCATCCAAAAACCTATGGTAAAGTGGTGACGAGAATTTCAAATTTGGCAGTATTCCAAATGTGGCTGAGCCAAAGCCCTATACAACTTTACCATGACCTGCCAACTCTTGTACTCAATACCCCATTCAATTAAGGAAACTATGCCATACGCATTCTTGACCACTCTGTCAACTTGCGTTGCCACCTTCAGGGTACAATAGACCTGAACAGCCAGATCTCTCTGTACATCAATTTTCCCTAGGGTTTTTCCATTTACCGTATAGTTCGCTCTTAAATTGGATCTTTCTAAATGGATCACATTTGGCCAGATTGAACTCCATTTGTCATTTCTCTGCCCAACTCTCCAATTTATCTATATTCCGCTGCATTCTCTGACAGTCCCCTTCACTCTCTGCTGTTCCACCAATTTTAGTGTCATCTGCAAACTTGATAATCAGACCACCGATACCTTCCTCATTTATGTATATCACAAACAACAGTGGTCCTAGCTTGGATCCCTGTAGAACACCACTGGTCACAGTTCTCCATTTTGAGAAACTCCCTTCCAAAACAACTCTCTGTCTCCTGTTGCCCAGCCAGTTCTCCATCCATCTAGCTAGTACACCCTGGACTCCATGTGACTTCATTTTCTCCATCAGCCTACCATGGGGAACCATATCAAATTTATCCTATATCCTAACTCATACTGAGTCCTATTCCCGCCTCAGGCCTCTGTTCATTGATTGACATTGACTCCTAGATAAGCAATGCCTCAATTAAAACTTCGTATTCTTGTGTTACAAATCTCCATGGGTTCACCCCTCACTGCCTCGGTGATGTCCTCCATTCTGGATCCCTCTGAAAATATTGAAGTACTGAGAAAATATTCATCATTGGCTTGAGATCTTGAATGACACAAACCCTATGCATCACGTAACAGGTCTGAGTGGGAAACCTCTTTTGCACTGTTCCTAATTTTATGTCCTGTTGAACTCGATGGACTGTGAAACTGGGTGGAATGCAAACCCTGTGTCCAATCCCAAATTGTCACCTGGGCAGGTGAAGTTAGATTTGAGATCCCTCTCGCTACTAAACTCTGAAGCTGAGGCATACGCTTTGCAATCCTGGTGTTGCATTGGCTCTCAAAATCAACTTCTGACCAGATATTGGTGTTGTCACAAAGACCATCTGCTTCTGCTATTGTAACATTTCTTGACTCAGCCTCACTTCCTTTGCTGTGCAGGCCATCCTCTCATCTTTCAATGTCCTGAAAAGGAAGCATCTGCTCCCCATGTCCAAACTCACACAGAGTCCTATTCCCACCTAAACCCTGTGTTCATTGATTGACTTTGAGTCCCAGGTTAGTAATGCCTCAGTTAAAACTTCTTATTCCTGTTTTACAACACCTTCATGGCTTCACCTCTCACTACCTCTGTGATGTCCTCCATTCTGGATCCCTCTGAGAAACCTGCACACTTCCAATCTGGCCTGTGGTGCATCCCGACTGTAATCACTTCACCGTCGGCAGCCATCACTTCAACTGCTAAATCTCTCTTTTCTCTTTTAAAATATTCTGCAAAACTTATTTTTTGCCAACCTTTTGATCATCTGTCCACATGTAACCTAATGTGGATGTGTCTAATTTTGTTGAATAAATCTCCTATGAAGTGCCTTTGGGTATTTTAGTATGTTTATCAAGATATATGAATGCATGCTGTTGTTATTAGTTTATTGAATGAAGGTAGTTGTTGGTGAACAGTTTATAAATCAGCAACTTTTAATTAAGAAGAATGTTTCTGACTGTTTAACTCAGCTCACCTCAGGTCTTTGGGATGCTATAATTGGGCTCACTTCCCCTGGGCTAAAGATTCCGACTCCTGATTACTGTCCAGCAACTAATTGGAAAGTAACCATGTGGCCAGCGGAGACAGCTCAGATTTGGCTGCATTCCCACACAAGGAAAGGCCACTTGGGTGAAGTATGAAGTGCAGCTGTTGCCTGTGAAATGATTCCTCTTGTAAGAGTCAACACCTTCCAGTTGGCTTTTTCTTGTTGGCTCTTCCACAAATTAATTAATATTTATTTGTTTAAACTGATTTTCTGTAATGAGTTGATTTTGCTACATGAGTGATACATGAGCATTCTAAAAATAATTAAGTTAGTGGTTAGGATTGTGCAGCAAACTTGATTCAAAGTCGCCACCTGAATGTACTATTTTAGTTATCTAAATTGCATTTCACTTTTGATAGGTTCTATTAACATTTTTCAAATTATTTGTGCGCCAGAGTTCACTGCAGTACCATTTGAAAGAATGTGTTACATTCCTCCAGACTGCACTCCATCCTGAGCTAATCCTTCTATCAGATTAATTCACAGAAAGTGTGCTGAACTTTGTATTGGGTTCACTTTTGACATGAGGACGGATTTTTTGTCTTGACTGCCTCAGTAGAGAGCTGAGAGGACATTATACACAGAGGCACTCACAGCCCAATTTTAACAATTGCTAATTTTCCTTTCCATTTGTTTAAGTGGAGGGAAAGTTATCCAGATTCCTTCATGAGCGTCCCCTCCCCAGTGTAATGAAGCAAGACTCTAGAATCCTGTGGTGGCCCAGAACTTCTTATCATCCCAGCTGATCAACAACATACCCTCTCTCAGCAATTTATTAAACTCATTTTCAAAAGGGCGAGAATACATTTTTATCATCATATGATGAGCTGATCTGTTCCAATATTTAATATTTGAATGGTGTCATTAATGTAATAGAATGCCAAAGGACTTTCACAGGAGTGTTATTAAATAAAACTAGACATTGAGCCACATAAGCTGAAATTAGGACAAATTAGATCATGAGAACAAAAGACATAGCAGCAGAAATTAAGCCATTCAATTCATCTAGTCTGCTTCGTCACTCCATCATGGCTGGTAAGTTTCTAAACCCCATTCTCCCGCTTTCTTCCTGTAACCCTTGATCCCCTTGACAATCAAGAACTTATCTATTTCTGTATTAAATATACTTAATGACCTGGCCTCCAAAGGCTTCTGTGGCAAAGAATTCCATAGATTCACCACTCTCTGGCTGAAGAAGTTTCTCCTTATCTCTGTTCTAAAAGGTTTTCCCTTTACTCTAAGGCTGTGCCCTCAGGTCCTAGTCTCTCTTACCAATGGAAACATCTTCCCAACATCCACTCTGTCCAGACCATTCAGTATTCTGTAAGTTTCAATTAGATCTTCCCTCATCCTTCTAAACTGCATTGAGTATAGACCCAGAATCCTGAAACGTTCCTCATATGTTAAGCTTTTCATTCCTGACAAAAGTCTTGGTCGAAGAGATAGATTTTAACAGGCATCTTGCCTGTTGTGGGTGTGTGTTTGTGGCACAACAGTAGTTCAGATCAGAAGGTTGCATGTTCAAATCACGTCAGGCTCACTGAAGCTCAATTTCTTTAGGAGCAGCACGGTGCCTCACAGTACCAGGGACCCTGGTTCGATCCCAACCTTGGGTGACGACTGTCTCTGTGGGATTTGCACATTCTCCCCATGTCTGCGTGGGTTTCCTCTGGCTGCTCCAGTTGGGGTAGCATGGTGGCTCAGTGATTAGCACTGCTGCTTCACAGCACCAGGGACCCGGGTTCAAATCCCACCTTGGGCAACTATCTGTGTGGAGGATACACATTCTCCCCGTGTCTGCGTGGGTTTCCTATGGGTGCTCTGGTTTCCTTTACACAATCCAGGGTTAGGTGAATTGGCCATGCTAAATTGCCCATGGTGTTCAGGGATGTGTAGGTTAGGTGCATTGGTAGAGGAATGGGTCTGGGTGGTTACTCTTCTGGGGGTTGGTTTGGACTTGTTGGGCTGAAGGGCCTGTTTCCACACTGTAGGGATTCCAATCTTGAAGGAGGAGAGAGGAGTAGAGAGCCAGAGAAGTGTGGAAGGGAATTCCATAACACAGAGTCTAAGAAGCTAAAGCTGCAGTCACCAGTAATGCAGCTCTTAAAGTTTGGGATGTGCAAAGGGCAGAATTTGGTTTTATCCATTCACGGAATCCCTGGCTGGACAAAGATTTATTGATCGTCCATAAATGTCCTAACAGTTGACCACATTGCAGTGGGTCTAGAGTCACATGTAGGCCAGAGCAGGTAAGAATGGAAGTTTCCTTCCCTAAAGGACATTACTGAAAACAGGCTTTCTCCCCCTTCACAATCAGCAATAGTTTCATGGTCATCATTATACAAATAATTGTATTCCTAGATTATTATTAGATTCAAATTCCATCTTCTGCCATGGTGGATTTTGAATCCTGATCCCAAGAACATTCCCCAGGTCTCTTGATTAATGGTCTAGCGCTTGCACCTCTAAGCTATGACCAACCCATTAAATGGAAGCGGGGCATATGTTTTTGGAGGGCTGAAAGTGGTTACAGTTATAGGAGGAAGGCTCTTTGGAAGTACATGGTTCCTGAGACCTAGTTTAGTCTTTTGCCTAGAGGTATTTCAGGCAAACTCTCTCATCGTACTTTCTTTATTCACATCAAATAAACTTTGCAACTGGACTGCGTCCAATTGCTTCATTCTTTTAAAATATCCTGCACCTCCACTTCTGTGGTATGAATAATACTAATTGATGAAAACTTGTCCCAAACCTAAGAACTCTGAAAGGCATTCTGGTGTCCCTTTACTGCACCTTCCTCCAGAGATGTGATATTCTTTCTCACATGTGAATGGGACATGATAGTTCAAGGGCAGACATGCAGGTAATTCTCCTAGAATGCGGCATTTGCGTTCCCACGTGACGTGTGTTATGGGAAAATTGTACAGCAGAAGGAACGGGGCCTCTGGGAAACACAGGGTGAGGGACTTCAGTTTAACGAACCTGTCCATTTCTGGCCAGTTAAAGAAAGGCCAGTTGTTCCAAGCGAAATTTCCCAGTGTATTGTGTACCTGGCTCCTTGTGGAGTGGTGTTTATCCAGAACACGGCCCTCTGCCATTAAACTTTGAGAAACTTTCAGAAGTTTTTTTTGATGCGAGTAAAATCGTTTTTTTTTAGGGGGTGGCTAAATGTCTGGGATATTGTGAACGGCTGGAGGTTTTGATGGCTCTCTAGTTTCAGAGACAATCGGGGGCTTAGACTCTCAGATTCTCCCCCTCCCCTTCAAGGAGAGACTGGGGTAACTTGGATCAGGCATAACTTGGGGGTGGGGTGGGGAGAGATGAGGGTCACCAGTGGTCTGTCCTTAGTCTCACACATCCCCCACCCCCATTCCACCCTCTCTGGTAAAGTCGCCGTGTGTTGAAGCTTCAGAGGGTCCGCATCTCAGCCTCTGCTGAACACAAGGCTCTGCTTATTCTCCAACACTCGGTGGACATCGCTGTATTTGTTCCTTCTTTCATTTCCTGTGTTTCGCACGGTTCTCTCTCTCTTTTTGCTTATTGCCACCCCCCCCCCCCCCCCCCCCACACCACTCTGTGCACGATTCCAGTAAGCGTTCCACGAAAATAACCCAATGTTTGCTTCCCGCGACCTTAGTTGCAGATAGCAGCAAAACACACACATACACAGACCGACTACCTGTTGCAATAGATGTGCCATCAGAATAAATCACAGCCAACTGGGAATCCAGGAAATGGAATCGCATAACAACAGTTCACTTACAAAACGCGCATCTTAGGAGAACAATTGTACTAGACTATTGTATAGCTGAAGCATTTAACCTCTTTTATTCCTTATTTTGTATTAATAATCTTCGCAGAATAGCCTTAAAGGTTTTCTTTCCTTTAGCTAATGTGTGAACTTTTTAATGATTGATCAACTATTATTCATCACGCCCTTCTTTAATGGGTTTTCTTGCTTGATATAAACATGTCGGGAATTTCTTAAATCCGAGTGCTCAAATCTATCGTTTTTCACATTGCCACACAATGTTCCATGTTCCTAACTTGCCCAAATTGGCACACAACTACTAATTCGAAGGATGGAAATTCAGCAGCCTGGCCACTAACTTGTTGCGGGAAATATCTGGAATATGGTAAATTGCATTGTCATTTTTATCTCTTCGTTTTAAAGTTGTTGTACATTTCTAGATTAGAAGTTAAATCAGACGTTGTTACTGCATCTCGTTTGAAATAGGAAACATTCACTGTAAACTGCCAAGACGATAGATCAGAATCCCAGCACTTGAGGACATTTTTAATTCTTCCATGGGATACCGTCATCATTGTTAAGATCAACATTGTGGTTACTCTGAGCAGCTTGCTAGGCCATTTCAGTTAAGGGTTGACTTCATTGCTGTGGGGTCTGGAGTCACATGTAGGCCAGACCAGGTAAGGATAACAAATTTCCTTCCCTAAAGGATATTAGTGAATTGGATGGGTTTTTTACAACAATCAATGATAGCTACCATGGTGACCATCACTGAGACTAGCATTATATTCAGGATTTATCAATTGAATTTGAACTCCATCAGCTGCCATGGTGGGTCTTGAACTCATCACCCCATTGGACTGAGTGCACTAGTACAGTGGCAATTTCCACTCGACCATTGATTTCAACAATTTTGATGGGTAAGACAATGACACTAAGCTTATCAGTAAAACTACCAGGGTGTAGGTTTGCTCACTGAGCAGTAGGTTTGATATCCAGACATTTCATAACCTGGCTAGGTAACATCATCAGTGGCGACCTCCAAGTGAAGCGAAGCTGTTGTCTCCTGCATTCTATTTATATGTTTGTCCTGGATGGAGTTCCTGGGGTTTGTGGTGATGTCATTTCCTGTTTATTTTCTGAGGGGTTGATAGATGGTGTCTAGATCTATGTGTTTGTTTATGGCATTGTGGTTGGAGTACACGAACACCAGCTAGCCCTACACACGGATGAAAAAAACCACCAATTCGACTGGGACAACAAATCTATCCTGGGACAGGCTAAGCAAAGACATGCCAGAGAATTCCTAGAGACCTGGCACGCCATAAACAACGCCATAAACAAACACATAGACCTAGATACCATCTATCAACCCCTCAGAAAACGAACAGGAAATGACATCACCACAAACCCCAGGAACCCCATCCAGGACAAACATATAAATAGAAAGCAGGAGACAACAGCTTCGCTTCACTTGGAGGTTGCCACTGATGATGTTACCGAGCCAGGTAATGAAACATCTGGATATCAAACCTACAGCTCAGCGAGCAAACCTACACCCTAAACCTCAACCTGAGCTACAAACCTTCACAAACTTAGCAAAAAAGTAAAACTACTGTACTGCAAAAATGCAGAGCTATCAATTATCTGCTGATTTCTTTCAGGTGCAGTCCCACAAGAACCTTCTTATTATAAAGTGAATTATTATTGTGAGATGAGAGGATATAAGAGCCGACTGGGACTTAGATCTGTCTCCAGTCTTCTCTAATTTCTTTTCACATTGCTAAAATACAATCAAATGTAATTTTATTATTAAAGATTGTGAGTTGCAGTTTAATATTGCAATTGTTAGTTTATGGCTTCTTACTTTACAGCTATTTTTCATTTGTTAGAGTTGGGAAAAATCTAGTTGTACGGTGTGGAAACAGACCCTGCAGTCCAACAGTTAAGATTTAAGTTTGATTTTTATTGAGGACTCTTTGTTGTCCCCAGTCATGTTCTTAACCAAGAAATCAGAAACAAAACCTGTACCAACAGTTAGGTGGATTAGCCATGGGAAATGCAGGGTTACAGGAATGAGGTGGGGGGTGTGGGTCTGCGGGACGATGCTCAGTGTGGACTCAATGGGCCAAATGGCCTGCTTCCACACTGTAGGGAATTCTATGATTCTGTGACTCTTACCATATTCTGCAGCATCTTTAATGTCATGAAATATCCCAAAGTGATTTGCAGGAGCAGTATAAAACAAATATGACTCTGATGCAGACGAGGAACCATAGGTAAGATGACTAAAATTTTGGTCAAAAAGGTATATTTTAGGGAGTGTGTTAAAGGAGGAGAGCCAGGTAGAAGGGCAGAGAAGTGCAGGAAAGGAATTTGAGTGCAGAGAGCCAATGTCATAGAGTCATGGAGCTGTACAGCACAGAAACAGACCCTTTGGTCCAACTTGTCCATGCCAACCAGATATCCTAAATTAATCTAGTCCCATTTGTCAGTATTTGGCCGATATCTCTCTGTCCCTCTAAACCCTTCCTACCCATCTAGATGCCTTTTAAATGTTATAATTGTACCCCCCACCACTACCACTTCTCCTAGTAGTTCATTCTATACACACATACACACACCGCCCTCTGTGTGAAAAGGTTGGCCCTTAGCTCCTTTTAAAATCTTTCCCTCACACCTTAAACCTATGCCCTCGAGGATTGGACTCCCCCAGCCCAGGGAAAAGACCTTGACTATTCACCCAATCTATACCCCTCATGATTTTATAAACCTATAAAGGTCACCCCTCCGCCTCCGATGCTCCAGGGAAAGTAGCCCCAGCCTACTCAGCCTCACCCTCTTGCTCAAACCCTCCACCCTGGCAATATCCTTGTAAATCTTTTCTGAACCCTTTCAAGTTTCACAACGTCCTTCCAACAGCAGGTAGATCAGAATTACATGCAATATTCCAATAGTGGCCTAACCAATGTCCTGTGCAGCTGCAATATGACCCCTCAACTCCTATACTCGATGCATTGTCCATTAAAGGCATGCATACCAAATGTTTTCTTATCCTATCTACTTGTGACTTCAAGGAACTATGAACCTGCACTCCAAAGCCTCTTTGTTCAGCAACACTGCCCAGGACCTTCCCATTAAGTGTATAAGTCCTGTCCTGGTTTGCCTTTCCAAAATGCAGCACCTCACATTTATCTAAATTAAACTCCATCAGCCACTCCTCAGTCCATCTGATGAGGTCCAATTATACTCTGAGGTAGCCTCCTTCACTGTCTACTACACCTCCAATTTTGGTGTCATTTGCAAACCTACTAACTATACCTCCTATGCTCACATCTAAATCATTTATATAAATGACAAAAAGCAGTAGACTCAGCACTGACCCTTGCAGCACCCCAAAAAGCAGCACCCCTCCACTACCACCCTCTGTCTTCTGTCTTCACACCAGTTCTGCAACCAAATGGCTAGTTTTCCCTGTATTCCATGACATCTAGCCTTGCTGTCTACCCCAAGGAAACTTTTTGAATGCCTTACTGAAGTCCATATGAGTCCATACACCTATATACTTATATGTCTCCAATGATGGACCAAATAAAATGAGGATGCATAAGAGGCTACAATTAAAATCCAGATTTCTGAGAGAAATGGGGTTGGAGAATATTACAAAGATAGGGTGGGAAAGAGCATGAAAGGATTTGAATAGAGAATGAGAATTTTAAAATGAAGTTATTACTTGTGGGTCAGTGACAGGGGAATGGAAGTTGTGCAAATTAACACATGGGCAGCAGACTTTGGGGGCCCTTGAATTTCTGAAGGATAGAACATGGGAGACTGGCGGATACATTGGAACAGTTGTATCTATAGTTCATGAAGGCATGAGGGATGTTTTCAGCAACAGATGAGCTGAGAACAAACTGAAATTGGGCAATGTTAAAAAAAAGTGGCAATAGGTGCACTTATTGATGGCATAAATAAGAAGTTGAAGTGTATCTCTTGACCAAACAAGACAGAAAAGACACAAGACTTGTGCTGAAGGCAAACAACAGGTAAGAGAGTTCTTGTACCTGACCGTAAAACTTGTTTTATCAGTCACTGGAGTGAATTTTCTGTAGTTTGGCTTTTGCAGGCACATCATGTAGGGTTTACAGTGTGGAGGACCAGTAAAGACATCTGACAAATGTACAAGTGTTATGTTAAAAGACCGAATAGGGAATATGTCATAATTTATATCCAAAGGACAGTAACAACAATAATAATAAATATATTTCTCAATCATATTTTGTAAACTCTTATTTATGCTTCAATAAAATAAAACTTTTACCAATATCAATCCAGCTTCAAAGTATTGCATTTTATGAATTATTAAAGATGTCCTGCCAATAAAAGAAAGTATTTTTCATATGGAAAAATGTTTGTACTGGAACAGAGGAACTAGGATGGGCATGATTTCTGGTGGATGACCCTACCAGTCCTGCTTCATCTTCTGATGTTAACATACAGTGAGTGGAGGTGCCAATGTGCTTAAGGCCATTAATAACAAACACTAATTGAGAGCTATTACAGATGTGCATGTTCATATTGGAACACCCATTGGAATGTCATCTAGCCATATGATAGGTAATACTTCCAGACACTTTAACATTATAATTGCCTTAAATTTTAGGCTGTAACTAGCACCAGAGCAATTGTTTTCACTGTGCAGGCTTGATGCTAAAATAGCAGCCCTGATCATTTGTCATATATTATGACATCACTTTTGCTCCTGAAAATGCCCAGTTGATCTCAGCTTACCTTGGAAGGCATGATTTGGAGATGCCAGTGCTGGACTGGGGTGTACAAAGTTAAAAATCACACAACACCAGGTTATAGTCCAACAGGTTTAATTGGAAGCACACTAGCTTTCGGAGCGACGCTCCTTCATCAGGTGGCATTACCATGAGACTTCATGGGGTCCAGAGTCGATGTCAAGGACTCCCAGGGCAACTGCGTCCCGACTGTATACCACTGTGCCGCCACCTTGGCTGCGTCTGTCCTGCCAATGGGACAGGACATATCCAGGAATGGTAATGGTGGTGTCTGGGGTGTTATCTGTAAGATATGATTCTGTAAGAATGACCATGTCAGGCCGTTGCTTGACTTGTCTGTGAGTCAGCTCTCCCTATTTCGGCACTAGCCCCCACATGTTGGTAAGGAGGACATTGCATGGTCGACAGGGCTGTTTGTGTTTTTGTCGTTGTCTTTTCCGGTTCCAAGGTCGATGCCAGGTGGTCTGTCCGGTTTCATTCCTTTGTTGTAACTTTCTAGCGATTGATACAACTAAATGGCTTGCTAGGCCATTTCACAGGGCAGTTGAGAGTCAACCACATTACTGTGGATCTGAAGTCACATGTTGGTCAGACCAGGTAAGGATGGCAGATTTTCTTCCCTAAAGGACATTAGTGACCCAGATGGGTTTTCCCAACAATTGACAATGATTTCAAAGTCATCAGTCGACTCTTAATTCCACATTTTTTTAATTGAATTCAAATTCCACCATCTGCCGTGGCAGGATGAATCCAGGTCCCCAAAACATTATTTTAGGTTTCTGGATTAATAGTCAAACAATAATACCACTAGTCCAACACTTCCCCCTGAAAGTCTTGTGACTTAAAAAGCTACAGATGAAGAGCAGCAATGTGGGATTAGACTGGATAGGTCCTTTATAGCTGGTATCAGCAAGGTAGAAGGATGGGTCAAATGGTCTCCTATCAGGCTGCAAAATTCTGGGAGTTCTCTTAATCTTTTTTCTTTTTTTTTAGAAACAAACATTATCACCCTTTCATCTTTGTGGAAATTCATTCCAATGTGCATTACTATTTTTATTAGCAAAATACAGGAAGAATTAACATGAAGCAGTAACTATGTTTGATGATACGGCAGAGCTGAGATAATGCCACTCAAAGCAGTCTTCATTCCAGACAGTCCAATAATTTCAAAATATAATTTCTATCACAATTTAGCACCTAGCAGCTTTTCCACACATGGCTCCTGAACTGTGACCATTCAAGAATGGCAGGGGATATATCTGCAAATGATTCAAGGGGTAAAAATACAAGTCAAGATGAGATACAATCAAAAACAATACATATTCCCAGTTTCTAGTATGAGATAGCTATTTTAGTTCAGATACAGATAGTTCTTCTATAATGCAATAGGTGTGTTCTTGAGCAATCCCGCATTATAGAAAAATCACATTCTAGAAACAGAGCTTAAAGTGTTGGCGATGTAATCACATTACAGCCAACACATGTTTTAAAAGTTTGAAATAGCGTCCCCAATTTGTCAATCTCATTACAGTGGATTTGCATGAACAGAATACGCATTATAACAAAACAATCAGTAGTAGGGATTGCAGGAGCACCATAATTGATCTTTTCATTTCAAGGAGAAAGTGAGGGCTGCAGATGCTGGAGATCAGAGCTGAAAATGTGTTGCTGGAAAAGCGCAGCAGGTCAGGCAGCATCGAAGGAACAGGAGAATCGACGTTTTGGGCATAAGCCCTTCTTCAGGAACACATTTTCAGCTTTTCATTTCAAGGCCAAGGAGAAATGAAACCAGCCAAAGTTCCAGCTCTTGATGGAGTATCCCCTGTGAGAAACAATATGTATGTAGACATTAGATGAAAATAAAAGAGCATTCAGTGGACACGGGTGAAAACAGGATGCTTTACTACTAATAATAATGCTGTGATAATAATATTGCCATATTCATTTGCTTCCTTCTCACATCATTGCCAAAGTACTTGTCATGATTTTTTTCTGAAGTGTGATAACTGCATTTATATTGGCAAATGCAGCCATCACTCTTCACAGTGATGCCTCTCGAAGAGCAAGGAGATGATGGACAGTTAATGGATATTTTTAGTGATGTGAATTGACAGGGAGATATAGGCCATTCCCTGCTCTAGGCCAAATGGTTTGGCCTTCCGACCTAATGTTTGTCTCTCAGGAGTCACTAAATTCTTGACCTGGTGACTTTTGTTTGTGGGATATGGATACTGTTGGAAGGGTGACATTTCTTGCCCATCTCTACTTGCCCTCCACAAACCTCTGCAATCCTTTTACTGCAGGTGTAGTGACAGCATTATAGGAATGTTGTTATCACATGACTATTTGTGGGAGCTTGCTGTGTGTAAATTTGCTGCTATGTTTCTGATTTTACAACAGAGACTACACATCAAAAATAGCTCATTTGCTGCAAAGCTCCCTGGCCCTTTAAAAGTTACATAAATACACATCCTTCATTCTTTCCTGCCCAACATCCACCCCCACCCCCACTCCCATTTTCTTTCCCCACCTGAATTGGCAGAAGCTGTTCAATTTAAAATCTCAAGGATTTGCTAATGATCATGGTGCATCTTCAATCACAAAAATAATCCACATTGACAGGGCACTGCTCACACCAATAGAACTGTAAATGGCACTGCCTGTTGCAGGGAAACTCCATGCTACATTGATACCCCACCACCACCGCTGAATCTTGAAAATGTATTTTTATTCTTTTGTGGGATGTCAGCATTGCTGGCTGGCTAGTGTTTCTTGCCCATCCCAAGTTGCCCTTGAGAAGATGGTGCTGAGCTGTCTTCATGAACTGCTACAATCCACCTGCTATGAGTTGACCCACCATGCTCTTCAGGAGGGAATTCCAGGATTTTGAGCCAGAGACAGTGAAGGAACGGCGTCATAATTCCAAGTCTGATGCTGAGTTGTTTGGAGGGGAACTTGTAGGTGGTGCTGATCGGATGTATCTGTTGCCCTTGTCCTTCTAGATGGACATAGTCATGGGTTTGGAAGGTGCTTTCTGAGGATCTTTGGTGAATTTCTGCAGTGCATCTTGCACATAGTACAGCAAAATTCCCTGGTTTCTGTCCCCTACAGCTTCACCACGGTCCTGAGGGCCCATGATTGCCCCTTTCTCCCACTCTAATAATCTTTCCTCCCACTCTAATAACCTCCTCAAGTAGCCACACTTTGCTTGTCCAGTTGAGTGAGCTGTCTAAGGAGGTGTGATAGCTGCGTAGATGTGGCCAAGGGGGGCAACTGCTCAGGATCTGCAGGCTTTGATGCCTTCAGATGCAGAGATCATTTCCTGAACTTATTTTGAGCCTGAGAACAGGCCATAAGCAACTTATGAAACTTGATGTTGGGGAAAGCCCAACTGACTGAAGTAGGAACTGGGGCCAGTTGTAGACCCTGTGCTTCTAAGACTAACCTAGCTCACAATGAAAATGAAACTTGAATCTACTGTCTGTATTGCTCAGCAACTTTCAAGATAAATCTGTTGACCCACTGAACGTGACCTGGTAAAGCAGCCAACAAACTAACTTGCATTAGCTTAGCATCTAAAATGTAGTTAAATGTTCTAAGGTTCTGCACTACAGCAAAATTAAACTAAAATTGACAAAGAAGTGCTGATTAGAATAGGTGACAGCGTTTTTTGAAGAGACGGATTTAAAGGAGCATTATAAAAAAGGAATTCTGAGCTTAGCACCCGAATGCCTAGCTGCAGATTATATGAATTGCCTCATTTTCAGTGTCAGTGTGGCAATTTTAGGAATAGCACGGAGGAGAGAGTGAGGGCTGCAGATGCTGGAGAGTCAAAGTGTGGCACTGGAAAAAGCACAATAGGTCAGGCAGCATTCAAGGTGCAGGTGAGTCAATGTTTCAGGACTGATGAAGGATCCTGCCTGAAATGTCAACTCTCCTGCCCCTTGGATGCTGCCTGACCTGTTGTGCTCTTTCCAGTGCCAGACTTTATCGATGGTGTTAGGAATAGCACTGTTGTGAGTTCATTGTAGAATCATTGCATATTTACTGAGCTGCAGTAAACTCATAATTCAAAACCTCTGTAACCACTGACCAATCATACCAGTTTCAATTAGAATAGCAGTTGTTGATGGTGGAAAATGCTTTTCTGCCTCCCAAATTAACCTCATTTTGGTTAGTGTAGAGAAATGGTGATCCTTCAGTTAACCTACACTTTACCAACTCCAGATTGTTTGTTCCAAGATGAAAAGGTTACACCAAGTTCCAATAATCAGCACAAGTATAATCTGGTTTATGTACAATGTGGCTCATCCGCCTCAGAAAGTAAAACAAATGAGACAGTCTAATTTGTCTTTTAAATCCTCTAAAAATCGAATCATTGTAAAATCCATGTACATTTACAGAGAGAATCTGACACAGGAAATAACTACACAGGTATATCATTGAAAAGCTTGGATCAAAGTTTGAAGGCATCACAGAATCATATAATCTCCACTATGCGGAAGCAGGCCACTTGGCCCATTGAGTCCATACTGACCCTCCTAAAAACATCCAACCCAGAACCACGCCTTACCATATCCCTGTATCCCTTTATTTCCCATGATAAGCACACTAGCCTGCAATTGGAGAACTTGGCATGGCCAATCCACACTAACCTGTTCATCTCTGGACAATACATCATAATATATTGGGAGGCAGTGAGCGAGAATCTGAAAGGGGCAGATATAAAAGAGACCTACGGGGCAACTATTTCATACAGAGGGTTGTACGTGTATTGAATGAGCTGCCAGAGGAAGTGGTGGAGGCTGGTCCAATTGCAACATTTAAGAGGCATTTGGATGGGTATATGAATAGGAATGGTTTGGATGGATGTGGGCCGGGCGCTGGCAGGTGGGACAAATTGGGTCGGCATGGACGGGTTGGACCGAAGGGTCTGTTTCCATGCTGTACATCTCTATGACTCTATGACTCTTCATGTATAGTGCCTCCACTTCATTAAGTGTACAAGATGCTTCTATCCCACTGCACCTCCAGTTGTAATTTCCAGACACTGAGTTACTGAATTCTTTGCAACTAATAGCTGTTTTCCAGGTTTACTTTACTGTCTTGACCTTGTCTTTGTGTTCTCCCTATTGTGTTTTGTTTTCTAGGTTGTATTGATTGTATGGATGTGCAATTTGCCTTATTTTGTAATTGATTAATATTTAAAATGAACAATGACAATGCAGGCAGTTTGCATTTTTGAGAAGTCAAATGCTGTTATTGACAAAGTGAGTACCATACTGACAGCAAATTGTAAAGACACATTAAAATATTGGCATTAGAGTATGTAACCATTACAGAAAATGACTTTTTTTAAATGTTTGTTGTGGATTTCTTTTTGTTTATTAGCTGGAAGATCCATACCAAGGATCACAAGGTGTTTAGTTTTGAAGTTACACTGTAGGAGTTATGCATACAGATACTGAGCAAGATTCAAATTTGATCCCTCTAAAGCATGAATGGACTTTTTTAACCGATTCATTTGAAGCAGGCTAAGAGAGTGCAGAAGAGAGTAAAGGGTGGAATTTCAGATGCATATGTTGATACTCTGGTAACCCATGACACAAATTGCCTGGCTCTTAAAATTTAAACTATCCATTATCAGCAGTAAAAACATAAAATTGGAATGCAGCCTATACATCATCTGCTGCACATCTTGTTATATCAGTTTATACAGTTATCTGTCTATCTAGCTTTATCTTACTAAAAATAGCACAGGGTAGGAATTCCACTGAAATCTAATATTTACCTACTTAAATATCACTGAAAAAAGACAGATTTGTCAAAGTTTTACGTATTGCACACATCAGGAAAATTCTCAAGAATAACAATTTAAGGGAAAGACCAGCATCTATGCTGTATGAGAGGAGAGTGTTGATTGGTTAACAAATGGATTTTAATCGGTAGGGACCATTGCTGCAGAGATTGCACCAGTTAATGATGATTGACAGTTAACTGTCAGGCTTTGTTTAAATTTTGTACCAGATAGATTAAATCTGATTGGTCAAAACATTGTCCTGAGAAATAAACCAGGGATGGCTGTCAACTTTGTTGAGTTAAATTAGTGCAGTGTGTGCATATATTATTTTGGTTTCCAAACAAAAGGGCCCTATTGATAGATGTAGCTTCCAATGCATGCGAGTATATCACACTGCGAATATGACTGGGAATCCTAAGTTGCTTGTAAGGTCAATTACTTGTCAAACTCAGGAATATTCAGCAAATTGTCCAGTTGCTGAATCAAATCTAATGTTAGACACTGTGTTGCACATTTTGAAAGAATAGACTGGTTGGATATGATCAGTACCTTGCTTGTGATGAACCACTCTTTGGACCATACACCTATATATTCAGCATCACAAGAGCACTGAAATTCAAATGTCATATGACTGATTTGTGTGATAGGCAAATGTATTTTAAGCTGGAGGCAATCATTGCTCATATTGCTACTCTGCAGTAGCAACATGAAGCAGTTACTTTCATCTGTTGCTGAAACTTTTGAGATACCTTATCCTTCCTAGTTGCACATACCGTCCTCTTTTGGCTGATGAATCAGTACTCCTCCATGATGAACAATACTTGGAGAAAGCACTGAGGGTAGCAAGGGTGCAAAGTGTACTCTGGATGGGAATTTCAATGTCCACCATCAAGAGTGGCTTGGCAGCAGCATTGCTGATCATACTGGTTGGGCCCTCGACTGGATCTGCGGCAGGTGGTGAAGGAACCAACAAAAGGAAAAAAGATACTTGACCTTATCCTTACAAATCTGCCGGCTGCAGAAGCACCTGTCCATAACAGTATCGGTAGAAGTGACCACTGCACTGTACTTGTGGAGACGAAGACCTCCTTCACATTGAGAATAATTTGCATTGTGTTGTTTAGCACTATCACCATGCTAAATGGGACAGACTTCGAACCGGTCTAGCAGCTCTAGACAGGGCATCCATGAGGTGATGTGGGCCATCAACAGCAGCAGAACTACACTCCAGCACAATCTGAAACCTCATATCCCCCACTCAACCATTACCATCAAGTCAGGAGATCAACCCTGGTTCAATGGAGAGTGCAGGAGGGCATGTCAGGAGCAGCATCAGGCAAAATAAAAATGAGGTGTTAACCTTGTGAAGCTACCAAACAGGACTACTAGCGGCCAAACAGCATAAACAGCAAGAGATAGACAGAGCTCAGTGATCCTACAACCAACAGATCAGATCTAAATTCTGCAGTCCTTCCATATCCAGTTGTGAATGGTGGTGGACAATTAAACAACTAATTGGAAGAGGAAGCTCCACAAATATCCCCATCCTCAATAATGGAGGAGCCCAGCGCATCAGTGCAAAAGGTAAGGCTGATGCATTAGCAATAATCATCAGAAGTGCCGAGTGGATGATCCATCTTGGGATCCTCCAGTGGTCCCCAGCATCACAGATACCAGTTTCTAGCCAATGCAATTCACTCCACGTGATGTCAAGAAATGGCTGGAAGCACTGGATACTGCAAAGGCAATCGGCCCTGATAACATTCCGACAATAGTACTGAAGATGCGTGCTCCACAACTTGCCGCTCACCTAGCCAACCTCTTCCAGTACAGTTACAACACTGGCATCTACCTTGACAATGGGGAAAATTGCCCAGGTATGTCTTGTACACAAAAGGCAGGACATATCCAACCCAGCCAATTACTGCCCAATTAGTGTACTCCCAATCACCAGTAAAGTGATGGAAGGGGTCACCAAACAGTGCTATCAAGCAGCATCTGCTCAGCAACAACCTGCTCAGTACTGCCCAGTTTGTGTTTCACCAAGGTTACTCAGCCCCTGATCTCATTACAGCCTTGGTTCAAGCATGGACAAAAGAGCTGAATTCCAGAAGTGAGGTGAGAGTGACAGCCCTTGACATCAAGACCGCATTTGACCAAGAATGGTATCGAGGAGCCCTAGCAATCACTCCGCTGGTTAGAATCATACCTGGCACAAAGGAAGATGGTTGTAGTTGTGGAGGGTCAGTCATCTCAGCTCCAAGACATCTCTGCAGGAGTCCCTCAGGGCAGTGTCCTAGGCCCAACAATCTTCAGCTGCTTCATCAATGATCTTCCCTAGCTGGATTCTGGGTAATCCAAGATGGAGGATGGGAAAAATTTCTGGCTGTAAGAGCTGCTCCTTTTTTTGAGGTATTTTAGGTGCTGGAGGTGATTTCCTCGAATTCCAGGAGCAGCAATTACTGTTTGATATGCTGTTGTATTGTTTTGGAACTTTGAAAAAAAAATCAAAACAACAGCAGTTTTAAAAGGGAGAAGAGCAGACAAAGGAAGCACATGGTGAGGACAGTGCAAGGGAGAGAGAGAAAGAACCTGCACAAATACTGCCTTTGCTGTTTTTGAATTCATGTGTCACTGGACATCAGAATGCATCTGGGAAAATTAACAAACAGTGAATTTCACAACTAATCTTGGAGGAACTGGTTTGGATGAAGTTCACAACACAGAATCAGATAAGTTAATTGTTGTTTTAAGTCTGTCCAAGAGAAAGGCTATATTAGTGAGTACAGTGGGTTCTTTCTTGATTACATGTTTTTGGAGATAAGTCTCTTGATTAAACTAAAAATATAAGCCACAGCTATTAATTTAACTGGTGCAGTGTTTTGTAGAAGAATAAGACAGTGTTATTTTCTGGGTCTATAGATTGTGAAGGAGCAAAAATGGCCTTTGCAGTGATATGTACTTCTTGTCAGATGTGGGAGTTTAAACACAGTTTATGGGTTGCTGCGGATTATATCTGCCATAAATGCTGTTGGATGCAAATCTTATCAGATCAAATGGATTGGTTGGAGAGACAGATAGAAGCGATGAGGAATTTGCAACAGCAACAGTATGTGATGGATGGCAGTTATAGGAAGGGCGGAAAGATGCTGTTGGATGCGAATCTTATCAGATCAAATGGATTGGTTGAGAGACAGATAGAAGCGATGAGGAATTTGCAACAGCAACAGTATGTGATGGATGGCAGTTATAGGAAGGGCGGAAAGTCTCAGATACAGTCACATAGATGGGTTAACTCCAGGAAGGGTAAGAGAGGTAGGCAGCGAGTGCAGCAGTCTTTTGTGGATATACCCATTTCAAACAGGTATGCTGTTTTGGAAAATGTAGGGGGTAATGGATTATCAGGGGAACGTAGCACGAACAGCCAAGTTTCTGGTATTGAGACTGGCTCTAATGCAACGAGGGGTACGTTGGCTTCCAAGAGATCAATTGTGTTAGGGGACTCTGTAGTCAGAGGTACAGTCAGACGTTTCTGTGGCCAGCAGAGAAAAAGCAGAATGGTGTGTTGTTTCCCTGGTGCCAGGATCAAG
>NC_057735.1:17052787-17071893 GCF_004010195.1 Chiloscyllium plagiosum
GGCGTTCAACAAAGTTCCCCATGGGAGACTGATTAGCAAGGTTAGATCTCATGGAATACAGGGAGAAATAGCCATCTGGATACAGAACTGGCTCAAAGGTAGAAGACAGAGACTGGTGGTGGAGGGTTGTTATTCAGACTGGAGTGCCACAAGGATTGGTGCTGGGTCCTCTACGTTTTGTCATTTACATAAATGATTTGGATGTGAGCATAAGAGGTACAGTTAGTAAGTTTGCAAATGACACCTAAATTGGAGGTGTAGTGGACAGCGAAAAGGGTTACCTCAGATTACAACAGGATCTGGCCCAGATGGGCCAATGGGCTGAAAAGTGGCAGATGGAGTTTAATTCAGATAAATGCGAGGTGCTGCATTTTGGGAAAGTAAATCTTAGCCGGACTTATACACTTAATGGTAAGGTCCTAAGGAATGTTGCTGAACAAAGAGACCTTGAAGTGCAGGTTCATAGCTTCTTGAAAGTGGCGTCGCGGGTAGATAGGATAGTGAAGAAGGCATTTGGTTTGCTTTCCTTTATTGGTCAGAGTATTGAGTACAGGATTTGGGAGATCATGTTGCGGCTGTACAGGACATTGGTTAGGCCACTGTTGGAATATTGCATGCAATTCTGGTCTCCTGCCTATTGGAAAGATATTGTGAAATTTGAAAGGGTTCAGAAAAGATTTACAAGGATGTTGCCAGGGTTGGAGAATTTGAGCAATAGGGAGAGGCTGAACAGGCTGGGGCTATTTTCCCTGGAGCATCACAGGCTGAGGGGTGACCTTATTGAAGTTTACAAAATTATGAGGGGCATGGACAGGATAAATAGACAAAGTCTTTTCCCTGGGGTTGGGGAGTCCAGAACTAGAGGGCATAGGTTTAGAGTGAGAGGGGAATGATATAAAAGTTGCCTAGGGGCAACGTTTTCACGCACAGGGTGGTACGTGTATGGATTGGGCTGCCAGAGGATGTGGTGGAGGCGGGTACAATTGCAATATTTAAGAAGCTTTGGATGGGTATATGAATAGGAAGGGTTTGGAGGGATATGGGCCGGGTGCTGGCAGGTGGGATTAGATTGGGTTGGGATATCTGGTCAGCATGGACAGGTTGGACCAAAGGGTCTGTTTCCATGCTGTACATCTTTATGACTCTATAAGGTCAGAAGTGGGGATTTTCACTGTTGATTACACAGTGTTCAGCACCATTTGCGACTCCTCAGATACTGAAGTAGTCCATGCTCCAATGCAATAAGATATGGACAATATCCAGGTTTGGACCGACAAGTGGCATGTAACATTCATGCATACAAATGCTAAACAATGACCATCACCAATAAGAGACACTCTCACCACCGCCCTTGACATTCAAAAGTATTACCATCTCTGAAACCTGCACTGTCAACATCCTTGGGGTTATCACTGACCACAAACTCAACTGGACTCACCACATAAACAGTAGCTACAATACCAGGTCAGAAACTAGGGACACTGTGGCAAGTAACTCACGTACTGATACCCCAAAGTCGATCCAAAGGCGCAAGTCAGGAGTGTGATGGAATACTCCCCACTTGCCTCCAATAATACTCAAAAATTGAGACACCATCCAGGACAAAGCAACCCGATTGATTGGTACTACATCTACAAACATTCAATCCCTCCACCACCAGCGCTCAGTAACAGCCATGTGTAATATCTACAAGATGCACTGTAGAAATTCACCAAAGATACTTAGACAGCACCTTCCAAACCCACGATCACTTTCATCTAGAAGGACAAGGGCAGCAGGTACTTGGAAACACCACCACCTGCAGGTTCTCCTCCAAGCCACTCACCACCGTGACTTGGAAATATTACGCCGTTCCTTCACAGTCATTGGGTGAAAAGCTTGGAATTGCCTCCCTACCGGCATTGTGGGTCAACCCATAGCAAGTGGACTGCAGTGACTCAAGAAGGCAGCTCAGCATCACCTTCTCAAGGGCAAATAGGGAAGAGCTATCAATGCTGGCAGCCAGCGACACCCAAATCCCACAAATGAATAATAAAAAAGAGATTTTAGTAGATTTTTGTAATTAGGAGTATTTCACCCTCTACTTTCCTTTCAGACAATGAATTACTGATTTCCACTATCCTCTGGGTGAAATATTGTCCCTTAATCCCTGCTAAACCTCCTTCCTTTTACTTTTAAATCGACACCCTTTAGTTATGGGCCCATCAACCCCCTTGTAAGTATTTTCTCTTCCAATTCACTTTTGAAAGCCATGATTGAACCTGTCCCTACCACCAGCCTCTGCATTTTAGATCACTCACTGCACATAAAAGCTTTTCCAATTTAATCTATCTAGACATCAATAGTTGTACTGAGTTCCATTTGGTCTCCGCTCTGATACAAAGAAACCAAGTTTCGGTTATAGAGTTATAGACTCATAGAGGTGTACAGTATGGAAACTGGCCCTTCGGTCCAACCTGTCCATGCCGACCAGATATCCCAACCCAATCTAGTCCCACCTGCCAGCACCCGGTACATATCCCTCCAAACCCTTCCTATTCATATACCCATCCAAATGCCTCTTAAATGTTGCAATTGTACCAGCCTCCACCACATCCTCTGGCAGCTCATTCCATACACGTACCACCCTCTGCGTGAAAAGGTTGCCCCTTAGGTCTCTTTTATATCTTTCCCCTCTCACCCTAAACCTATGCCCTCTAGTTCTGGACTCCCCGACCCCAGGGAAAAGACTTTGCCTATTTACCCTATCCATGCCCCTCATAATTTTGTAAACCTCAGCCTGTGATGCTCCAGGGAAAACAGCCAAAGCCTGTTCAGTCTCTCCCTGTAGCTCAGATCCTCCAATCCTGGCAACATCCTCGTAAATCTTTTCTGAACCCTTTCAAGTTTCACAACATCTTTCTGATAGGAAGGAGATTAGATCTTTCCTCATAATTCAAATTCTCCAGTCCATATCAGTTTTCCCTATATCCTCTCATATATTCCTACAATGTAATACTCTAACTGTGGTTTAACTAGTATTTTATATAGCTCCAGCATAACCTCATGGCTCTTACCTTCTACATCCTGGTGATTAAAAGTGTATATCCCATGTACCTTATTTACTTGCTCAGTCATCCTCAAGAATCTGTGAACCTACACTTCATGATCTCTCTGTTTCTCCACCTTTCTCAGTAACTGACTACTTATTGTGTATTTCCATGTCAGTTTACCCTTTTTCAAATGTATCACCTCTCACTTCTCTGGATTGAACTCCATTTGCCACAATCCCACCCACATGATGAATTCAAAGATATCTTCCTGTTGCCCACCTCCTCCAACATTTCCCTGTGGTCTACAAGAGGTTGAAAGGGATACGGTCAAAATGTGATTAGATGAGGCTGTTAGAATTGTTTACAAATGGCTTTATGGAATTTGACTTTTCTCTGTTATTCAAAATTCACACATTTCAGCTGTTTGCAAAGTTAAATCTCCAGCAGCTCTGATTTTTTTAAAAAATGAGCTATTTGGAAGTGATACTTGATTGTTTACCAGAGACCAATCTATTTGCCAAAGCTGTCCTGATAATGAGAATTCTGCTGTATTCAAAAGACTGCCCTGAGATCTTGTTGCTGAGTAAGCCATAGTTAATGATAGGTAATGAAATATGGTCAGCTCCATACTGGATAAAAGTCTTCAGTCTGTCTAATCACATAATTTATCCAGGCAACTGAATTTGAAGAAGCACATCAGATTCTAATTGCTTTCAGACACATTATCAAATGTGTGAAGATGCTCAGTTGACTCCTTTCCCACAGTGAGTGTTGAAAGAGTGATTGGACGTGCTGACAGTCAATAAAATCTTGTGAGTAATTGTGGCCTACAGTGTGGTTATCCAATGCATTCCTTTCTCTTTAAATAAGACCGGCACCAGAATAGAAGACATACACAAAATGAGTCATGGAAATTCCCCTGCCTTTCTTTTCTTCTCTTGCTTAAGTATCTAAGATGAATGAGATACTTGTGCATCAAAAACTTCATCTGCACAATGCCCATATTATTTGTATATGTTCAAAATTATTAAGTGACAATGCAATGATCTTGTAATCAAAATGTTTAACTTCTTGAATTTCTTGAATCATTCTTACATTTCTCTAGTTGCATTGTATCCCAAATTCACTCTGGTTCTGCCTTTGAATCGTAGAATGCTTACAGCTCAGAGAAGATCATTTGGCCCATTATGTCAATGCTAGATGTCTTTGAGAGCAGCTCAGCCAGTCCCACTGGCTTGCCTTTTCTCCACAGCTTTGTAAGTCTTTTCTCTTCAGACAATGACCCAGTTTTCTTTTGAAAGACATAACTGAGCCAGCCCCGATCACATTCTCAGGCTCTGCACTCCAGATCACTATAAAGGTTTTCCTTACATTACCTCTGGTTCGTTTGCCAATCTCCTGATGCTTTTTAGCACTTGAATCTTCCAAACAGATCTCCATTTCTACTATAAAGATGCTGCATGGTTTTGAACATGTCTATCAAATCTCCTCTCAAATCTACTGTTTTAGAAGCTATACTTTCTTGTTTGTAAATTGTAAAATGAACCTTGATATATTAATGTTTTGGAGATGCTGGTGTTGGACTGGGGTGTACAAAGTTAAAAATCACACAACACCAGGTTATAGTCCAACAGCTTTAATTGGAAGCACTAGCTTTTGGAGCGCCGCTCCTTCATCCTTGTGGATACTCCACAACCACTTGATGAAGGAGCGGTGCTCCGAAAGCTAGTGCTTCCAATTAAATCTGTTGTACTATAACCTGGTGTTGTGTGATTTTTAACTTTGCTGCACTAAGATATTGCTGCAGGTGGACTATGTTTCTGATCAGGAGTAACCAGGATAGAGCTTATATCATCATCCTGGAGTGGTGTTGCACCTTTACATTGTCTGGATATTGTAGAGCACAAACATTGGAAAAGCAGCCCTCAGTTGGTTCTGATCAATGGGGCAGTGTTTAAACCCACTATACCTGAAGAAGCCTTAAAGGCTCACACTTGATCTCATAAAAATAACAATTATCTTGGTGAGAGTCACAGAAAACCCCCATTATTTTAAAGTTTGACTGACAAGGGACCATTCACAAAACCAGGGTCACACTCCCAAGCTTCTGGAGAGGTTAACTGTAATTTCTTCAGTCTGGGAAGAAACAGCTTGTTATTAATATCTGCTAAGAATCTAACTGGTGACACAACATCAAGGCTCCAGAAATAAATCTGTGTCTAGTTTAAATCTCCTTCAAAGTTTAGTTTTGGAAGAAATTTTATATTCATAGAAAAAGTAATAATCATCTCATTTCACCACATCTTCATCCACTGTCAAAGGAATTCTGTGACTTTAGCCAACTAGGCCCGCCTGAATTCAAATACTTAGGAACACTGAACACTATTCTTATGATGGAACTCTAGAACTAAAGGCTAAGTCATTAATACAGATCAGAAAAGCAATGGTCTGAGAATGGACTTCTGAGGAATCTCACTTTGGACCATTATCCAATCTGAAAAAGAACAATTTATCACCCACTTACAGAATTATTGATGCTGCCACTTTGAAAGCAAAATAAAAATGATATATCAAGCCACACTTCAGTCTGGGATCTGACTTGAAATCGTAACAATATGGTGAATAGCTGCACAGATCCTTACATGACACTAATAATCTTATCCTGAATTTCTTCATCGCACCAATAATTTGCCTCCAATTTCTTGACCTCTAATTTCAGCTATTGTATGAGAAACTTTATTAAAATGCTATCTGATTTGTCAATATAAGTAACATTCTTAGACATTCCTCTGTCTACTACTTTAGTTGACTCTTCAAAAAATTTTAATTAGTTTCTTCAAGCGTGACTTACCTATTACACATTCATGCCTATTCTATCTGACCAGCTGATATTTTTCAAGTTGTTCAGTCACCCTTAATCCTTAATTATAGATGCTTGTAATTTTGAAAAAAAAATGTTAGAACAATTGGTCTATTATTCCCTATTTTTCTTCTCTGACCTTTATTAAGTAACAGATCTTGTAAAGTGAAAGTTGATTAAGTCTATCCTGAATAACCTTTTGCAGTTTGCAATCATCCCTTTCAACTCAGGCACATTACACAGTGAAACAAAGGGGTCAAGAGTCAGGAGAAGTTCAACATAATCTCATTGAACACTTTATCAAGGAAAAACAACATTTATAAGACTCCTGCCGTATTTTAATTATTATTGTACTTTAATTAAACTCTATCAAACTCTACCAATCTATTTACAGAACTCTTTAGTAAACAGTCTTAAGTCTCTAAGTAAACAGTTTCAAATCTACACTAACCACCTACTTCTGACACACTACAGGTCTCTAACACTGTATTTAAACAGTTTGTCTGAAAGGGTTGGTAATACCCATTCAATAAAGCTGGGACAGGCTTTTCCCTGGTCTTTGAGGATTGGCAGATGTTGCAGGACTTGCAGTTGTTGGTTTTGGCCTTCCTCTCTCATCTAGGGCTGGTTCTGGTCTTTGAATCATCTCACCAAGGTGATCTCTGTGGAGATATTGTGGAAGAAAGTGCAGAAAGCAGAGAGCTGGGTCTCCAGGTTGCCCCTTTTATCGTCTCTTTATGTCCTTCTCGAAGATATTCTGGCCTCTGTCCAATATTAGCATCAGGTTGGGGCAGGAAGATCTGATGAAGTGACTACTTTCCATTTTTGCAAAGCACTGTTTTGAACTTTCAACTGTCAAGTGTTGTCCCTGTCATGCTATGCTTCTGGCCTCCTACTGAGCTGGGTGCCACCATGTCTACACGGCATTCTTTTAACAAAACAGGTTCACTGGAGGATAAACAACGGTCCGTTCTGAAACAATGTGACCATTAGCAGCTGTCCAGGCAGTTCTAGGCTTGTCTGGTTTCAATGTGAAGTTGATTGTCCAGGATCTGGCTGCATTAGGCTGCATTAATACTGCTTGTTCCAGCTCTACAGAGTCCAGTTTGGCTTAAACTTAGCTTCCACATTTTGAGCTTTTAATCCATGCTCATAAAAGAAATGTCAAAACTTCTGTAACAATTCTCGAGGTCGTGGGTCACCTGACCACACTCCCTCCTAGGCAAGGGTCCAATGAGTAGGATCAAGCCATTGTCCAGGTAACTACAGGTTTCCACGCAAGGGGTTCAAATACCTAACACTAACCTACACTATCTGACAATAATACTGTTAATAAAGTATCAGTAGAAAAGAAAGAAAAATGAAAAATAAATTCATTGTTCGATCCTTAAACATTGTACAAATAACTACATACAGGGTAGAGTTTGTATAACAGTGGTGATCAAATTGTTTCCAAGTTGTCTGGGTTCTCATATATGATAAATTATGGTAGTGGATGTTGACTGAGCAGGACTCTCTGCTCGTGCCTGCTCAGAATCATTTCTACATTCAGGAACTCAGTGAGTTCCTGTTTCCATTTGAAAATGTTAACTGCGAGGACAGTTATCTACATTAAAGCAAGTCGAATCAACAATACAATGAGATGTGTTAGGAGGTGAACCTTAGAGTGGATTTGTACATTTGCGCCCCAGTTCCAACAGCTATCCACCAATTGGTGACTTCAGTTCTTTCATGTATTTTTGTGCTCGTTCTGTCTGTTCATCTACAGAAGAGAAAGTTTTGTCTGAATTAGCCAATTGTGTCCGGAGCTGTTGTAATTTTTCTGGTTGGACTTCAATACCAGTGTTGCCTTTTCCAAAGAATCTCCTACAGTAAGTCTGTCACTGACATTAACAATGATCTCACTTTTCCTGCATATATTTATGAGTTCAATTAGCCCTCCCTTGTCTAGTTTGTGGGGTCTAATGCAAAAAAACAGTGTTGGAGATGTTGCAGGTGAAGATCCTGTTTTGATAATGTTTAGGGAAGTTGTAATACAGTATTCTCCCTCGCTGCTTGGGTGATGTCAGGGTCCAGCTCCGGATTTCTATGGTACAGTTTAAATTAGTGCTTGTCCAAAAACAAAGCATGTTCATTTGAATACACAGGTTAGGGGCACTCAGTGACTTGTTTGGTTTGTGGACATTTATTCAGAATGGTACCTGCAAGCCTTCTCCATTTTTCAACAACATATGGTAGTGTGCCATCATATTGTAACCATGTTTCCTCCTGGATAATGCCAATGTTTTCAACCTGAAAGAGATTTAGCCCATTTTTATTCGGCGCAATGATTGGGATCTCATGCCTAAGGCCACCTCTTGCATACATGGTCAAACCAGACCTTGGTGAATTGCTGTAAGTTGCAATTTAAAATATTGGAATGTGTATTCCCACGGAACAAGCGCTCTATCTGCTCATCACACACCCAGGATGGGACCTGTCCTTGGCTACTCTGCTTGAGGTTTTTCTTCAACTGTTCTTTCAACCACTGCATGAAGATACTACACAGGGTCCAATTCTGCTACCTGTTGTTGTCATCTACTTTTCTTTGGATAATTTCATTTATTGACCTGGCTTGCCCTTGTAGCACCTTTACCGAGTGTTAGTGACCCTGATTCTCCTTTTATTCCCATTGACACCTTGCCAATTTTCTTGATGGATTTTATCCAAGGCTTGTTTAACTTGTTGGGTGCAAATCCTGAGCTTGTTGTCTAAACTAGCCAAATCGAGGATATTGTCTGTGCACACTTCTGCCCATAAGCTGTTGCCGAATTGTTAATTAGATCCCTTTTCCTGCATCCCACTGGCCTGGGTCCATTTTCCGTCCCAGTAATATCTGTGTTAAACTGAGGTATAGTTTCTGAAGCAGGCACCACCTTGGCAGCAGCTGAGTTCTGGATACTGTTCTGACATCTGTCTAACACCACAGGTACCAACTTGTGGTGGATGTTGTCATACAGAACTGTATTTGTGTATTTTAAGACCAATCCATTTTGCATTTCTCAGATAGTTCTCAGACAGGCTTGGAGAAGTGCGTGGATGGCCATTTTGGTTCGGTCTTTATTTCGTATACTAAGTACATCTGATCTTTGACCTACCTCCAATCCTTTCTGTAGACCAATAGCCAAACTTCCTAATTCAGTGCACCCATTAATGGAGATTCCCCACCTGTCACCCATGGTTTTGAAACTTGTATAACAATGCTCTTATATAACTCCTATTGACTCACTTATACATTGCTCACTGGTACATCCATACACTACATTGTGGACCCAGAGAACACCATCATCACAATTGGTTAGCTGTGGCAGAAGAGAACCACATGTAGCCAGGGTCATTCTCTCCTGGTTTGACTCATCTCCTGAAGATGAAATAGACAATGACAAAAAGGGCCACACGATTCCTGAAAGATGTCAAGATAGCATCAACTTGGATTGCCATCTATACAGTATTCCCACACATACAGACACACAGTTCATAGAATCATTGAACCCGACAGTGTAGAAGCAGGCCATTCAGCCCATTGACCCTACACCAATCATCCAAAACGCATCCCACCCACATACATGCCCTTACTCTATCCGCATAACCATGCATTTCCCATTGCTAATCCACCTAACCTGCACATCCCTGGACACTATGGGCAAATTACCATGGCTAATCCATCTAACCTGCACATCTTTGGATTGTGGGAGGAAACTGGAGGCCCTAGAGGAAGCCTCCACAGATAAGGGGAGTATGTACTAATTCCATACAGACAGTCACCAAGGATGCAATCAGAACCGGGTTCCGGATACTATGAGGCAGTAGTGCTAACCACTGAGTCACCATGCCACTAACCCATGCTCTTTGATCAAATTTTTTTCCCCAGTGTTTCAATTACATTCTTAAAGATTTGCTTCCTCTCAATTCCCCTTTTTTTTTATCTGAACTCTCCCATTTTGGTCAGATACCAATTTCTCCTGACCAGCTTTTCAAGATTTGAACCCAAAGTTGGAGCTGTTTGGTGTGTGGACACCTTTCAGAAACATTTCATGAATGAAAATAATTTTAAGTGCACAGACACCAGGGCAGTGCCTTGGGAATGATGATGTCAATGATGAGAAGACAAAAAGTGGCCGAAATTTTAAAAATTTGACCATTCCCATGGAAACGAAGGCTTGTTGTGAGGTTATAATTATGAAAAATGATGGCAGAGGTTTGTAGATTTTGGAAGTGTGCAGGATAATGATAGTTACCAACTTGGGTGGTATGGTGCCGGGCTGTGAGACCAGGAGTCTATGTGCGGCCAAGACGGATAGCAGTGTAGGGGTTGCGCATATGAATGACCAGATAAAACATCAACTGTCACTGCAGGCTGTGGGCTTGTTTGAAAGGAATTAGACATGAGATGGAAGATCGTTGAGAGTGCATTGACCTCAGTTCCAGGGTCAGGTGAGCTTCTGATTCAGGCTTACTGTGCTCATGTATGCACTGAGGGATGCTCCCTGCGGTAGTGGGAGGGCTTTCACTACAGGGGACCTGTTCCTCCATGATGTATCATAGAATTCCTTCATGCAGAAAGAGGCTATTCGGCCCATCAAGTCCACTCTGACCTTCTGAAGAACATCCCATCCAGACCCAGTCACCTACTCTATCTCCATAACTCCACATTTTCTATGGTTATTCCACTTAGCCTCCACGTCCTGGACACTGTAGGGTGATTTAGCATGGCCAATCCACCTAGCCTGTACATCTTTGGGAGGAAACCAAAGTACCTGGCAGAAACACATGCAGACACTGGGAGATTGTGCAAACTCCTAACAGACAACCACCTGAGGCTGGAACAGAATCTGGGTCCCTGGCACTGTGAGACAACAGTGCTAACTACTGAGCCACCAACCCACTCTTGGCTGGAGCACCCAAGTGAATGCCTCAGCAAATACACTATCTTTGTCATAGCCTCAGGCCACAGCATCACACTGGACATTTCCTCTTTCATGAGGTAAAAACAATGACTGCAGATGCTAGAAACCAGATTCTGGATTAGTGGTGCTGGAAGAGCACAGCAGTTCAGGCAGCATCCAAGGAGCAGCGAAATCGACGTTTCGGGCAAAAGCCCTTCATCAGGAATAAAGGCAGAGAGCCTGAAGCGTGGAGAGATAAGCTAGAGTGGGGTTGGGGTTGGGGAGAAAGTAGCATAGAGTACAAACTTCCAGCTCAGCACTGTCCCCATGACTTGTCCGGACTTGTCGTACCTGCCTATCTCCTTTTCCACCTATCCACTCCACTCTGTCCTCCCTGACCTATCACCTTCATCCCCTCCCCCACTCACCTATTGTACTCTATGCTACTTTCTCCCCACCCCCACCCCCCTCTAGCTTATCTCTCCACGCTTCAGGCTCTCTGCCTTTATTCCTGATGAAGGGCTTTTGCCCGAAACGTCGATTTCGCTGCTCCTTGGATGCTGCCTGAACTGCTGTGCTCTTCCAGCACCACTAATCCAGAATTTCCTCTTTCACGTCAGGGCTGCTGCATACTGAGGCCTTACTCTCCCAGTTAGGGTGGGCAGGGCCAGCTATAAATCCGTTTCTGAAGTCGATGTTTTGGAAGAGACAGTGCTCAGGGGTTGGCTCAGGATTAGGACCTGGATCAATGACAGGGACTTGTTCAAGATCAGGATCAGGAACAGTGACTGGGACTGGCATTGGATCTGGATCAGGATCCGGAACAGTGCCTGAGGCTTGCCCTGATTGGCTACTGTGGCAGTGTCTCTTGGGGCCTTATTGCTGGGTCAAATGATAAATGACAGCTCCCCATAAAGTCCGAGCCCAGGATGTGTTCTGCCTCTGCGTGGACACTCACTAGCACTGGCGAGTTATGAGAAATCATATTCCCACTTTAAATTCTAAAGGCTCCAACTCTGGACCTGCTGTTGATGCCCTGTGAAACCGCTGAGCACAATCTTCTCATGGGACATATCAGGATAGGTCTGGATCCCCCATGTTTCGCAAGAACTAGACAGTGCAGCCTCTGACCTCACTTTCTACCTGGAGTTGCCCTACACTTGACACCATACACCCCACTGCGAGAGGCCTGATACCATCACACTCTGGGATGTGCATCCAATTGAGGACACATGGGCCTACAGTGTCCCATCTCCCCCATTACATTTACCATAGTTTACCTCACAGATGCCTCCAGTAGCAGGGATTATAGTCTGTATTCTTGTCCTTGGGCTGGTACTTGCTGATGGGGTGCCCTACAATCTCGAACAAAGTGGTCTGTGCATCCACAATTACAACATTTTCTCTGGTGATGGCGGCTGCCTATGACCACCGGACGGCAGGTGCCTACCTCTCCCAGAGAGAAGGAATGTATGGGGGTATATAACCGCTGTAGTAGCCTTCCCTATATCGGTCACTCCCTTCATTCCATCACACAGGGCCTGGAGGTTGACCTTTGGGCTTAAGATAAGTGGGGTTTGGGTACATGAGTGGAGATAAGTAGGGTTTGGGTAGGCTGGGGTACATGGGGTTAAGGTTTATATGGCTCAGTGCCACATTTCCCACATTCCCCTGATTTATCCTGCCTCCCTTGCTCCGTTTAGGGTGTTTCTACTCCTGCACCTCCTTCTCCAAGGTCTGAATCATCCTTCTAAGAATCCAACCCAAGCATTACTGACTGACCGGAAAATCTCGCACACCTTTTTTGCCATCTCTGTAGCATGTGAAACAAGGGATCAGGGCCACGTGTACCTTCGCAGGGCTGTTAGTGCAACTCTGTCCACATCGCCGAAGACTCCTGGATATTGTGTCCACAGGCAAATGTAGTTGCGCGTTCTCCTTGTCTCTGCTTATATATAATCAGTCCTTCCATAGGATCCCCCTACTGTTACCTACAGTGGTCAGGATTGCCTCCTTCGTGTCCGCCAAAGTGCACCCCATGCTACGTTCTGGACGCTGGATATAGAGGAATGGACAGCTGGACTCAAACACTGCAAAATGAATTTCGCCTCTTGGGGTCATCCAGCCTAATAGTGATGACTGTGAAAAATGTTGTGATCTGTTAACAGCTCGAATATAAGGGCATTCTTAGCAATCTCCAACCGCTGGGTGATGGAGCTGGTGTTTGTGATGGGGCCACAGTTGTAACCATTCTGGTGGTTGGTGATCAGGCCGGGAGGCTGTACTGGCACAGGAAATTGTACTGGGATAGGAGGTTGTACTAAAATATGAGGCTGTATTGGAACAGGAGGCTGTACTGGGCCAGGAGGTTGTACTGGGACAGGAGGCTGTACTGGGATAGGAGGCCATACTGGGCCAAGAGGTTTGTACTGGGATAGGAGGCTGTACTGGATAGGAGGCTGTACTGGGACAGGAGGCTGTACTGGGACAGGAGGCTGTACTGGGATAGGAGGCTGTACTGGGATAGGAGGCCATACTGGGCCAAGAGGTTTGTACTGGGATAGGAGGCTGTACTGGATAGGAGGCTGTACTGGGACAGGAGGCTGTACTGGGCCAGGAGGTTGTACTGGGACAGGAGGTTGTACTGGGATAGGAGGCTGTACTGGGATAGGAGGCCATACTGGGCCAAGAGGTTTGTACTGGGATAGGAGGCTGTACTGGATAGGAGGCTGTACTGGGACAGGAGGCTGTACTGGGACAGGAAGTTGTACTGGGATAGGAGGCTGTACTGGATAGGATGTTGTACTGGGGTAGGAGGCTGTACTGAGACAGGAAGTTGTACTGGGATAGGAGGTTGTACTGCGATAGGAGGCTGTACTGGGATAGGAGGCTGTACTGGGACAGGAGACTGTACTGGGATAGGAGGCTGTACTGAGATAGGAGGTTGTATTGGGACAGCAGGTTATAGAGTCATAGAGATGTACAGCACGGGAACAGACCCTTCAGTCCAACTTGTCCATGCAGACCTAATCTAGTCCCATTTGCCAGCACTGGCTCATATCCCTCTAAACGCTTCCTATTCATATACCCATCCAGATGCCATTTAAATGTTTTAATTGTACCAGCTCTTCCATAGACATACCACCTCTGCTTGAAAAAATTGCCCCTTAGGTCCCTTTTAAATCTTTCCCCTCTCACCCTAAACCTATGACCTCTAGTTATGGATGCTCCCACCCAAGGGAAAAGACCTTATCTATTTACCCTATCCATGTCCCTCATGATTTTATAAACCTCTAAATGGTCAGTCCTCGGCCTCTGAAGCTCCAGGGAAAACAATCCCAGATTACTCAGCCTCTCCCGGAGTTCCAATCCTGGCAACGTTCTTTTAAATCTTTTCTGATCCCTTTGAAGTTTCACAACATCCTTCCGATAAATAGGAGACCAGAACTGCATGCAATATTCCAAAAGTGGCCTAACCAATGCCCTGTACAACCACAACATGACTTCCCAACTCCTGTACTCAATGTTCTAACCAATAAAGGAAAGTATACCAAATGCCTTCTTCACCATTTGCAACCCCACTTTCAAGGACATACTGGGATAGGACGTTGCGCTGGGATAGGAGGCTGTACTGGGATGGAAGGCTGTATTCGGATGGAGGCTGTACTGGAATGCAAATGCACTGGCACCCGGAGGTTGTACTGGGATAGGAGGCTGTACTGGCACAGGAGAGTGTACTGGGATAGGAAGTTGTACTGGAATGGAGGCTGTAATGGAATGCAGGTGTACTGACACAGGAGGTTGTATTGGGATAGGAGATTGTACTGGGATGGAAGGCTGTATTGGGATGGAGGCTGTACTGGAATGCAGGTGTACTGGGACAGAAGGTTGTACTCAGATAGGAGACTGTACTGGGCCAGGAGGTTGTAGTGGGATAGGAGGTTGTACTGCTATAGGAAATTGCACTGGGATGGGAGATTGTATTGGAATAGGAGGCTGTACTGGGATGGGAGCCTTACTGGGACAGGAGACTGTACTGGAACAGGAAGCTGTACTGGGATAGGAGGCTAAACTGGGACATGATGTTGTCTTGGGACAGGAGACTGTATTGGGTTGGGAAGTTGTACTGGAACAGGAGGCTGTACTGGGAGATGAGCAGGTGATGGAGGTGCAGTGGGCAAAGCTCTGGGGTGGGGTGAGGGGTAACATGGGGCTTCAAGTTGTTCTGATAAGGGACTTGGGGGTTCACTATTTAGGGCAACACACCCACTGTGTGCCTCCTCCTCCATGTCCTCCGGTTTCTGATGGGGCATCATTGCCCGGGGATCCCACAGTATCAAAGATACACATCATGCCGCTTCGTAGGGACAATAATGATTTGAATCTGTTGATCTCGCTCTGACACGTTGAATGATCAGTAGAGTGGGATTTACTTTCTTTAGCTGCTTGCTGTGAGACCCTGATCAACGTTTTACAACATGTTGTAAGCTCAGCAGTGTTTGTCTGGGCAGCATTGCAAAGCCTGATTGCCCACTGGGGGGAAACTGGCGTGTGAACCTGCCCTGTGTGCAGTTGCTTCATTTGCCTTCTCCAGCAGCTTTAAATTCAGGAGCTATAAACTCAACTCTTTCTAATTCTAACCCAGTGCCCTTTAACTTTGAAGTCTGAGGATCCCTGCTGCTCTCTCTCTCTCTCTCAACCCCAACTTCTTCTTGATTTCTCATGTGGCACTAATTATTTCTTCCGTCTGGCTCTCTGTGTATGCTTCTTCAAGATTAAACAAAAATCTGAAGATCTGAGGACTTTGGAAATTAGAAACAAAATCAGAAATTGCTGAGAAAACTCAGCAGGTCTGGCAACATTTGTAGAGAGAAATCAGTTAACGTTTCAGGGCCAGTGACCCTTCTTCAGAATTGATTGTAACTCGGAAAAGAGTGGTTTTATATACAGGGGAACCTCGATTATCCGAATACCAATTATCCGAAGAAGATCTCAAGGTACCGATAGAAACATTACATCAATGTTTCCAACAATGATCACGTCTTTTGTTTACAGTGATTAAACAGGCACCATCTCCAAATGACTGACCTCCCTACCTCTCTCTCTCCCATGCCCTCTCCCCAGCTTCCCAGGAATAATCTCTCCAACATTGTCCTGTGCAGGGCAAACATGGAACCTGTCAAAAGTTTGCAGTAAAAAGTTGTGTGTGGCTGTGGCTGTGTCTGTGCGCTATTTGGAGACTGACCCCACAAAGGCAGCAGCAGCAGTCCTATTGTTGGTGTGCAGCCCCGGTGCCCTGAAGAGGGTCTGGGGGTGAATGAGGGAAAGGGGGTGGTGGTGTTGGCAGGGGGCTGTGTTGGGGGCGGGAGCTCGCATGTTTTGTACTGGAGTTGGGGTGGGGGGCGGGGTTAGACCGGGTTGGGGTGGGGTTGGACCAGAT
This sequence comes from Chiloscyllium plagiosum, assembly GCF_004010195.1. NCBI lineage: Eukaryota > Metazoa > Chordata > Chondrichthyes > Orectolobiformes > Hemiscylliidae > Chiloscyllium > Chiloscyllium plagiosum. The sequence goes on from NC_057735.1 coordinate 17,069,045, forward strand.
TGGGGGTACAGGGTTGGACCGGGTTGGGGGCAGGGCAGGTTCAGACCAGGTTTGAGGGCGGAGGACGGGGTTGGAGGCGAGATTGGGGGTCATTGTGGGACGGGGTTGGGGGCGGGTCTCTCGCACTGTGTGCTGCTGCAGTCTCTTGAACGGGGAGCAGACTTTAAAACTCTGAGCCCCACAGGAAAGGCATTTAATCGATTTTCCAAATAATCGATTATCCGAACGAAGTAGTGCCCGCCCATCTCGTTCGGATAATCGAGTTTCCACTGTACTGAAGGTGTAGTGGCAGAGAGGAAATGAGTAAATGATAGGTGGGAATGGAGGCTTCAGAGAAAGAGAGAGAGAGAGAGAGACAGTAAGCCAGACAAAAAGAATGTGTAAAGGTCAATGGAGGAATGAATAGCTGCTACTAAGGAGCGTTAGCGGCTGATAATGGATTTTAATGGTAGCAATCCATATGATAACAAGGCCTAGTGTGAGAGGGTTGGAGTAAGGACATGGGAGAAGGTGCTAAGGCCCTAAAATTATTGAGCTGAAAATGTGTTGCTGGAAAAGCGCAGCAGGTCAGGCAGCATCCAGGGAACAAGAGAATCGACGTTTCGGGCATAAGCCCTTCTTCGGCTTATGCCCGAAACGTCGATTCTCCTGTTCCCTGGATGCTGCCTGACCTGCTGCGGTTTTCCAGCAACACATTTTCAGCTCTGATCTCCAGCATCTGCAGACCTCACTTTCTCCTAAAATTATTGAGCTAAGTATTGAGTTCAGAAGGTTGCAGGATTCCCAAGTGGAAAATGAGGTGCTGTTGTTTCAGCTTGTGCTGAGCTTCGCTGGAGCACCATAGCAAGTCCAAGACAGAGATGTTGGCCAGGGAATATGGTGGTGTGTTGAAGTGACAGGCAACTGGAAGCTCAGGGTCATTTTTACAGACAGAACATAGCCCAGTCTGTGTTTGTCTCCACAATGTAGAGGAGACCACATTGTGAGCAATGAATACCGTACTGCTCACAATGTGGTGGAGTTGTTTGCAAAGTTATAAAATCAAAGGTAAAGGACAAGGTAGGATTGGAGATTGAGTTACCAGAAATAAAGGGAAGGAAAAGAATTTGTGAATGTCATATTGAATCAAGGAATCATAAAACTGTCAGGAAACTCGATAAAAGAACAAACTTAAAGGATTTCGGTCTTAATCCTCAAAGATTTTGGAATAAGGTAGATGAACTGATGGCAAAATCAAAGTAAATAAATATGATCGCATGGACATTACAGAAACATGGTTACAAGGTGGTTAAAACTGGGATCTTAATATTTGGGGTATTTGATTGTTTTGCAGAGAATCAGTATGCCTTCATGAAAGGGAAATTGTTCCTGACTAATTTATTAGAGTTTTCTCATTAAGTCTCGATAGAGTGGATAGAGAGGAACCAATAAGTGCACTGTATTTGAACTTTTCTAAGGTGTTTGACAAGCTACCTCCCACAGGTTAAGTCATAAGTGCTGGAGGTCGTATTTTGGCATGGATAGAGAATTGGCTCACAGGCAGAAAACTGCAAATGGGAATAAAGGGCTCATTCTCAGGTTGGTGACCTGAGTGTTCTACAGGGATCAGTGCTGGCACTGCATTTTCTTACAACATAGATTACTGATATGATGGAAGAAAATAAATGCACTGTAGCCAGATCTGCAGACAATACAAAAATAATTGGAAAGGCAGGTTGTGAGAGGGATATCAACATTTTACTGAGAGATAGCGATAGGTTAAGGAAGTGAGCAAAAAGTAAGCAAATAGAGTAAAATGTGGGAAAATGTGAAACTGTTCATTTTGAAAGGGAGAACAGGACAGAGTATCATTCAAATAGAAGAAAACTGCAGAAAGGTGCAACACAAAGCATTTGGGTGTTACTTGTGCACAAAATGCAGAAAGCTAACTCAGAGGTGCAGCAGGTATCAGGGTGGCTAATGGAACGTTGGCCTTTATTTCAAGATGGTTGGAGCACAACAGTCGGGAAGTCTTATTGCAACTGTACAAGATGCTAGTGAGACCACAACTGGGGTACCCTGACCAGTTCTGGTCTCTTATTTAAGGAAAGATAATTTCGTTAGAGGTAGTTCCGAGAAGATTCACGAGGATGATACCTAGCATGAACGGACTGTCTTATATTCAAATGCTAAACAGTAGAATGAAAGATGATCCCATTGAAAAGTATCGGATTTTTTTTTAGATATGTTTATTGTTTATTCTTTAATGGAATCATGGAGTCATAGAGATGTACAGCACAGAAACAGACCCTTCAGTCCAACTCATCCATGCAGACCAGATATCCCAACCCAATCTAGTCCCACCTGCCAGCACCAGGCCCATATTCCTCCAAACCCTTCATGTTCATATACCCAGATACTTTTTAAATGTTGCAATTGTACTAGCCTCCATCACTTCTTCTGGCAGCCCATTCCACACACGTACCACCCTTTGCATGAAAAGCCCCTCAGGTCTCTTTTATATCTTTCCCTCAAAGTTTGTGCGAAGATTTGTAGCTCGGGTGCTCGTTGTTGTGGTTCTGTTCGCCGAGCTGGAAGTTTTTGTTGCAAACGTTTCGTCCCCTGGCTAGGCGACATCATCAGTGCTTGGGAGCCTCCTGCGAAGCGCTTCTTTGATGTTTCCTCCGGTGTTTATAGTGGTCTGTCCCTGCCGCTTCCGGTTGTCAGTTTCAGCTGTCCGCTGTAGTGGTTGGTATATTGGGTCCAGGTCGATGTGTTTGTTGATGGAGTTTGTGGATGAATGCCATGCCTCTAGGAATTCCCTGGCTGTTCTCTGGGGAGAAAGTGAGGTCTGCAGATGCTGGAGATCA
>NC_057735.1:17071962-17131831 GCF_004010195.1 Chiloscyllium plagiosum
TGCTCCTGTTGTATGGTAGTGTGGCTAGTCCTTTTGGTTGTGGTATGTCCTCGTTCCGTGGTCTTTCTCTTAGGCATCTGCTGATGAAGTTGCCCGGGTATCCGTTTTTGGCGAATACCTTGTATAGGTGTTCCTCTTCTTCTTTTTGCAGTTCTGGTGTACTGCAGTGTGTTGTAGCCCATGTCTTTCCCTCCTCACTCTAAACGTATGCCCTCTAGTTCTAGACTCCCCCACCCCAGGGAAAAGACCTTGTCTATTTACCATATCCATGCCCCTCATGATTTTATAAACCTCTATAAGGTCACCCCTCAGCCTCCGACACTCCAGGGAAAACAACCCCAACCTATTCAGCCTCTCCCTATAGCTCAAATCCTCCAAGCCTGGCAACATCCTTGTAAATCTTTTCTGAACCTTTCCAAATTTCACAACATCCTTCCGATAGGAAGGAGACCAGAACTGCAAGCAATATTCCAAAAGTAGCCAAACCAATGTCCTGTACAGCCAAAACATGACCTCCCAACTCCTGTACTCAATACTCTGACCAATAAAGGAAAGCATACCAAACACCTTTTTCATTATCCTATCAACCTGCGATTCTACTTTCAAGGTAATATGAATCTGCACTCCAAGATCTCTCTGTTCAGCAAGACTCCCTAGGACCTTATCATTAAGTGTATAAGTCCTGCTCTGATTTGCTTTCCCAAAATGCAGCACCTTGCATTTATCTAAATTAAACTCCATCTACCAGTTCACAGCTGGGTAATCCAAGATGGAGGACAGGTCAAATTTCTGGCTGTAACAGGCTGCTCCTTTTTTGAGTTATTTTAGGTGTTGGTGGTGATTTCCTCAAATTCCAGAAGCAGCAATTACTGTTTCATATGCTGTTATAAAATTATAATGAACGAACAGCATCATTACTTAATAAAGAGGGAAAAAAATGGAACAACAATACAAACAGAACAACACTTATACCTGTGCATATACATATAAAACAACAAAATAAACAAAAACGTAGAAATAATAAATAAATAAATAATTCCAACATCTCAGCATAATAAAACAATAGCTCTCGACCTTCGAGAGCATTAAATATTACACACTCATTTATTTGAAATATTTCCTCTCAGGGTACCAGATTTGCGAAATCAAATTGTCATGGCGATATAAAAGCTCTAATTACAGCCTGCATCCAGGTAATCCAAAAATGGCTGCCATGTCTTATAAAAATTTTCAGTTTTTTGGCGCACCACATTTGTGAGAAAATCTAGAGGGATATGCTCCATGACTTGCTTACACCAACCCGACAGACCCGGAGGGTTCTCAGACACCCAACACATTCAGAATGTTTTTCTTCGCACAGAAAGTAAGGATATTAAAAAGCTTTTTCCCATGAGCATCTAAAGAATGTAAATTGGATCTGCCCAGGAGAAGAGAGACCGGATCCATCTTAATTTTGGTCCCCAAGACCCTCTCTATTAGTTCTGCTGCAGCACTCCAGTATATATGAAGCCTGTGGCAGGACCACAAATCAAGAGGGAAAGTACCCATACCTATTTTACACTTGGCTCATGTTGAGGATACTCCAGCCTTAGATTTTGAGAGGCAATCTGGAACCAGCCTTTAACTTCTTGGCATGGCTCCTATTATAGATCAAAATCTCTCTCGCATTTTCACAAATGTCTTCCCATGTTTCAGAGGAGATCACAATCCCCAACTCTCTCTCCCAGACCTCATCCAAGGGGCCACTCCCCAACAGATAATAAAGAGTGCTAATGGAGAGAGTGCTTTTAAAATAAAGCACCCACTTTTCTATGTCGGATCTGTGTCAGTTAAACGTTTAGTTCCTTTTTGAATAAAATCCCTAATCTGGAAAAAACAGAAAAGGTCTCTACTAGATAATCCACACTTACAAGTTATTTGATCAAAGGACATCATTGTTTCCCCCTGAAATAAGTCACCCAAACAAGAAATGCCCCTAGCTGCCCAGAATTTAAACCCAGGATCCATTACCTCTGGCTTAACACCTGGCATACCAGTATAGGGGTGGGAAAAGATGTTTTGGATAGATTGCCCTCATTCTGCCACATTGTTCTCCTTACTTTTACAGTATTAATAATGATTGGATTATGACAATATTCCGTAACTATTCTATTTTGTCGAAGAACAGCAAACTAATAAGGGGGCATTTTGACTGAGAAGCCTCAATATCTAGCCACAATGATGCTGGATCCTCACAGACTGAGCCACTCACGAAAGATAAAAGAGATCTTAGTTGTATCTTTTAATGTCCAGGAAGTCCACTCCCTCCGCAAGCTAGGAGAAGGTTGCAGTTTGGATAGCTTGATAAGGGGCTGACTGTGATGCCAGATAAAAAAGCTAAACCAGCTATTAGTCTTCAGAATATTTGCCTTGGAAAGATCAAAGAAAGCATTTGCAGAGAGCAGAACAAACAAGGACATTCATTTTAATAAGGACTACTTGGCCTAACCAAGCTATTGGAAGTGCCTCCAATATCAGAAGGTAAATGGTCTGTTACAAAATCAGACTCGTATCCAACTCCGAGATTGGAGGACTGTATCGAGAAAGTTGGACAAGCCAGTTACATTGCCAAGTTGGACTTACTGTGTGGTTACTGGCAGGTACCTTTATCAGAGACGGTGAAAGAAATTTTTGCAGTTGTAACCCCAAATGGTCTATATCAATTTAAAGTGATGCTCTTTGGAATGAAGAACACACCTGTCGCATTCCAAAGACTCAGGAACTGTATTATGGCTGGGTTAAACAAACTGTGCAGTCTATCTGGACAACATGGTGATCTTTAGTAAGTCCTGGAAAGATCAAATGGTACAGCTGGCAGAGCTCTTTGAATGAACACGAGAGGCCAAACTGGTAATTTACTTAAACAACACTGAATTCACGAAATCAGAGGTGATGTTCTTGGGACATAACATCGGTCAAGGAAGGCTGACCCTACAGAACTTAAAGACGAAGGCCATTGAGGAATTTCCATGACCAACCTCAAAGAAAGAGGTACTTCAATTCATAGGACTCAACGGATTCTAATGGAAGTTTGTTCCAAACTTCAGCAGTGTCATGGTATTGTTAACCAATTTGCTGAAGAAGAACACAAAGTTTCAGTGGACAGAACCATGCCAGGAGGCATTCAACCATTTGAATGCAATATTAACCACCAAACCAGCTTTAGCTATACCAAACTTTTCAAAACTTTTTAAAGTTGCCATCGATGTTAGTGACATAAGGGTGGGAGCTGTACTCCTGCAAGAAGATGAGGATGGGATTGAACTGCCAGTTGGGTACTTTGTGAAGAAACTCAACATTCACCAAAGGAAATACTCCACAATCGAAAAAGAACTACTGAGTTTAATACTGGCCTTAAAGCATTTTAATGTGTATGTCATGAACAATGTGTCGGAGATTATTGTGTACACTGACCACAGTCCGATTACATTCTTAGAATGCTTTAAAAATAAGAATATGAGACCATTTCATTGGAGTCTTATGTTACATACTTTTACTTTAAAAATTGTACATGTTGCGAGTTGTAAGAATGTAATCGCAGATGTGTTATTGTGGATTTAAAGGATAAGTTTAGATGAAATTTGTATTTATTCAATGTTGTATCTATGGGAAGAAGTTAAGGTGAACTTACAGTAAAGATATCTGTATGTTATGGTAATATGTTTAAAGAATAGAATTTTTAAAAAGCCATCTTTTTATGATGTCCATCTTTTTCTTAAGGGGGGAGGTATTGTAAAAGTGTAAGGGGTACTTTATGTTTAAGAGAGCTGAAAGCTAGAAAGGGCTTACAGAGGTACAGAGAGTCCGTAACAAGGTAACAATGTTATGCTTGGTCAGAACAGCTGGCACTGGCTGGGTTGCTATGAGACAAAAACAAATTAAAATTCAGCCAATCTGTTTAGATTATGCCCCAAGATACCAAACTCCAATCAAGTTTAAATTTTGACAATAATAAAACCAATGAAATGATCCAATGTTCTGGTGTATAAAATCTGAAAAAAATTAAACAGTTGAGAAAGAACTGCCAAAAGACCAACATTTATAGGCTGCTCATAAAAACTCTCTGAGAGGTACCTGCCTGGAGGAGGAGTTTGCACAGGAGAAAAAACATTGACACCGATCTGGAGAGCAAACTTACAGAGGAAGATACCTAGAGAAGATTCAACAGCTGGCTGGTTTTGAAATTTGAGTTTTTCTGTAAATTTTAATTGGGGGGGTTTTATTGGAGCAGTATTGTAGGGGGAAGGCAAAAGATAGGTTTCGATAAATGAGTTGCAAATAGTTGCTTGTTAATTATTCTGTAAATTATTCTATAAATTTGTTAAATTTTACTTTAAATATTGACTTTTGGGATAGGTTTTTTCCTCTTGAATTTTCACACATAACAGCACGGGGTAAATCTTTTCAGTGTTTCTGGTTTGAATTAGCAGGGGGGGTTTACCCGTGACATAACAACAAAAATATAAAAATGTCGTCCACATACAATGTGATCTTATATTATTTTGATCCCACTTCTGGGGCAACTATGTTGGGATCCCTATGGATAGCCTCAATCACCAATTGGCTCAATCACCAATGTAATAGCAATAGTAAAAGGGGACAGCCTTGTCGACTGCCCCTACAAATATTCAAATAAATGGATCTCATACAATTGGTGAGAATCGTAGTCAAAGGATTGCTATAAAGGACCCTTACCCATCTCATTAAGGTTTCACCTTGCCAAACCATTCCAGAGTATTAACAAAAAAGCCACTCAATCTGATCAGATGCCTTCTTTGCCCCTGGGGAGATCACTAATCCCTGCACAGATTGTTGCTGACACCCCTGGATCATACAGTGTGGAACAGGCCCTTCAGCCCAACAAGTCCACACCGACCCTCCAAAGAGTAACCCACCCTGACCCATTTCCCTCTGACTAATGCACCTAACACTATGGGCAATTTAGAATGGCCAATTCACCAGACCTGCACATCTTTGGACTATGGGAGGAAACTGGAGCACCCAGAGGAAACTAATGCAGACATGAGGAGAATGTGCAAACTCCACACACAGACAGTCACCCAAGGCTGGAATCGAACCTGTGTTCCCAGCACTATGAGGCAGCAGTACTAACCACTGAGCCACCATGTTGGGCAGCCCTTTATAAAACCTGTCTGGTCTTCCTTAACCATGGAGTGCAAAACAGTTTCCAATCTTAGTGCCAGATTCTTGGACTGGATTTTAAAATCAGAATTTAAAAGTGAGATGGGCCTGTCGGAAGCACAATCTTCCCTTTCTTAAGGATAAGAGAGATTTTAGCCTCTCTTAAGGATGGCAGAAGGTGGTTGTGACTGTAATTGTACATGTTAAGCATTGGTTCCAACAATATATTTCTAAATTCTTTGTAGAGTTCACTAGGAAAACTATCACGGCCGGCCACCTTTCCACTCTGAAGCTGCTTCACACCCTCCTGTACCTGGTGCACTGTTGAAGGAGCATTAAGGAAGGAGGTATCACCTAGAAGATCCATACTTTTAAAAAAAACTCCATCTTAGCCCGACCATCCTCACAACATTCGGAGTGATATAATTCAGAGTAAACTCTTGGAAATGCAGCATTGATATTTTAAGAATTGCAGTTAAGAGTCCCAGTCTCTTTCCTGATTGAGGTAATGGATTGGGAGCGTTTTTGTTCCTGGCAAAATATGCTAGATACCTGCCCAGCTTATCACTGTGCTCAAACAACCTTTGTTTCGCAAAAGCAAGTTCCTTCCTAGCTGTCTGTGCGAGCATGGAATTCAAGATAGGTTGAAGCGCAGTGACCCGCTGTAGGTTAGCTACTGATGGTCGATCAAAATATGCCTTCTCAGCTGCCTTCAGCCATGCCTCTAGCAAGCATTGCTGCTCGCTCTTCTGTTGCTTCTGACTGGCAGAGTATGAAATAATTATCGCCCTAGCATAAGCTTTAGCAGTTTCCCAACAAATAGATGTGTTACGGCCGTCTCTGAATTAATGTCTAAGAAAACTTTAAATTAATTAGAGAAGTACTCAGTGAACTTACTGTCCTTAAGAATAAAGGGATCCATTTGCCAGTGCCGCAAACCTGTTATGTTTGCCCTTTATCTTAACCACTAGGTATAATGCTGCGTGATCAGAAATGGTAATATTCCCAATTTTGCAGGATGTCACCGAATCCAAGAATGCCTAGAGGGTTAGGAAGAGATCAATCCAAGAATGACACTTGTGCAGATTTAAAAAAAACATAAAGTTCCTACGTGTGGGGTGGAGCTGCCTCCAGACATCAATCGCCCTAATTCCACACATACATCGACTAGTTGCTTAGATTGCAATGAAGGTATTGTAGGAGCTTTGGGCATTCTGTCCACCGTGGGATCCATAAGACAGTTAAAATCTCCCCCATAATAGTGTGCTGCAATGCAAAGATACTCATCTTGGAAAATGCATCTACCAGGAATTTAAGGTGGTGCTGGATTTAGGTTTGCTCGCTGAGCTGGAAGGTTCATTTTCAGATGTTTCATCATCATACTAGGTAACATCTTCAGTGAGCCTCTGGATGAAGCACTGGTGGTACAGCCCACTTTCTATTTATATGTTGGGTTTGCTTGGGTTGGTGATGTCATTTCCCGTGGTGATGCCATTCCCTATGGTGATGTCATTTCCTGTTCTTTTTTCTCAGGGGGCAGTAAATGGGATCCAATTCAATGTGTTTGTCGATAGAGTTACGGTTGGAATGCCATGCTTCTAGGAATTCTCGTGCATGTCTCTGTTTGGCTTGTCCTAGGATGGATGTGTTGTCCCAATCAAAGTGGTGTCCTTCCTCATCCGTATGTAAGGATACTAGTGAGAGTGGGTCATGTCTTTTTGTGGCTATTTAATGTTCATGTATCCTGGTGGCTAGTTTTCTGCCTGTTTGTCCAATGTAGTGTTTATTACAGTTCTTGCAAGGTATTTTGTAAATAACATTAGTTTTGCTTGTTGTCTGTATGGGGTCTTTCAAGTTCATTAGCTGCTGTTTATGTGTGTTGGTGGGTTTGTGGGCTACCATGATGCCAAGGGGTCTGAGTAGTCTGGCAGTCATTTCCGGTGGTGTGCCAGGGGACAATAAACATTCAAAATACCATACTCTTTCCCTTATATCAAGACTTTAAGGATTATGAACCAGCTGTACTAATCTTTAATATAATCTAGTAGTTTAAACGGGAGGTTCTTCCTAACAAGTATGGCCACTGCTAGTTACTGCTAGTATTAAAAGACAAGAAATACACCCAATCAAACCCACCCTGTTGCAACTTCAAATGCTCCTTATCATTAAGGTGCATCTCCTGTGATAGGGTCCACCCTCTCCGTTTTAAGGCTAGAAAGTACCTTTTTCCTCTTAACTATCAAATGAATCCCCTTAAAGTTCCAGGTACACCATGTAACCACACCACGAGCCATAACCTTCTGCAACAACATTTGAACTCCTGAGAGGAAAAACTTGACTTACAAATCGCTGAGCATCAACAAAAATGGACTCATAGACCCCAAAAAACTACAAAAGCTAAAACTACTACAACAAACAAATTTACAAAACATTTAGGAACTATATACCCCCCCAAAAAACAAAACAAAACAAAATATAAAGTACCAAAGGCACTCAATGAGGGAATTTACCCCCTGCCCATAGGGGCCCTTACACATCCCACAACCACCTTCATAACCTCTTCCAGCTTGAGCTGCACCACAAACTCAAGCCAAAAAAAAAGCAGCATTACCAAAGAAGTTAGAAGTAAGTATTCCACCCCTCCCCAACTATACATTAACGCTGATTAATATCAGAAAATATCCAACAACACTTCCTTTCAGAAAAGGAATAAAAATATTATTGTCAATTCACATTAAACCATCCAGCCTAATTTAAAGTGTCCAAAAAGGTTTTCACTTCCTCTGAGGAGTCAAATGAGTGTGCAGACCAAAGCCTGGTAAGTAATTGGGTCCAACGAACTAGCAGGTGGGGTTGCTGGTGTACTCGATGTCTTCGGCTGGTGTCTGACGTGTTTGGACTTACTCGGACCTTTTCCATGTTTTGTCATCTTCAATTGACAAAACGGGATTAGTAAAGGTTCGAACACTGTTTTAATGTCAAATTTTACTGAAATGGCTTAAATGGGGAGGGTCGAAGTACCACTTTGCTTGAGTTGTGATGCAGAACTCAGCATAGCAGAAGTTTCAGATCGCCGCCATCTTAGATTGCCCTGAAACATATAGGATTCCTAAGGGGCTTGACAGTATAAATGCTGAGGGGATAGTTCCCCTCATGTGACAGTCTAGGACCAGAGGGCACAGTCTCAAAATAAAGGATCAGTAGGGGAATCAAAGAGTTTGGGGAAAGGCAGGAAAGGAAACATGAGGAATGTCAGATCAGCCATGATTCTATTGAATGACAGAGTAGATTCAAGGGACTGAACAACCTAATTTTGTTCCAGTTCTTATGGTCTTGTGGTCCTTTAAGGAAGGAAATCAGTCATCCTTACCTTGTCTTACATATGTGTAAGTCTGGGTCCATACCAATGTGATTGATTTTTAATTGCAATCCATTCAGTTTAAGAACAACAATATTGGCTTTGCCAGCAAATTCTATGTCAGATCAAAGAATAAATGAAAATAAAATGTTGCTATCTGTTTTAACTTTTCATTATAAATACTGTGTCTTCCCAAACACTGTTAGTATTTGTGTCTGACTAGGCAACAAAACTGGAGAACAGTCTGATTGCTCTGGCATTGATTATGAATTTGTAGACACTCAAGTCCTGTCCTACCTCCAATCCATTGATTGACACAGAGGCATCAATAGAACTAAGACAACATGAAGCTTTATTGCTGATATCTGATCTCAAAACACCTTCAAAAGAACACACTGCAGATAATCACTATTGTACTGTCGTGCGATTAGGAAGTTTTCTCTATTAGAAGCTATTCACTCTGATAAACAATAATTATTTAGTTCTTACGTACCTGCATTGAATTTTGAAAACAGTTCTGGGAATTTGTCTTCAAAGATTGCCAAAATGCAAGATTTGACCCAAAAAGCAACTGTGGAATATGTAATTTAAGGATTTGCACAGGATCTGATTAAAGCTCGAGTTGGGAAATGTGCCAGAAACAGCAGCATAGATTTTTCTTGCTGTTTTTCCCCTTCAGCGCATCTCAGGAAAACATGTCAATCTCATTATCACAAGCTTATGAAAAAAATCGAATGGTGATACCTGCTGAGAATCGAGGTCCTCCTCAGAATTTCAGATTTTCATCTACATATGTTTGTATCAGTGGCTCAGCAGCAAATGTTGTCTTCTGTAGAGATGCCATACAGCAAGCCTGGCACTGGACAGTCAGGTTTGCCAGGATTGGCGCAGAGTAAACCCCAGAACAAAATCAAACAAAAATGCTGTAATTGCTGAAATAAATTCAGAAAATAATGGTGATACACCACAATTCTTACCATAATCTGAAAAGAGAATAGATAGGTTATCCTTTTGGATTGTGGTCTCTTGTACAGAACTCAGAACACATTTCCAAGGAATCTTTACAGCAAAAGAATAGGAGACAAAAATATGATTGTGACATCCTTGTTAAGCAGACTGTTATGAGAGAAAAACGCAGGAAAGTGAAAATGAGAAGTGAATGAAAAAGAAAGCAGCGGGAGATAATGGCAGAATAATGATAAAGATGGTTAGCAAGAGAAAATGTGTTGTCTTATGCTTTGTTGAACATATAATTCAAAAAGGAACCTCTTTTATTCATGGGGTGTGAGTGTCACTGGCTCGGTTGGCAATTCTTGTCCGTGCCTAGCTTCTTCTGAGAAGGTGGAGGTGAACCACCTTCTTCAAAAGTTCATCAGTGCACATCCTGTGTGTTTTCACGGTTGAGTTAAGTTCTGTTATTGAGGAATGCAGAGCCCCATGCTCAGTCTTGCACTTAAACACATTATGAAGCAACTTCCAACTAGCAACAACAAATGTAATTATTGGTGAGATTTATCTAGTCATTTAGGCATGTTTAGTTAAAAGTTTCCATTAACTTTCACAATGTAGTTTTCTTCTGCGACTGACTGCATTGGATTGATTCCTCCTGGGTGAACTCACAACTTCCACATGATTTCTTAGCAGTGATGATTTAAAAAATGGTCCAATTGGGTGAGACTCAGTCACAAGTCAGTGACTGAGGACTATAAGACAGTGGTAATAGTAGATTAGTAATAGCGCCAGTTTGCTTTTAATAATATACTCTTATAGAGTCATAGAGATCTACAGCACAAAGGCTCTTTGGCCCATCGCAGCTGCACTAGTTAAAACAACCCCTTAACTATTCTAATCCCATTTCCAGCATCTTTACAGCAAAAGAATACGAGACAAAAATATGATTGTGACATCCCATCGGCTTATAAGCTTTGACATCACAAGTGCACATCTCAATACTTCTTAAATATAATGAGGGTTTCTGCCTCTACTACCCTGACAGGCAGTGTGTTCTAGATTCCCAGCACCCTCTGGGTGAAAATATTCTCCCTCACATCTCTTCTAAACCTTCTGCCCTTTATCTTAAATCGAGTCCCCTTGTCATTGATTCCTCCATCGAGGAGAAATGTTAATTCTTGTCTGTCCTGTTTATGCGCCCAATAATTTTATACACCTCAATAATGCCCCTTCTCAATCTCCTCAACTATAAGGAAAACAAGGTAAAAACAATGACTGCAGATGCTGGAAACCAGAGTCTAGATTAGAGTGGTGCTGGAAAAGCACAACAGTTCAGGCAGCATCCGAGGAGCAGTAAAATCAACGTTTCGGGCAAAAGCCCTTCATCAGGAATACAGGCAGAGTGCCTGAAGGGTGGAGAGATAAATGAGGAAAACAACCCTAGTCTGTCCAATTTCTCTTCATAAATGAAATTCTTCACCACAAAGGCTAAATATTCTATGCACCCTCTTCACTGCTATCACATCTCTACTATAATATGAATTCCTGAACTAACACAATACTCCAGCTGTGGCTTAACTAATGTTTGATATAGTTCCAACTAACTTCTCTGCTCTTAAACTCTATGCCTCAGCTAATGGTGGTAAGAATCCTCTATGACTTCTTAGCCCTTTATCAACCTGCCCTACTACCTTAAAAGACGGTGCAGTCTGACTTCAGCCTTATACAACTCCAAAGTCTCTTTGATCCTCAGTGCTTCCAGGGTCCTACTGTTCATCATATCTTTCCTCAAGTTGTTTATCCTGTCCGAGTGAATCACCTCACATTTACCTGGATTGAATGCAATCTGTTTTGTTAAGGGAGTTTTTGTGGAGCATTGCGAAAGCCCCTATTTCTGAGTCTGATAAAGCCTGGGTTCAAATTTGACCTGCTCCAGAGGTGTATCATGACATCTCGAAAGAGACTGTCTTTACAATTTCTATGCTATTGTTAAGATTGGGCAGCAGGCTGATGGCTGGACTGGACTCATGAGTGAAAATCTGGGCCCAAGGGGCAAGTCCTCTTTTGTTGCCTCCTGTCTTTTGGTTTTATCTTGGGTGTAATGACATTTCTGAACCCAATAGCATTTCTGACAAGCACGATCAAAATGGCTCCGATTTCACGACTGAAATTCCGCCACGATCCTCCAGGAAGGGCGAAGCAGACATTGCCTTTAAGCGTCCTTTGTCCCGACCACCTTTAAGAAAAGACCGTCATGACTCTCCCCGTCTGGTAGTGAGGCTTTGACGTCAGCACGTCTGTTTCCACTGAAACTCAATTGGAAGTGAAGTGCTGTGAAACTGACCAAGTGGGATCTTGAGCTAGGCTTTGATTAAGAGGGAAGGAAAAGGGAGATTTGGATTTTGATCGTTACTTCCTGACAAGGGGGTCCAGCGGCTTTGTTGGGAGTCTAGTTACTTCTCTGGTGGCAAGTCTGTAACTTTGTCTGATAGGAGCCGGGGGTTTGCTCTGGGTTACAAAGTATCGAGCTCCGATGTAACAATGTTGTCGAACGTTGCGACAGCCCGGGATCCGCAACAAGGTAACCAGATCCCAGAGCCGCCGCCTCCGGCTTCCCTCTACCCTCCTCCCCAAGCTCCTTTCCAGCTACAGAGAACCGGCGCTCAGACCAAGAAAAACGCCATCACTGACGACTACAAGGTCACGGCGCAGGTTCTGGGACTGGGCATCAATGGCAAAGTTTTGGAATGTTTCAGCAAGAAAACCCAGGAGAAATTTGCCCTGAAGGTAAGTTCCAGCGTCCAAGTTTGACAGCGGCGAGACTCACGTTATCCGCTCGATCGACCTTCCGTGAATATAGTTTGAAGTAAACTCCCGAAAGATCCGGGGGAGTCAGGCAGACTACTAGAATGTAGAGTTTAGAATGTTTCCAAAGGATTTTGTTAAGCAGGAATGAATTTGTCCGCCACTGCAGCTTTCTAACACGGGCGTGGGGCACCTTCTGAAGTATCTGAGAGAACTAAAGGGTTAGAAAGATTATCTGTCTCCGAGTTGGGCCTAAAAGGCTCCCTAAAACTGGGAAGAGACACCAAATGGAGACATTTAGGTGGAGGTTGAGAACGTGTACGGCAGGTGGATTTCCTCCCAGACCCCTACAATGGAAATTGACTCGCTTTTACTTGTTTGTATTGCTTTGTCACAGTGAAACCTCTCCCATCTCCGATACAAACAAAAAGCGAGAGGGAGTGCATGCTTTGAGGACAATACGGACCCCCCCCCCTCCTCTCTCTCTCTCTCTCTGACACACCAGGATGCGGAGAGTATCGGCTCTGTTTTTCAGCAAATGAAGTTGCCCATCTGCCATTCCCGGCTCTCCTGTCGTTTTGAAATCGTCGTGGGGGGGAAACTGTTCAGTTGACAACGTTCACCTCGAGCATCGACAGACAGATGCGCTTTCTTTCGAGGCTTCCCTGTTTCGGGAGTGTAATAAGTTTGTCATTTCAGTAACACGTATTGTTTGGTGTTGTAGCAGGAGTGATGTGTGTGGAGATGGAAGTGAGGGCGGACAATGAGCATTTCTTCGGGGTCTTGGAATCGCCTCGTCTGGTAGAGATATTTTTCCCCACAAAATCTCATGGTTTATGTCCATGGCGGAGCTTGGGGAATAATTCGCCCATCGCAGGGAGTGAGAAAAAGAATATTCATCTCTCGTTATCACTTAGCTATTGTGAAAAAGATTTAAAACACAACTTCTCAACCTGCTATTTGTATATATTTGAAGTTTACACGGTTTTGACCAACTATTAATGTTTCCTCCATGAGGTAAAACAGCATGTCTTTGGCCAAATTTCCGATGGAAAAGTGCTGTCATATCTGTGTATTGTTTTGACTATTCAGGAGGAGAGTAGAACGCAGCTTCTAGCCAGGTTTTGGTGTGCCAGATATTCTTGCATAATGTCTTTAACGTGGATTTGTGATAGTTCTCCGATTAACCTCAAATATCCTGGACTGCTGGCACAGAACTAGAAAGGACCTTAGGGACATAACCTTGTTCATCTCTCCTGAGAGGCATAACTTACTCAAAGGAAACTTGAGCATTGCCAGCAGCACTGATGTTATTTTGTGGAACTATTGTACATTGTATTGAGTTTAAGGTTATTTAGCTGAGTTTTGTGGGCCAGATATTATTCTAAGCTGCTTGTCTTTTAAGTGTGCTCAAGTTCAGCAATTGGTCTATATTTGTGTCTGTTAACTATGCTTATTGTTAATTAGTATTGTTATCAATGTAATTTTGACTCTCTCCAATTGACAAATGTGTTGATGCCCCTCCATGTCTTAATTTTTCTTAAACATATTATAAGTGGTTCAATTATGTTTTAGACAAGGCAGTTATGAAGCATTTTCTGTGTATCTTCATATTCATCTCTGAAAAATAAAACAAAGCCTGTTTAAAATGTTCTGACAGCTTGGCAGAATCCATCACTGAATTTCGACTGTCCAACCGAGATATCATTGTTGGGACCGTTTATAAAGTTCTTACAGTGAAACTTGGTGACAAAAATATTGTACTTGATTTGCCATCATCTGCTGATTTAGAAGTGACTGACCAAGGTGAAAGGATAAGAATAATGGCATAGGATACCAGCCAGATTGAAAAGGATAAAGCCTAAATAACAGATTATGCAAGATACAATCAGTGGCTCAGGTGGCATTTATAGAGAGGGAAAAATTGAATAAATAAACACTTCAAGTTAATGATCTTTCTACGCCCACTGAGCTGGGAGAAGTTTGTAAAGCAGACACTGAGGTAAATGAAAAAGCAATGATTCAGTGACTTAAATCAGATGCTTGAAGATATTCAGAGGGGAATATCTTCTGAAGGGGATGGGGTTTGCAGGTTGAATTCTTGGTGAAAAGTGAGTAAGACCAGAAGACAGTGCAATATTTCTGGATTTGTTTAGGAGAGGGGATCATAGTAACATGCTTGGGGCTTGGACTGAACAAGAAAGACAATCTTAAAAAAAAAATTGCAGCTGTAGGAAAAGCCACAAAACATAATTACTTGTGTATAACTGGTACTCTGCTTTGACCTTCTGTAGCATGTTGCAAGCTGACTTAATTCATTAGCATTTTTGATCTTAAAGTGATGTGAAGCAGTGTTAACAATTATTTTCTTTTAGAGTGTAGATTGCTTTCTATAGTGGAAGTTGTTTGCTGGATTAAATTGAAGGAATACATTAAATCTATTTTAACTTGAGTAGTTCTGCATGGATAAAACTAGTTCTCTTCCTCTATTTGTTATTGACATAGGAAGTGATTTGAGATTCAGCGTGGATCAATGCATTTGCATTTTTTTTTCAGGCCCACAAATTGTGTAGTTTTGCCTATTGAACTTAGAGTCTTGGAATCATGCAGCATGGAAACAGACCCTTCGGTTCAACCATTCCATTCAACTATACAAAACGCTAGTGCGGCCGCACTTGGAATATTGTGTACATTTCTGGTTGCCCCATTACAGGAAGGATGTGGAATCATTGGAAAAGGTGAAGAGAAGATTTACAGGATGTTGTCTGGTCTGGAGGGAAGGTCTTATGAGGAAAAGCTGAGAGACTTGGGTCTGTTCTCATTGGAAAGAAGAAGGCGAAGAGGGGATTTGATAGAGACGTACAAGCTGCTCAGAGGATCAGATAGACAGGGTCGACAGTGAAAATCTTTTCCCTAGGATGATGATGCCAGATTGTACGAGGGGACATAGCTTTAAGATGGATGTCAGATGCAGGGTCTTTACTCAGAGTGGTAAGGGCATGGAATGCCCTGCCTGCCAATGTAGTTAACTCAGCCACATTAAGGAGATTTAAACAATCTGGATAAGCACATGGATGATGATGGGATAGTGTAGGAGGATGAGCTTAGATGAGTTCACATGTTGGCGCAACATCGAGGGCCGAAGGGCCTGTTCTACATTGTTATATGTTGTATGAACATAATCCCAAACTCAACTACTCCCACCTGCCTGCTCCTGGCCTATATTCCTCCAAAACGTTCCTATTCAGGTATCTGTCCAAATGTCTTTTAAACATTTGTAATTGTACCCACGTCCACCACTTTCTCAGGAAGTTCATTCCATATGTGATCCACCCTCTGTGTAAAAACAAAATTGTCTCTTAGATTTTTAAAAAAGACATATCTCCTTACACCTTAAAAATATGCCCCCAGTCTTGAAATCCCCCATCCTAGGGAAACGACAACTACCATCAACTCCATCTGTACCTGTCATTACTTTATGGACTTCTATCAGTTTGCCTCTCGATCTCGTACAATCCAGTGACAAAAGTCCCAGCCTATCCAGCCTTTCTTGATAACTTAAACCTTCCATGGCAACATTCTGGTAAATCTCTGCTGAACTCTCTCCAACTTGATAATATCCTTCCTATAACTGGGCAACCAGAACTGGACACCGTATTCTAGAAGAGGCCTCACCAATCTCCTGTACAACCTCAACATGACATCCCAACTCCTATACTCAGAGGACAGAGCAATGAAGGCAAATGTGCCAAACACCTTTTCAACCACCCTGTCTATATGTGACGCAAACTTAAAAGAATTAACTTGTACTATTCGTGTAAGAGTTGACACTTGCATTTTCATGAACTATGGTTGCACCAGATTTGAATGAATTCTGCTTTCTGTTTAGATGTTCCAAAACACAACTCTTCCAATAAGTGACATTTTGAGTGTGTGTAGAACAAAGTGTAGTATTTTAGAAAATATCAGAGAAATCAATGTTATAGAGGACAGCAACTTCAACATAAAATGTCTTGTATTTTTATCCTTTTAAGACAAAATTATAGTTCTACTAAAAAGTTTAGATCGTGTGGAGGAGCAAAATGATGCATGTAACCCTAGTAGCAGTAATGCATTCCTAAAAGCAAAATAGTGTGACTGCTGGAAATCTGAAATGAAAAAATGCTGAAAACACTCTGCAAGTTCAGCAGCATCCATGGAGAGAGAAAAGCAATTTACATTTCAGATCAATAACTTTTAATTAGAACTCGCAGGTGAATGGGGCAGACTAGGTGCCATAGATTTATAGTAAGGGTCACCTCTTAAGACAGGACAACTATTGTAACCGTGGTTTCCGTTACTTGCGGTTTACCGTGGCCTGAACATATTACGTGAAACATGCCAGGATCAGGGACCAAGGGGCTGCCAGGGAGGCATTTTTTCCATTTAAAATGAGTGGATTCACTACTATCTGCTGTTTCGGGCATCTGCGGTAGGTCTTGGAACATATCCCCCATGGGTACAGGGGGATTACTGTAGTTCAAGGCTTTAGAATTAGCCCAGGATGGTATTGTGTAGGGAAGTACTGAAAATGCCAGAAATTTGAAATGAAAAAAACAGAAAATGCTGGAAATACTTAGATCAGTCAGTGTCTGTGGAGAGAAACAGCATTAACACTTTGTGGTGATTCTTCTGTTTTAATGAAGGGTCATTGATGTTAATCACCAATTCTATTTTTCTCCAAATATACTTCTGAATATTTCTAGCAGTTTTGTAATGACCGATGTATGTCCTCCTGTGCAGACTTGATGTTCGGTGTAGCTTTGTGTGTAATGTAAAATATTTATTTAGCAAAGATTAGTTTATAATTCCGAACTTTAGAAACAGGCCAATAATCATCACGCAGATTTGCAGGCAATCGAAGATAAGTAACCCTCGTTTTATTCTTACCAAAAGGAAAGATATTCAAATCCCTTTCTTCTCAATTCCTTTAAGTGTAGCACAATCTCTTTTTGAGGTTTGCTTGGAACTTAAGTGAAAAGACCTCCAAAAGAGAAAGTTTAGGCCAGTCAGGGAAAGCCGTGTCAGGGAGAGCAAAGCAAGGGGGAGAAATGACAAGAAATTATATTGATGGTGATGTGTGCAATAAAATAATTGAAGCCATACAGTATACTTTTGGATGGTGTGAGCATCTTTTTCCTTTCAGTTATTTCATCTGTACTTCAAAGAATTCAGTGCATGAACATTAGCATCTGATTCAAAAGATTATTGCATTTTTATAGCATCAGTAAAACCCATGACAGATACTCTTGTTTCGAAATAGTGATTTTTGTTTTATAGAAAGAAAATCCACAACTGCAATAGTTCTGAAACATAGCATCTTGACTTTTCAAGTTTTATAAATCGTACCATTGATTAGGTGAAGTGATTCACTTCTAGTTTGAAAATGTGTTAGTTTTTTTAAGAAACTTGAATTTTTCTTCTAGGCAATAGTGCAATATGTTATGACAAGGAGACAGCAAGCCAAACCAAGTCTTTCTACCTCTATATTCACAATGCAGTAAAACTAAAACCTTCAAAGACTCTCAAAATTAACCCCAATGGCTCCCAACCAGAATTTTGACCAGCCAATCTCAGAATCTGCAAGTAATCAATTCCAGATACTGGTCGTATCTTAAAGACTTAGCAATTTATTAACAATATAACAACTTTAATAGAGCAAAACGAAACAACTAAGTAACCTGTTATTGGTCTATGTTATAAACCACAGAACCTTTATTTCAGCCCTAATCTCTACAAAAAACAGACAAACTCAATTAAAGGGAAAGTAACAAACTTGGCCAGACCACTTGGGTAGTTTTCAAGATGTGCTGTTTCGCAGGCATAGAAGGTTTCTTGTTTGGTTTTCTGAAGATGTCAATCAAGGTCACATTTGCAATTTGCTCTGAAAAAGCAGTAATACTTAAGCTTTCTATTCTGAGCTTCCACAAGCTGCTCACAGGAGGTTATCCAGGGAGTTTGCAAATCTTCAAGCCATAGCATCAATAGCTAGATTCATTTTGTTTTACAGAAAACAGTCCAAAACTCAATTCAAACTCTGACCACTCCCTGACAGACTGACCATCTCCTTTACAAGATCCCCTCAACCATTCAACATCTGCCAACTCCTTGAGCATAAAATCTTTCCCAGACTGACTGCAACTAATTCCCAACTACTGATCTTGTTAATAGCTGACTCCTGCTATCTAGTTAAACATAATGCTCTTCTTGGTGATCAAAGTGTCTGCCAAATTTTGATCAGTAACCAACGTGCAATTATTTTCCAGGCCTGACCTCAAGTAAGTAAAAGGTTGGTCTGTTTTCATATTACACTCACTCCAAAAGTCATCTGTCACTCTCCGTTCCCAATTCATAGTTCTGAATCAAAATTGATATAAAAATAATGAAAAATCAGCAAGAGCTCTAACAATTGGATGAACAAATAACAATCTTATAATGAGAAGAGTTTCTCTATCATACCTAAATGCATGGGAAACTGTGATATGTGAAAGTTGATTAAATTTGACAAAGTTCTGGTGTGATTCAATGTATTATCTAAGTTCCCCAAACTCCTTTGAACAGCCTCAGTTGTAACAAAGCATCAGTTGGCATGATATATTGAAAAGGTTAAGATTGAACATATCAGGGTAGCAGAGCTGTGAAAATTTAATTGTCTCTTGGTGCCTGATGTTCAACTGGTTAGATTTACAAGCTTGACTTTGAAGAAGAAAGACATCTGGAATACTTGAGAATTGAATTAGAACCTGTTAGTGAATTTGTGGACTGATCAGAAGTGATACAAATGATTTCATGAAGCTTTTTAAAAAAAAAATCAGCCCCTGATAGTATACGAATATATTAGTATTTAAACACTTCTATCCAAAACCTGTGGGTGAGGTGACTCACTGGTCCAAGCACTGACAAATCTGCCAGCTGTGTTTTACCACAGCTGACTGATCGCTGCATCAAAAGATTTGCCCTTGACTGCACAATTAGTTTGCATTAAAGTTTAGGAGAGATCAAAGGTGAATCACCTATGATTGTTTAGTGTTATTGTCTTGTTTATGCATCTTTTTAATGTATAAAAAACTGCTAAAGAAAGATGGTGAGTTTTTGCACTTACCTCACATTAAGTTTGCATTTATGTTCATCTCCCTCCTGCCATCGTGTGCGCTCTCATATTGGGGGTGTGTGTGTGTGCATTTGCCTGCTCATCTTGTCACCAGGAAGTGACAAATTTAGTCAATGTGATAGAAGTTTTCATAGATACTTAATTCCCAAAAATCTGGTCTCAATGCTGAATATTTCCTTGTGACAAAAGGATCAATTTAGTTTCTTCTACAGTATCCAGATGAGTCATTCTGACTGTATGAACAGGCATCTGAAAGCGTGTGTAGTGTTCTTGAGTGAGAACATTTTTGTCAAATCTGGTTGAATAATCTAATTTTTTATTTTAAACATTTCAAAGTATCTTTCTCAATTGCACCACATCTTGTAGGCATTTCAAAACTACAAGTGACAGAATTAAAAATCTTAATATAGTCAGGTAGGTCCAGACGGCCTGGAGGGACAATTTGAATTCACCATGCTGATTTTGATATACAGTAGCGCCTCAACTTACGAACTTAATCCGTTCCGGGACCCGGTTCGCAAACTGAAAAGTTTGCGAACTGAATCAATTTTTCCCATTGCTCGGATAGCATAAGAATGCTTGGACGGCTGTTCACAGCGCACGCGCCAAAGACAAATTGAATGAGATCACACGGGGCCCGAGAGCTTTTATGTTTAACCAGCGAGTAGCAAAGCAGAACAATGAAACCACGTGGTCGCACACGGGCTTTTTGCGTTCGTACCTTGAATTTCGTACGTACGTTGAAGCAAAATTTTATGTACAATCCTGTTCATAGACCGATTTGTTCGTGAACGGGTCGTTCGTATGTCGAGGTGCTACTGTACCTGTAATCTGAAGCTCTTAATTGCATTACTGCTTTGTAAATCCTTCCTGTTGGTTGTTTGCTGATCATCTGCTCACGTTCTCAATGGTATTGCCTCAAAGGTAATTTTGCACCATATTTCCCTCAGGACATTGTCTTTAACCTGGAAAAATGTTCTCCAGCTTGTCCAACTTTGGATGTACACGAGATTCTGGCAAAATTCTGGCATCTGAATTTTGCTATTGTTTGTATTTTTCCAAGTTGTAATTCATGTTGTTAAGGTGTTACTGAAGTTAGCAAGGCTGTATTTATTGCCCTTGTCCAGTTACTCCAAGAATACATCTTCATTTATATATTTTTTAAACAGCTTAAAAGGGCAATAAGATCAACATGTATTCTGAGCATGGAGTTATGTGTAGGATTGTCAGGACATTAATGAACCAGTTGGAGTTTTATTATTACTAAAGTCCCACTACCATAAAGCATACCTTAAAGCATGACTTGAACAATGCAAGAGGAACCTTGCCATCTGGTCTCAGTATCATAGGTTTTGTTCTAAGGTGTTTTGTACATCTTAACAAAACCCTGCATATGTCAGACTTTTCATGTATTCTCCACTATTTGCTATTTTACACAACATGTTTTAGTTTGCATTAAACGAAGGAAGACTTGCATTTATATAGCACCTTGCGTGGCCACCTGCAGTGAAGCAGTCTGGAATCCAATGAAGTAGTCATTGTTATAAAGTAGGAAATGAGTCAGCCAGTGTGTCCATTGCAAGCATCCACAACAGCAATGTAATAATGACTAGATAATCTGTTTAGTGATATTGATTGGGGAATACGTTTTGGTGGCCAGAACACCAGGATTAACACTTACGCTGTTTTTTTTTTGAAATCATGTTGTGGGATCTTCAAACTTATGAGTGGGTGGACTTCAGTTTAAACTCTTATCAAGAAAACTCATTCAACAGTCGAGCATTCTCTCAGTTCCATACTGAAATGCCAGTTTTGATTTTTCCACTCAAGTTCTGAAGTAGGACTTTGAACTCACAGCCTTTCTTTTGAGAGTCAAGGTTGTTACCAAATGAGTGACTGCTAACATTTGTGACTTCAGAAATGATCTGACTCAGTACTTCATTTCTTCCCCTCCCTCCATCCCAAAGTTTTTTGAAATTTCCCTCTGTCTTCCTGATGTTATACAACAGAAAAAATATTTTTACTGGCATTAAAATACATGGTTTGTTGAAAGTACACAGTTATAAACATTGTATGTTTGATGTAGTGATATCATAATACATCAGTTGAGTTGGAATTGTGAAAGCTACTCTATTTTTCAAAGTAGTTTGAGTTCTTAGTATTTGAGTAATGCTTCGAAAGGAACCTCTGTGTGCAGAAGGCTGGACATTTTTTATGACTTTCTCATATTGGGTCTGACTAAAAGGATGATTTTCATTTGGCATCTAGATAAAGCTTTCAAATTTGCTCAGATAGGTAAAGTTAAAACTGACGTGTTTACTGTACATCAAATAAATGTAAGGCAGGTATAGCATGAGTTGAAAGTATTTTGCATTACCTCATTTTGTTTATAACCCTGGTCTTAATAGACCAATTTCAAAAACACACATGCAACAATTCTCCTTCAAAAACATGCTATCCATAATATTACGCAGAGTTGGGTTCACACTGTTCACTGTGTTTTAGATGAGATTGGATTACCTACAGTGTGAAAACAGGCCCTTCAGCCCAACAAGTCCACACCGACCCTCCAAAGAGCAACCCACCCAGACCCAGTCCCCTACACCTAACACTATGGGCAATTTAGCATGGCCAATTCACCTAACCTGCACATTTTTGGACTGTGGGAGGAAACTGGAGTACCCGGAGGAAACCCACGCAGACAAGGAGAGAATGTGCAAACTCCACACAGACAGTTGCCTGAGGCAGGAATTGAACCTGGGTCTCTGGCGCTGTCAGGCAGCAGGGCTAACCACTGTGCTGCCCACATTGTTTTGCATCATGCAGAAGACTTGTATTGGAGCTATCTTTTCCTAGGCCTGTATTGATTTTGTCCCCAGGGCAGGTGCACAAAGGTGTTGGAAAGCACTGTAGCACCTTCGTCCTCCCAGTGATGTAACTCCAATGAATTGTTTGTTTTTAATGGATATTTGCCCAGACATCAACTACTATGCTTGTGTCTTTTTAATTCCATAAAATAATGGTGCTGGTAGTTTTAATTCAATTGTTGCTGTGAGTTTCGTAGTTGTTTATAATATAAAGATGACTTGTATCCAAATAGTAGTAAACTGTGCATAAAACATAAGAACAAATCTTGATGTAGTTTTTAAGGTGCACAGCTTACATGGAGGAAAGCATATTGCAATTTTTTCACTTGATGCAATGTTTTGATACTGATGTCATGTCATATCATGTCTTGATAAAATACCAATTGTCCTGGCTTCTCAAAACAAAAACATTTGGCAAAGAGAGCACCCCATTCAATAAAGTAAATTTCAGAGTAATAAGGATGACTTCTCAGTAGAGTACAGAAAATTATTCCATGTGGATGAGATCACTTCATTTCCTTTATTTGGAGGTTTTCTCTTGTCTTTTTTGAATCTGTAAATCCAATTGCTCACTTTGGGGGAAAATGTTATTACTTAACTAAATGCAGTATTTGTTGTGCCATTATTTTCAAGGTGATGTGAATAGCTGTTGGAATTATTGGCACTTTGGGGAAAACTGTTCCATTGAAATCCATTTTCAGAAATATATCTAATCTGTTTAATACTGCTCTGATTTAATGTTCACCAATCAATTTGTTGAATGACATTAGCAGTGTATGTATGGAGTATTGAGGTGCTAACTATTGACATTGAAATTAGCTTGTGTGCTCATGGTATTCTGATGATTGGTAGGTTCATTTGAAATTGTTCTAGTGAAAATGCAAATTTATCCATTTTAAGCAAGTTTGTATTTTGGTTTAGAATGATAGAAAACAATGTTGCAATGTCTTAAGCATTTGCACAAGATATGTGCAACATAATTTGAAAACTACTAGGTCTTGTGAGAGTTAATTTTTTTTGTAATGCTCTCCAATATTTCATCCAATAGTGTATATTAGGGGCTTTGGTTTTGGAGAGTTCAGTATCTATGTTTTCAGCTGAATTAATCAAGGAAGCTTTGTAGATTGTGTAAATAGGAGCTAAAAGTTTCAAAGAAATATGGAGAGACTTGACTATTGAGGAACCTATGATAGCTGAGATCATTGTGTGAAAATCTGCTCTGGATCTGACAAAGCTGAATTGAAATTAAGGTAGAAATATTTAGTTGTGGGGAAACAAAGGAATAAGTAGACAAATTATTGAAAGCTATAACTCTGATGCAAGAAGTAATTATAAAGACTTATGGAATTTTGGCTTTTCTTTCATAGAGGTTCAGTTCTTTCGAGCCTTAGATTCCCACTGGAAACCTGCGGTCCATTTTGGACATGCTACCTCAGGAAAGGGACACCCTCAATGCTCATTATCTGTTGATTTTCGACCTGTGGATCTGCATATTTGAAAAGTTAGCCCCAGTCCCCATGTTTTTTTTTTCCTGATTGCAAACTGATTGTGGTCCTTCAGGGACATAAGAAATCTACACATAGGGCATATCCATGCTTATTTGTTCTACATACCCCTATCACTTGGAGGTAATGAGGACTGAATGTATCAACCTTGAAACCTGTACACTATTAGTTTGCAATAATAATGTAACTCCTTAAAGAGTTGAAACATGAGGACAATTTGCTCAAGCTTGACCTATATTCCCTTGAACTTATGCACCTCAATTTGATCACCTCTCAGCCTAAGATATTTTGATATGAGTATTACTGGAAAAAGATACATTTTGATGGAAGCATTTTGTCCTCGCCAGGACAATTTGCAAGAAATGCTACTAAAAGAAAAACTTATTTATATTGAAAAAGAGAGTACTGATTGACAGTAGTATTGCCATAGTTAGTTCATCAGTTAGATGATGAATGACAGTAAACGACCAAACTTTGTTTAATTTTTAAACCAGGCAAGTTGACTCTTTTTAGTCAAAGCATTGTTCTGAGAAATAAGCCCAGCAAATGTCAGGCACGCACTTTGAGTTGAAAATGGTGCAGGGTGTGTACGTGATCTTTGTCTGCAAGGAACAAGGCTGTGTGAATTAATATTAGTATCTTTCAGATCGTGCAATACACTACAGTGTGAGCCTGAATAACAGCCATAAATTGGTTGCCAGTGTTATTCTTTGTATGCTCGAGTTTATTTAGCAAATTTCATTCTGTCGCAGAATAGCATCTAATATTGGATTCTCTTTGATCTTTGCAAGCAAGGGCAGTTTGGGTACAGTCAGTACCTTGTACAGTATATTGTAAACAGTCAAAGGAATATGCTCCTTGTTAGTGTCTGGTCTTTGGGATATATTGCATGAACTTGATTACTCATTTGTGAGAAAGGTCGAATATCTTTTTGCCTTAACAGCAGCATCCTATTATTGGAGAATGCTGCTTGTGTTGCTACTGAAAATCTGATTGGGGAGATATTACGCCACAAGATGGTTTTGTTGTACCCTGCTTCAGCGTCAAGGTTTCATGGTGAACAAATGGTTCTGATCCTATCTATGAGGTTGTCAATCTAATAGCGCATGGAACTGCTCAAATCTCAATGGATATGTTGACAATCGATGGTAGGCTTCCAATAAGTGGTTGAGAATCCCATGGACAGCGTCTCAACTAAGACATCAAGAAGAGAGAGCTCATTTCTCCATTTAACAAGTGATTTTGGGAATAGAATAGAGCCTATTAAGAGGTGCAAAGAAATCC
Source organism: Chiloscyllium plagiosum (assembly GCF_004010195.1). NCBI lineage: Eukaryota > Metazoa > Chordata > Chondrichthyes > Orectolobiformes > Hemiscylliidae > Chiloscyllium > Chiloscyllium plagiosum. The sequence continues at coordinate 17,097,064 of NC_057735.1, forward strand.
TTGCATGCAGCTGCAGATTTAATTATAGCAAACCTGTCAACTGCAAATTGGAAATATGCAAGGGGTAGGAGGTTAGGTGTCCTAAATGTGCAAAGCATTAAGCTGTCAAACACTTTAAGATTATCAGCCAGCTGTATGCATCTTGTGCATGCTGAAAGTTGCATATATTAATACACGGGGTCCTATTCTTTGTGGACAAAAAGAACATATATACATGCACTGTTTCAAGTCAACAAAATAGGTGCCGACCATTCATTGTTTCAATTCTTGGGTAATGCCTTGACCAGTTGAAGTCAACATGCTTGGTTCAATACTTCAGTAGTTTGCTGTCCGTCATCATCTAACTGGTACATTGTCTACAACGATGCTTTTACCAATCAGAGTCCACTTTCCCACCAATCAGCACTTTGCTGTCATGAAATAGAAATTTTATTTGGTACATTTGGGAATTCTTGTGAAGTGTCCTGATTAGTATAAGACAAAACATTTTGGCAAAAAATGTCAGCAGTATTCAAGTTCAGTACCACTAAATGACTAGGTATGATATGGTAGATAGACAGGAAGTATTTCAGACCAAGGGGGATGAATATTTAAAATTTGAATTCAGGTGTGAAATCACAAATCACTTTTATTTGTGTGAAGGAAGTGAACATCTGGAGTTTACACTACTAAAGGTTGCTGGGTCACATGAAATTTTCAGGGCTGTTGTTTAATTTGTTTGTTATTGGTATCAAGAGATGTGAAGAAATAGTGAGTTGAGGTGCAAATCAGTTGTGATTGAATGGTTGCACAGGCTCGAAGAACCTGCATCAGCGCTTATTAATCCATCATATGACAGGCTGTTCTGGATAAAGACATGAGCCATGATGTCTTTTAGAAAGTCTGGAATTCTTGCTGAAAGTGTCACCAAAAGCCAGATGTTTCCAAACCCTCTTCATTCCAGTTTTTATATATGAAATAGCCACTTTCTACTTTCCCTCCTTTTCTCTGCAGCCGATCCCTCTACTGCTTCTGATCAATGCCCTTCCTTACCTCAGCACATTAGAACTCCAGCGCACCAACTTATTCCCAAAGTCTAAGGTATTACCTTGGAGATGGAGCAACATTTAAGAGTTTTGTGTTATGGGTTGGCTGTTCAGAGAGAAGACTAGAAAAGATGTTACTTTACCTAATACTTTGTACAAGATTTCTGACCCATCTGCACTAGACCTCTCCAGGAGAATACAAGAGGACATCCTGATGTTGGTCATTTAAGCAGTGTATTTGATTTCCAATGGTGATATACCACCCACTCAGACAGAATCTCTTTAGTTTTGTACCTTGGAAAACAAAAATAAATTGATAAGTTTTGGAATAGAGTGAGTGTGTGCGTTTGTGTTTCAGTTTTTGCATCGTTTAAAGATTTAAGGGGAAAATGCAAACTCCCTTTGTGTAAGGTAACACATTGCCACATCCTTTGGAAATTTGAAAGTGTTTTGCACAGAATTGATTACTTGGATTTCCGGGGTAACTGGGGAGGTCTAGCAGGCACATTGACATAAAAAAGCCCCACAAAGACCAAAATGATCAATTGATGTGTGTGTAACTGGCACCATTGGTTGATGATCACTATTTATGATAGCGAGAGAACTCTCTGCTTGTCTTTAACACTGGTCCATTATCACAAGATACTTGACAATGTTCGATGGGCCTTTTGGAATCAGATTTAAATTTGGATTTAATGGGCCAGAAATTGCTGTGGTGATGCATTTGGGGAGATCAACTCTAAATAGACTGCAATATTGACTGCATAATATCAACTCCAGGATTCTCTGGAATGTCAGTCTGATAAAGGCACAATTGCTTCAATGTCTTATTTGAGGATCTCAAGTATGTGCCGTGACATTTTTCCTTAAGGAAAGAAAAGAAGGAAGCCACAAGCCACAAACAAAAACAAAGTAGAAGACAGAGAAGGAAATTTAATTACAATCAGTTGAAATGTTGGGACATATTAATAAAGAAAGGGTAACTTAAGAAAGAAGGAGGGGAAAAAAAACAAGCAGAAAGCATTCTAATTTAGTTAGAAATTTATATTTAAATTTCAAAGGTTTATTATTAACTTGCTTCATTGGCCTTCAAGAAGGGAGAGGCTGAATAGATGGGCTGTTTTTCCTGGAGCATTGGAGGCTGAGGGGTGACCTTTATAGAGGTTTATAAAATCATGAGGTGCATGGATAGTATAAAAAGACAAGGTCTTTAGTTTTGGACTCTCCCACCCCAGGGAAGAGGGCATAGGTTTAGGGTGAGAGGGGAAAGATATAAAAGCGGCCTAAGGGATAACCTTTTCATACAGAGGGTGATGAGTGTATGGAATGAGCTGCCAGAGGAAGTGCTGGAGGTTGGTACAATTACAACATTTTTATAAGGCATCTGAATGGGTATATGAATAGGAAGGGTTTAGAGGGATACGGGCCAAGTGGTGGCAAATGGGATGAGATGAGGTTAGGATATCTGGTGGGCATGGACGAGTTGGACCAAAGCTGTACACCTCCATGGCTGTAAGTGGCCAGATCGATGTGTAAATTTTCCAAACGTTCTTGACTCAAATAGTTTGAGCCATTGGCCCTAATAAACATCACAATCAGCAACAGTAGTTGCAACACAACACTGCATTCATGTGATCATAGAAATTGTTAGACCAATAAAGAGCAAGGTTTGTCTAATCCAGTGGCTTCCATCCAGGAAATCCCTTGCTATGTTTAGAATGAAACTTTTCATTAATCCTCGCATCAATCCCTCAACTGGCTTACAGCAGACTCCGTCACAGTCAGAGTCCCAAAGGTGAACAGCTTCATGAACTGTAGATTCAAATCAGTTTTATTCCTCTTAAACTTAACCCACACTTACCACATGCCATGTTTCATAAAAAATGAAATACATTATGCAATAATTTTCTGAAAGGGTCGACCTTATTTGCATTTGAATGAGTGATGTCTAAATGTACTGCTTTGTGTCCAGAAAACTATTACCTTCTGATACCAATGAGCATATTGATAATAATAGGGCTAATAATAGGGTACTGCCAGGATATTTAAAAAGGTTGAAAAGGCACCAGGAACAATTTGTGACCTAGGGTTGTAAATTCTGTGGGTTTATTGGTTCTTTTGAGCTTCCGAGGCTGAATATTGGCTCATGGCCATCAATCATATCGTTAACAGTGAATGACATTAATTACCACTCCTAAATGTCTGGTAAAACTAAATTGCAATTATGTCACAAATCCACCAGTTTCTGAATGATCAAGTGCAAAGGGGAGTCCATTGGTTGGAAGTAACTTTTTGTTCAACTTTATTGAGGCTAACAGCAGAGAAATGGAAATTGCCAAGAAACTGGGCTTGTGGCATATTTACAAGTTAATAATGACCATGGCTGGTAGTGTGGCATTCTAGTGTTATAGCTGTTCACCAGCTCCTGGCCCATTATATCCACAATGGTCAACCATTAAAACAGTGCATTACCCTCTGTTCTAATATGCTTAGGTCCTGGAGTGTATGACATGAATGAATAACTTGCTCCCTCTGTAACTGACCCCAGCTGACATGGAGGAGAAGTTTTAATTTTTCCTTATGTTAAAAACAAAACTGCACAATCATTTATGTGAAGAATTAACACCTTCTGTCCTCCTCCTCTTACTCACAGGAAGTGTGGTGTTATCATTCATATACCACTGTACAAATTTCTAGAATTCTACGGACATTTTGCCGACCATTTCAAAGATAAAGTGTCCCATTCACGTCATTCACAACTGTTTAGTATAGCCACCCACCCACATTGCAGTATCTATGAGCCTTGAACTAGTTTTAATTAAAATCAGCTTCCCTTGCTGGATGCACAGATACTGTGCACTACAGAAGCAAAATCTGTTTTGATTGACCTTATGTGGGATATCTGGGAATCCTGTGATGAGATGTTACTTGGATCAGCTCCTCCTTGCTTATTCTGAGTACCAGCTCCAATTACTGGCTGCAATCTTTCCAGTAACTGATTTGTTCTCGGAGCTATACTCTGCATTTTATACGGCAGGGCAGTTTAGTTAGCGGGAGGAAAGGATTTAAACTTTCCAATAGTTTACCTGCATCCCAATTTACTCCCTTTACTTCTGTCTGAACAGTTGGTGGGGCAGAATGTCTGAGGAAGGTAGCTTGAAACTCAAAAAAAAAAGCCAGTACAAAAATCTGGACAGGCTGCACTGATGTCATTGTTGCTATGTATGTGTTTACGGAGCAGTCTGATTATGCCATCATGCTGGCAGGGGCTCTCAAATCTGGGAAAAATCAGAGCGTTTGTTCACTTTGATGCTCATGCTGAATGTGAAAACCAAACTTCCAATTTATGAAAGAAACTCCACATGCTCCATGGCTATTATGAACAAAGTATTGAATTACAGGTAGAAGCACGATTGCAGGCAAACATTTCCTGGCAATATGCTTTTCCCGTCTTTACGTTGCAGAACCAGTGAAGTTTTTTTATTGTTGACTGGGGGTGGGTTGGGGTGGAGAGGAGTAATTCGGCTGAGTAAAATGGTGTTTACATCAAACCCCACCACAAAACAATCAAAGATAAATTAAATGTGCAACTGTTTGTCGTAGAGAGCTGATACAAGGCCAGTGCACTGAGGACACTGAAGTTGTGTCCAAGATAATTGATACTTATTGGGCACCATTTTATGGGAGTGCTAGTGGGAGTCTTGTCAAGCATCCAGCAACTGAAGACTAACCGCTAGGATGCTTCTGTTTTAAAGAATCACAACATTATTACAGTACAGAAGGAGGACCTTCATCTGTTGAGCTACATAGGTTCTATTTCCTAGACCCAATCTCCTGCCTTTTCTCCCATATCCCTGTACACCATTTCTATACAGATAATTGTCCAATGTCATCTTGAATCCCTCAATCAAATTTGCCTCCACCGCATTTCCAGGCAGTAAAGGTTTTTCTTTCTCACGTTGCCCTTGCTTCATTCTCACGTTACTTTAAATCTATATCACCTCTTGGGGAGAAGCTGTTCCCGCTTCTATCTAGTCAATCCAGCCTGCACGTGATTTTGAAACCCTCTCTCAATCTCTTCTTAACTGCCTGGTCTCCAAGGAGAACAGTCCCAAATTCTTCAAGCTTCCCTCATAAATAAAATTCTCAACACGGGAGCCATTCCTGTAAATTGTTTCTGCACTCTTTCCAATGCATTCCCATATTTCCTATAATATGCTGCTAATAACTGGTTTTACCTCAGCTGGAGTATTGTGTACAGTGTCTTATGTGTTTAACATCACCTCCCTGATCTTGTACCTTGTGTGACCATTAATAAAGCTGAGGGCACTATATGCTTTATTAACTGCTCGCTCCACCTTTACTTTACTTTCATTCTCCTTGCATGCCTCTGTGTGTTTAGTTATAAAATATTGCTGATGGGAAAAGGCTGTTTCACTGACAATTGACCAGTGTTGAGATTTTTTTGATTAGAACGCAATTCCTCTCAATTTGTTCAGGCGTGTTGTGATACTCCTCTGAGGCAGGTGGACTTGAACCTGGATCTTCTGACTCAGAAGCAGGGACTCTGCCACTGTGCCTGGAGACCCTAAGTGATGAGGGTGTTGGCTGTCCAAGTAAAATTGGAAAGATGGTGCACCATAAAGCATAGAGCTGGAGCAATTGTAGGCAAGTGGTGCCATTGACATTTGTGGCTGGACTGTTTCTAATTTCTAAAGTGTATCAGAATTTTTTTTCACAATTTCGATGTAACTGACAACCAAATGTCATTATAGTCCTAATCTTCAAGTTACAACATCACACCCCCAATACCTCTCTACTGGTGTACTGACTACATTTAATCCCTTTGTGACTATCTTGTGAAGTCCACGCTCCTCACCAACCCACCGTCCTCTCCCAGCACTTTCTTCTACCACTGTAAGAATTTCAAAACCTGTGCCCACACCAACCCCATCACCTCCGTCCAAGGCTCCAAAGGAGCCTACTTGCAGAACGCTCCAGAGAACATCCCTGGGACACCCACACCAACCAACCCCACGCCCCATGACCGAACACTTCAACTACCCCTCCCACTCTGCCAAGGACATGCAGGTCCTGGGCCGCCTCCATCACCACATCCTAACCACCTGATGCCTGGAGGAAGAATGCCTCATCTTCTGCCTTGGCTCCCTCCAACCACATGGGATAAATGTGGATTTCACCAGTTTCCTCATTTTCTCCCCCACCCCAACCTTATCCCAGATCCAATCTTCCAACTTGGCACTGGCCTCATGTCATGTCCATCTTCCTTCCTACCTATCTGCTCCAACGTCCTCCAATCTATCAGCATTACCCCCACCTTGATCTACCTATCTACTTATTGCACTCTCAGCTACTCCCACCCCTCCCATTTATCTCTCCATCCCCTTGGCTTTTGCCAAGGGCTTTTGAAGGGCTTTTGCCTTAAACTTTAATTCTCCTGCTCCTCGAATGCTGCCTGACTTGCTGTGCTTTTCCAGCACCACACTCTCGACTACATTATTACATTGGCCAATGCCTGATCATCTAAACATCAAAGCTTATATTGTTTTGCTTCATGAAGGAAGCATTTTAGTGACTGAAGTAAAGATTAATTGTGGTTAGTGCTCAAATAGTAGTCTTTTGATATCTGTGGTGCAGACTTTCACTTTTTTGTGATGGTTGTTTAAAACTAGCACCAAGTTTTGAGAATCACAAGAAATGCAGTTACTGTAATAATTACAGGCAGCCTATCACATTGAAGCATTCCCACAGACAGCCAATCAATTGGAAGCTAAAATCCTTTTATTTCTCATTTGACATTTCCAGTAACAAAATATGAGGCTTGGATTGTAAAAGAAACTGAAATTAACATCAACATTAATACTTCCACTTTTAAAATATTTTTAAATAAAAATGAAGGTGTTTGATGTTCCACCATCTTAGTTTTCCTCAGTAATGAGCATGTTTAGCAGTAATTAAAAACTTACAAGGGGTAAGTGAGACTAATAAATTAAAAGTGGAGATTCTTTTCAGTTGATTTCGCTTGATTACAGCTTGGGTGGAAAGCTCCAATATTCTGGAATCACTGACAGCACTGTTTTGGATTTGTTACCCTGCCCATGTGTGGGGGGGTTTCCAGGAGGTGTTGTCAGTTTCAGTGGAGCAATGATGGTGAACAACTGTCTTACAGCCTATGAATTAATGAGTGACTGGTGTAGAACATGAACATGAACATAAACCCATGGTTCACTCCTATCTAGCTGCAAATTAGCTGGTGTTTTGGCAAAGTCTGTACAGATGCTGTGGATGGTGATGTGCCCTCTGGAGAAGAGGGGCTGTGGTGTACTGGAGTTTGGGCAGGGGAGGTCAGCTAACATTTTGTTGAGTACTCTTGAAGGAATTATTATTGAGTTCAGAGTTGATTTTGATTTACTTTCTGGGGGAATGAAGCTTGCACACAATTATTAACCAGTGGTTGAGAGAGAAGAATTGAATTAGTCACTGTGGTAAACTGCACTGGCATTGTGGTTATAACTTTGGCGTCCATTTGCTTGTCTGAACATGCTCTGTCCTGCAGGTGATTGATCAAAAATGATACAAAGTCCTTGAAAGGAGCGCTGTGGCAAAAGAAACCACTAGGGCCTGGACTGAGGCTGTGAAAAACATCTAAGTAGGTCATGTCAAAAAAACATAAGCAGGTTTAGCAGGTTTTGTTTTGAAGGCCAGTTAAACCAAATTGAGTAACCTCAGGGATTATCCTGCTCTGAAAACAGCATTGTGAGTATGGTGCACTTTCATCTGATTTACCCAGTGTGCTAGTGTGTGTCTGTGACACAATGCTGCATTTGAAGAGAGCATCTGGTATTTTTCACTGCGTTATGAACTGGAATCACTGAATATTTCTACAGTAACACCCAGCTCCTCCTCTTAGAAACACTTTGACAAGATTAAACTATGAGCAAATGCCAACAATGCAATGGGCTGTCGAAGGCTGAGGTCATTAATTATATTCAAGGCTAAGAGAGATTTTTAGTGAGTAAGGGAATTGAGGGTTATGGAGTAAAGGCAGCAAAATGGAGTTGAGAATGATCAGATCAGCCATGACGTCTTTGAATAGCAGAGCAGATTAAATGGACAGAATGGCCTACCTTTGCTGCTATGTCTTATGGTCTTGCCACCAAATCTTTCAAGAATAAACTTTAGGCCTGCAAAGTTAAAGTTGATAGGGAGCTAACATTGCCCTAGTTTGGAAGTGGAAGAGAATAGCCTCCCACTCCCTGCAGAATGTGTCATACCTAAAGTATGACGTGGGGAAGTGCTGCTCAAAGAATGAACTGCAAGCCTTGGAGGCAAAGACGAGCCGTGCATTATTTTGCCTATGGTGAGATCACATGTCAGCGAAGCCAAAATTAGTTGACTTGATTTGTGTCCTTGTATCCTCATGAGCCATGCCAGTTTAAGTCTCTTGGGATCACCGTGAACACAGAATAAAATTGAACACGTCCCCTTGGAGTATTATGCTTTAACTTGGAACACACAAATTTATGATGAAACTGTTGCTTTATCATTTGTACTTGTTTGAGGCTCTGTCTTGTTTGTTCTAAGCAAAAGTGAGGACTGCAGATGCTGGAAATCAGAGTCTAGATTAGAGGGCTGCTGGAAAAATACAGCCGGTCAGGCAGCATCCGAGGAGCAGGAAAATCGACTTTTCGGGCAAAAGCGCTTCATCAGGACTTGCTCCAATGTTGTTTGTTCTAACCCCATTTCTCATCAGAATCTGAAATTTTCTAGTGTCGTTTTTCATCAAATGGATTGTTAGTTAGAGAATATTAAAGTAATGGTAACCTGGAGGAGAAACATTTTCAGGAGAAACATTTTCATTTTGGGCCTTGCTCTTGGTTGTCCTCAGCAAAGCAATTCTAAATCTATAATACTTGCATTCCATGCAGCAGGCTTTCCTAATGACTCAGAATAAAGATGGAACATTTTATGAAGTGGAGTCAGGGTGTGGGTTTGGTGGAGAGTTAACTTGAATCATTCCTTCTTGTATGAGTGAGATCTTTATCTTCATGTAGCTAGGTATTATTGAGCAGCAACAATATGCCTCACATTGAAAGTTATATTTAGCAGAACAACACTGCAGAAAAAACCCTACTCTTTGAAATTAGAGCTGTCTAATTAGCCCCACAGTGCCATAATCCTTTTCCTCTAAAGTATATAACAAATACCCTTTTACACAGTAGTGTTGGGACTGTTTCCACACCATCAAATTAAATGCATTCCAGATTGTCATGATTTGGGGGTGGACTGGGGTGTACAAAATTAAAAATCACACAGCACCAGGTTATAGTCCAACAGGTTTATTTGGAAGCACTAGCTTTCAGAGCACACTTCGACCTGATGAAGGAGCAGCGCTCCAAAAGCTAGTGTTTTCAAATAAATCTGTTAGACTATAACCTGGTGCTGTGTGATTTTTAACCTTATTCCATATTGTTGCATTAAAAAAAAATCTTTGATTCTCTGATTTATCTTCAGTCAGTGTTGTCTAGTATCCAACAAATAATTTCCTGTTTATTAATATTTTCAAAATATTTAATATTGAACACCTTGGTTAAATTGTCCCTTGGCCCCTTTGTTCAAAGCAGAAGAATACTAGTTTCTTTACTTATGGTATAACTTAAGTTTCTCATCCCTCTAATAAATTTCCTTACACCCACTTGATGGCCTTAACATTCTTTCTAAAGTGAGGTGCCCAGAATTGGTCGCAATCTTCCAGCTGTGGCTTAAGCAGTGATTTATAAACATTGAGAATAATTTCCTGCTTTTGTGCTCTATGCCGCTATTTATAATAGCTCAGGAAGCCATATGCTTTTCTAAAAACCTTATGTGTTTGAAATGATTTCTGCTTTTGTCAAGACGTTTTAAACATGCAGGGTGAATCCAGAGTCACAACATGACCTGGTTCCCTGGAGCAAATAATTTCTTTCTGGCTTCAGTTTGGAAAAGCATAGTGTAAATCAAGTTTTGTCAAACAAGGTTTGTGAATTGTGGGAAAAAGATATCTGGATCTGCAAGCATCTGAATTTATGTTTTGTGTGTTTTCCCTCCTGATTTGCTTAAACATTTTAAAAATGATAACTGTTGCCTATTTCAAACTAACTGGTTGTTAGGAATGCTATTGAACCAGTCAAGTAGGAGCCTGGCAATGTAAACAAGGCTGTACCTAGCTGGAAGCTGAACTACATTTACCTGTTTGAGAATGATAGCTCTGGTGAAAAGGGCATACTCCGAGGCGAGGATGGAATGTTAATGTTGAAATGTTTGGATTTACTCCTGTGTTGATTTTGAATGAATTGTTTACAATTCAAAGTCTTTGGTTCCTAAACTTAGCAATTTTGCGCTGTCTTCCCTGGAATGAGAGTGTAGAATTTAGTTTTGCATTGCCTGAAGGGAGTATGTGAACTCAAGACTAGGAGACATTTGCATTGGCTACAGAATTCAAAATGCAGATTTCCAGTGATTTAATAGGCATGCTTTTCCTTTCCTGTCTTGCTCACATTCTTTCACAATTACTCCTGGTTTTGATGAGTGAAATTGTGTCTTGATATGGTTGCAGTTAGCTTTATGGGACCTTGTTATTTCTGAGATTTTATTGACTTTTTAATACCAGCCCTTGAACCTGTCCTTTTGGATTAGATTAGATTAGATTACTTAGTGTGGAAACAGGCCCTTCGGCCCAACAAGTCCACACCACCCCACCGAAGCGCAACCCACCCATACCCCTACATTTACCCCTTACCTAACACTACGGGCAATTTAGCATGGCCAATTCACCTGACCTGCACATCTTTGGACTGTGGGAGGAAACCGGAGCACCTGGAGGGACCCACGCAGACACGGGGAGAACGTGCAAACTCCACACAGTCAGTCGCCTGAGGCGGGAATTGAACCCGGGTCTCTGGCGCTGTGAGGCAGCAGTGCTAACCACTGTGCCACCATGCCGCCCACATGCTCTCAACCTGCACTCTCTTTGCTTCTTTTACTCTTATGTGCCCACCATGCCTTCAGTTATGAAAATCTTGCATAATTGAATTCTTCCTATAAACCATATGCTCCTCTACCTTCCACATTTCTCTCTTTAAGACCTTCTTTAATCTGTTCCTGCAGGTTTACGATCCAAATTTGCTTTCTTTGTTCCTTTTGTGAAATGCATTGGAGAATTTCCTATCTTAAAGGTGAAATGTGTGTGCACGTTCCCTTGATTTTGCTTGCTTTCCCCCTCCTATGTTTTGTTTTAGTTTCTTATTTTTAAGGGTCAAGCATAAAATGTACAATATATCACACTGTATTTGCATAAGTGTGTTGGTACCTCACAAAGTACACTGGAGTAGCTGGTACATAGTGCATGGACAAAGAACCCTTTTGCCAATGGTCTGCTGCCCAGCAGCAAACCAATGTCCCTGGGACTTATGGAGTTCAGAAAGTATGAGCATGTCTAATGATGGAGTGTTGGGTTGGATCTATTGGAAGGGACTATATGGAAGGGTTTGGAGAGATATGGGTCGGGTGCTGGCAGATGCGACTAGATTAGGTTGGGAAATCTGGTTGGCATGGACAAGTTGGACCGAAGGGTCTGTTTCCGTGCTGTACATCTGACCCCATACTTCCTCTCCACCTCCTCTTCCTCTCCCACTTGAAAGCCAAGGTCCCATTCACAGCATAGTGATCTCAACCACAATTAGGACCAGGAGGCATGTGCAGAATCCACCCCAGCTGGAACAAATTGAAACCCTGTGCTGTTAGCACCAGTTTGATTCACTCTAAATCAAGTGTACTGAGCCAGCTGATGAACCAAGGAGTCTGAGTTTCTGTGGTAACACATACATTTTACATCCACGTTGTAACCTGGAGTTCTGGATCACAATGGTTTTAATTCTTTTCATCAAATAGTTGACCAGGAATCTCTCCTGCCCTTGCTGAGAATGTGTATAGGGTATAAGCAGGTAGGGAAAGAGTTAAGTTCTGAGTTTTGTGAAACAAGAGGTTCAGCTGAGCATGACCCAGATCAGATAAGAACTTATAGTTAACAATGGGGTGCTGGAGGGAAGGGTAATGGGTTAACAAGATGGAAAAGCAGTCATTATGTACAGCCATTTAACAATATTAGAAGCATTCAGTATGTAAGGTCCTTTGTCTAACAATAAAGGGCTTGGTCTCTGCTGTTGACACTTGTTGATTGTATGTAACAGTGACCCAATTAATATGTATGTTGCCTTACCTGGATGCTCCTCCCATTAAAATCACTATATAGTTCATTGAGAAACTGTTGTTCCAGGACTTTGCCACTTGCCAATGACATATGCTAGAAGGAATTGTGTTGTCATTCAGCTTGTCTAGTCATGTTATGATGGCGGCTTCCTTGACCATGAAGTTGTGGAGCTGGACTTGAACCCAAAGCCTCCTGCCTAGAGGCAAGGGTGCTATCCACTGTACCACAAGACCTCCAGGAAGGGACTGCATCTGTGTTAGAAAGGAATCTGTTTTCCCAGAGATGACAGCCAGGGCCGAAGGAAGACAAAACCTGGCAAACGAAAGGTTAAATCTGGCAACATCTCGATTGATAAAAAGAGTTCTATTGGCAAACTGTGATAGGGATAAGGATTAGCCAGAGACTTTGCCCCAGGGCAGGATTGACTGGTATGAGAAGTCATAGTTTAAAAATATTAGGAGGAAGGTATAAAGGATACATCAGAGATAGGTTCTTTACGCAGCGAGTTGCGAATGCATGGAATGTGTTGGCAGCTACGGTGGTGGAAGCAGAGTCATTGGGGACATTTAAGCGACTGATGGACAAGCACATGGATAGCAGTGAGTTGAGTTAAGTTAAGGTTAAGTTACTATATTTTACATTAGGATTAAATCTTGGCACAACATCGTGGGCAAAAGGCCTGTTCTGTGCTGTACTTTTCTATGTTCTAGGTTGAATAGATAAAGCTGTGGCAACTAAGTGAAGCGTGAGGCCATCTCCTTTGGATTTAAGGAAGATGAATTAAAATATTTTGTTAATGATGAGAGGTGAGACACTCTTGCAGGGGGGAAAAAGTGACTTCAATGGTCAGTTACACAAAAATCATTAAACAGTATAAAAATTAATCAAGATAGAACATGGAATGTTTGCTTTGATTTCTAAGGAGCTTGGAATATAAAGAAGACAGTGATAAGTAGCTGTTAGATCTCATCAGGAGTACCATGCTTGTTTTTGGACATTGTACCCAGAAAGTAATTAGATTTATGAGGTCAGGTTGCACAAGCTTAGTTTACAGTCAATTGAATTTAGAAGGTTAATGAATGATCTAATTTAAGGCATTTTAAAGTGATGAATGAATTTAATGAAGTAGATTTACACAAGCTGCTTCCTCTGAGGCAGTCCACAAAAAGGAACAACCTTAAAATTTGAGCCAAACTCTTCATGCAAAACGTGGTGAGAGTGTGGACCAAGCTACCACAGGGGGTGGTTGCAGCAAATAGTATATCTGCCGTGAAGGGAACTAGCCAAGCATATGAGGGGAAAATGAAGTGGATGGTTAATGTGGTACGTTTAGATGAGCAAAATTGAGAGGAAGTTCAAATGGAGCATAAATGATGTGGATTGTTCAGCTGAATGGTCAGTTTGTGTTGTGCATTGTGTGATCCTACTTGAACAGTAGCATTTTTCCCATAAAGAATTTTCAAAAAGTAAGAGCAATATTGCAGCATGTGGTTAAACCCCCCCCCCCCCCCGCCGAATAAATTTAAACTCTAACTGGAGGGAGGCAGGGTGGAAATCAGCTTAAGGGGCTGAATGGCCCATTCTTGGTACGTCAGATGAGTTTTTGCAAGAATTGTACATATAAAAATAAAATTGGTTGTCAGTTGGCTACCTGTAGTGTAATTGATTTAGTCTCTATTTAAGTGCAGCTTGTGTCTTGCATTAGCTTTTTGACCTGGAATTCCCAAGTGAACAACTCAGTTGCATCTCTTGCTTTGTGTATTTGTTCTCATATAGTGAGTGGCTTTGGCAAGGCAACATTCATTGCTTCTCTTTAATTTGCAAGGAGAAAGTGTTGGCCGCTATCACCTGAGATCTCCAGCAGTTCATTTGGTGATTATCCTCATGATCGTGAGAGGTAAGGATTTCCAGAGCTTGGAACCAGTGTTTGGTTCTGTGAAAGTCCTGGCCCAGGCAGAACTCTTCAACCATCAATTGCAAATATTTTGAGGATTAGGTTACACTGAGCCTCGCAGGAGTTGATTCTTTTAAAGTGTCTGACTCATACTGCAACCCTTTCACTTGTGTCTACAGACAAAATGTTTAATTTATTGTCAGATGATTGAGTAGAAAGTGGTGCAGTTGGGAGCACATCAAGCAGTAGCTGAATGTTTGATTTACAGTAAAATGCTGATCACTCTTCTTGGCAGAGATGTCAGCCTTCCTGTACTGGGAAATGTTTTTGTTGGCCCACATACAAGTTGCCATGGATAATCTGATGAGTTGGCCAGTTTTCCCAGTGAATGGGTGGATGTTCCCAGCCAATGAAATACCAGTTCTCTTCTTGATCTGTGTCTTTGAGAGTTTTACATCAGAATTGGGAAGGCAACAGCCTAGTGGTATTATTGCTAGACTGCTAATCCAGAGACCCCAGTAATGTTCTGGGGATCTGGATTTGAATCCCACCAGGGCAGATGGCGTAATTTGAACTCAGTAAAACTGGAATTGAGTGTCTATGACTGTGAATCCATTGTCAATTGTTGGAAAAGCCCATCTGGTTCACTAATGTCCTTTACCTGGTCTGGCCTACATGTGATTACAGATGTACAGCAATGTGGTTAACTCTTAACTGCCATCTGGGATGGGCAATAAATGCTGGCCTATCCAGCGCTGCCCTCATCCCATGAATGAATTTAAAAATGTTACCAAACTTGGGCATCTGTGCTTACATTATCAAATAGCGCATGGAGTTTTTAATCTGATGTAACTTGATCGACCTCCAAGTGATGATAAATGTCTCCTTGTTTTAAAAAAACACAGTCTGGGCTAAGCCAGTTTGTCCATTTTATCTCTGCCTTACTTCCTTCTGCTTCACAGAAGTTCCCACCCTAGTATGGTTAGGTTGGTACAATCTTTTTAAGGGATGGGAGGGAAAGGCTTCTTAAAACATAGTAGTGGATTTTGTTCCTTTTGAAGCAGTACAGTTCAGGAAGTATGTTTAACTCTAGGGGACTCCACCCTTCTTCACAATTCCAGACCCAAATTGTGCCTTTTTCTTGGCCCAGAGCCATGAGACATACAGTCCAGATGTAGGATGTTGGCATTTTGACAAGGCAAAGATGGGAATTTGGTAACAGGAGAGTGTACCCTGGGATGGGAACAGGGCTTGAATTTTGAGGTTTACTTTTCTGCTGATAATACGTTGAAAACCCAAATAACCAATACCTGCACATCACAATGTCTAAACGGAATTAAATGAAGAATTCTATGGCCATTGGATGTCACAAGTAGCAGAATCCCCTCTGCATCCCATCTCCTACATTCCTGTGCATCCTTTCAATGCATTAAAACATTTAAAACTTGGTAAAAATGGATGAAGACGTTTGCCAAAAGAATGTTTAAACAAATTGCATCAGTAAATGAAATTTTACCGCAATCTACCATGCTTAAGTTAAGCTGCTTAATTTGTCACATGCACTTGCACTCATTCAGACAAAAGTAACTTTGTTTTAAAAACAATGGCTGCCAACCATGCATGGATCCCAAACACACTGCTTGTGTGTACAAGTATTGCTGATTAAATGTTTTTAGTTGTATAATCAAATATGGAAAAATGCAAATACAAGAACAACAAAATGTCTTTTTGCCCTTTTTATGTGCAGTTTCTCCCAAATGTTGGGCAGATGGGAAGTAGTTGATGAGATTATCAAAGTCTGACAAAAATGTCATATTTGGCTATTAGCTTGGGTATATTGAAACATTTGCTATCTGATTTGTGTCTTAGATATTTCCAATGTGCTGCCCAAGACTCATGCTAACTCTGATATGAATGCATTTATTCCACCTCGGTATAAGTTGCTTTCTTTGCTGCCATGCTGTTAATTTATTTTGGCACCATTTATTGCAGTGAGGGGAGACCCATCCACGTGCCATGTACAATCAAATCCAGTGCAGTACTTGTACCTGGAAGACATACAAAGAAACAAAGAAATGGCATTCGCACAGACCTGCTCTAGTTTACTCAACCTGCTGTTCCAGGCCTCCTGTTTGAAATCTTGTAAATTTAGCATGGTGATGATGCTAGATAATCATGTATGACCACTTCATGTGGTCTAACGTCAATGTTGAGGACTCCCAGAGCAATTCTGAGCTGTGTGTATACCACTCTGTCGCCACCTCTGCTGGGTCTGCCCTGTTGGTGGAGCTGGATGTAGTCAGGGATGCTGATGGTGGTGTCTGAGATGTCGTAAAGTATTACCATGTGACAATGCCACTTGATTAGTCCGTGGGAGAGCTCTCCTAAGTTTGTCCCCAGCCTCATAAAGAAGGACTTTGCAAGGCCCAGAGTGCTAGGTTTGTTGTTGTTTCCCAGGCCTGGATCAATGTCAGGTGATTTGTCCAGTTTCATTCCCTTAAGTAGTTTTGATACAATAGTTAACACCAGGTTATAGTCCAACAGGTTTAATTGGAAGCACACTAGCTTTCGGAGCGACGCTCCTTCATCAGGTGGTCGTGGAGGGCTCGATCGTAACACAGAATTCATAGCAAAAATTTGCAGTGTGATGTAACTGAAATTATACATTGAAGAATTGATTGTCTGTATAATTTCAATGTATAATTTCAGTTACATCCAATTGCAAATTTTTGCTATAAATTCTGTGTTACGATCGAGCCCTCCACAATCACCTGATGAAGGAGCGTCGCTCCAAAAGCTAGTGTGCTTCCAATTAAACCTGTTGGACTATAACCTGGTGTTGTGTGATTTTTAACTTTGTACACCCTAGTCCAACACCGGCATCTCCGAACTTTGATACAATAGATTGCTAGCTCATTTCAGACGGCAGTTACAGGTCAACTGCATTGCTGATTTCCTTTCCTAAATGATAGCAGTGAACCAGATGGATTTTTCAGACAATTGACAATCAGTTGCCATTTAGAACAGCATTGTTTGTTTTAAATCCAGATTTTAATTGAATCTGAATTTCACCATCTGTCATGATGGGATTAAAAGCAATGTCCCCAGAAGATTAATCTGGAGCTCAACATCATTAATCCAGTGCACCTCTTTCTGCATGAATTGCCTGCATCTATTTCTCATGTACAAACATCAAATATACATCTTGCGGGGAGCACAGACACAGTTTCAATGAAAAAAATAACACTTCTAATTTTTAAAGAGAATAAATATTGCAGGGGAAAAGTGTTCATAAAATGTATATGTAAAATGATTGCTCCACTGGGCTGCAAAGCCAGTTTAACAACTGTGTGCAGTGACTTTTGAGCAGCAAGGCATGAATGAAATATTACCAGTATCAATTAAATGTGGGTTAGAAGACCACACGCTCTGCCCTGGCTATAACTACCCCCATCTATACTGCTTGTGTTTATGCAAAATCATTGAATTGTGTGTAGTTCTCCCAGTCGTATTTCATACTGTGGAGATTCTTGACCTTGTTTTCATTTGTACCTCCAGTGAAGGAAATTGCAACAAACAAACAACAATCCACCAGCTGTGGGTTTTAAAAGATAGGTTGGGAATTGGTGGGACAGCCAAATCCTTCAAGTCAACTTCCATTGATGTGTCCGATCTCAAATGGACTAACTCCAGGAAAACTTGCTCTTTTACTCTTGAAGTCTCCACCATCTCAGACTGTGGTTCGATTTAAACAGAATGAAAACCAGAAAAACAAGACTTTGCTGCAACATGCAGCCAATGTAATTTTTAAGAAGGCTTGTTCTGTGCAAAGAGTAGAGAATAACATTGAGGTAATAACCACACAGACATGTGATTGAATGGGCTTTTTTATTTTGCTTAATGACCCAGGCAAGTCTTCTGACTCTCGTTTTCCAACTACCAAGTCACTGAATTTGATTCATTCCTGCAGAAGGGCTTATGCCTGGAACGTCGATTCTCCTGCTCTTAGATGCTGCCTGACCTGCTGCGCTTTTCCAGCAACACATTTTTCAGCGCTGATCTCCAGCATCTGCAGTCCTCACTTTCTACTAACTGAATTTTTCCATCGGGCAGAAAAAAATCCTGTTTAAAATGGAGAAGTGTACTTTTTTGTACACTGACTGCTTAATAATGGAGGTGGGAAGGAGAAAAGTGGCAAACAATCCTGCATTATTTTAGTTTCACTTCTTAATTAAAGTCAGATTAACAAATGTCTGGATGTGTTAGCAGACAGTTGTTTAATCAAGTGTCTAGGTAACATTATGAAGATATGTCTTGATATTGAGCTATTAATATTGGGGCTGAAAATGTGTTGCTGGAAAAGCGCAGCAGGTCAGGCAGCATCCAAGGAACAGGAGAATCGACGTTTCGGCATAAGCCCTTCTATTAATATTGGGAACAGATATGTCAATGCTTTCTTTGAAATTCATTTGTCCTCAGATAGATTCATACTTTAATTAAAATAAAGATCAGTTGATGGTTTTGTTAATATGCCCAAATTGCTAACCCCAGAGATTAATTAGAGCTAGAATTTTTAAATTATTTTACAGGATATGGGTGTCACAGGCTAGACTAGTAGTTATTGCCCATCCCATTCCGAAAAACCCATCACAAGGGAAATTGGCTCTCTACGTTTACACTTATCTCCTGATGGAGAAGTTTATCAAAATGTCACTTTTATAATTAATTACCAGAAGGACTGGTACGTTGCTGGTCAGTTTGCTCAGTGTTTCAGAGATGTATTTGGTGTTGAATTAGCTTCCATTTTCTTCATGGGGCTTCGTTTGATTTTGACTAGTTACAATCCTGTCAGTGTGGGTATTTAGAATTGAAATCCACTGGTACAAACAGGTTATCCACTTGGGACAATTAATCATGTTCATGATGCTACATGTGTATCTAACTGATTTCATATGTAGAAATTGGTAAATCTGAAAATGATCACTCCTCTGTGATTTGTAACTACAAATATTTTCCCCTCATTATTTTTCCACTTAAGTTCTATTGGTCTAGAAAGCACCTTAATTCTGAAGGCCATTCCAACAATGAAATTGACAAATTCAACTTTTAATGACAAATTACTGTCACCTTAATTACCTTTCTTGACAAAAGACAGATGCTGGTTTATGAGATGTTCAGTATAAAATTATATTGATGATCCCTGAGAAGTTTGCAGTGTTAAGACCAGACCCCTGGTGATTATGGTTCCAGATGGCTACTCCAAATGGTCCAGCTCCTGGCTGAGGTAGGATTCACTTGCTGCTGTTTATTCACCCACCAGCTCCGCTGGTCACAAGATTAATTCACAAAGGGTCACTTCCTTTTGAGGGTACCTTTCTCCAAGATCATGTGAATTTAAGATTTTAAAAAAGGATCTAATTGAGCTAGGCTTTATTGCTGAATGTGAGAAATAATAATGACAAGCGAATACACATTCTCACATGTTCTCTCAGAATCTCGCACGACAGATGGCTTAGACTCTATGGGTTGTCCATGAAGCACAGAGAGTGGGAAGTTGATAGTTTTGTAGTTGATGTTTCAGATTCTTTGCTTTGATTGAAATTCTTTTGTCCTGCTTTTTTTTTGACTGACTAGATTTCTGGATAGTAGGCTTCAAGCACTCAGAGCGAGGGAGTCCTTTTATCTGCTGTGTAGGTGTGATTAGTTGATGTTTCATTGGCTGTGATCTTCACTGCCCACGCGTGCTTGAAAGCAGGCTAATGCACACACGTACCTGACCAGATCACACAAATCAGGGTTGGACTGGCTTTTAACCCTTTTCTTGTGTGATTTATCTATCCCAAGCATACATAACATGTCTATTGTTTAGACTGCTACCTTTTTCGTCCATCGTGTTCACAGTCTAAGGTAACTTCCAAAGTACATTTCAACTTCCTTGATACCTTGTTGGGTATGTCTCATGTGACAGCCGCTGAATTATCTTGGCTGTGTCGGTTCTCTTTTGGGGGAAAACAATCGTGCTGAAATTAAAGGTTGATACATCCAAAGTGACCCAGGGTTATGATTGTGCTCATGACAAAAGGGAAATATTTGAAAGATATTACTAGATTTGACATTCTGAATTACAAATCCTTTAATTATATTTTTATGCCTTAACTTATTCCAATTTTAATCCCAACAAATTCTTGCAAGGCCCAGGAATGTCTAATATGAAACTTGAAAAGGTTCAAAAAAGATTTGCAAGGATGTTGCCATGGTTGAAGGGTTTGAGCTATAAGGACAGGCTGAATAGGCTGGGGCTATTTTCCCTGGGACGTCAGAGGCTGAGGGGTGACCTTACAGGAGTTTATAAAATCATGAGGGGCATAGATAGGGTGAATAGCCAAGGTCTTTTTCTCATGGTAGTGGAGGCCAAAACTAGAGGGCACAGGTTTCAGGTGAGTGGGAAAAGATTTAATAGGGATCGAAGGGCGGCATAGTGACTTACTGGTTAGCACTGCTGCATCACAGCGCTAGTGACCTTGGTTCGATTCCTGCCTTGGGCGACTGTCTATGTGGAGTTTGCACATTCTCCCTGTGCCTGCGTGGGTTTCCTCTGGGCTCAATCTTCCCACAATCCAAAGATGTGCAGGTCAGCTGAATTAGCCATGCTAAATTGCCCATAGTGTTAGGTGCATTAGTCAGGGGTAAATATAGAATAGGGTGGGTCTGGGTGGGTTAATCTTCAGAGTGTTGGTGTGGACTTGTGGCCGAATGGCCTGTTTCCACACTGTAGGAAATCAAAGGGACAACCTTTTCATGCAGAGGATGGTGCGTTTATGGAATGAGCTGCCAGAGAAAGTGTTGGAGGCTGGTGCAATTACAACATATACCTATCCAGATGTCTTGTAAATGAATAGGAAGGATTTAGAGGGATCAATGACTGGCAAATGGGACTAGATTAATTTAGGATATCTAGTCTGAATGGATGCATTGGTCCAAAGGGTCTGTTTCCATGCTGTATAGCTCTATGACTCTGTGCTGCAAATGGAAAACATTTATTTAGTAAGTAAGTATGTTAATTAAAAGAATGATTCGAGAAAATGGTTTCATGTTTTTTGCACACTTGGAAATATTTAGAATTGGACAGAAGATGATCTTTACAATACATTCCTCTTTTAAGTAGTTGTTTGAGTTCCAATTTTGTATGTTTGGAAGTAATTACCTGAACTTACCAGGGGTTTGCAAAAATATTTTTAAGTGTTGACTCCTCTTAAACAAAATCCGAGACTTCTCTGGTGATCACTTGAACATTCCAGCAAGTTGTGCAGAAACACCGTACCGTATTTTGAACTGAGGTGGTCCCTTAATTACTTTAAAACTGTAACTGTTGAGTTTATTTATGGACGGAAGTTGCTTTATGCCACGTGTCAAGGGTCAGGAGTAGGCTGTTCTACTACGAGTGCTCGCCATCTCCTAGTCTGAAAAACATTCTGTTGGTATAAACCAGAGTTTCCCATGATGCTAAAGCTGTTGAAGGATAATGTGATTAGTAGTGGAGAAATTTTCCCAAGCATTAACGTTATTCTTGTCTGATGGGATCAGAAACATGACACCAGATTAGATTAAAATGGACAGACCGATTTTAGAAAGGCCTTAAAGTAACAAAAGGAAAAACAATTCCTCTATTTAATTGGATAGTGCGTAATTTGTTTTTAAGTTTTGTTTGTACAGTTGCATTCTGGTAAATGTTTATCTAGGCTCCATTGCATCAATTTTGAAGTAATTTAAGTTTATTAAAGACATTGCATCGTGAATAGCGACTGGAAAAAAATTGATATTTTCTGATACTCTGAACACAGTCACTTGTACCTTGTTCTAAGTACAGCAATAAATTTTTGTTCGACCAGGATATTTTAAAAAAAATTGCAACTATAATGAATGTTTTCACCTTGCATTTTGATACCAAAAGGCTACAGAAGAATTGCATTGAAGCTGATGCATTGTAGTGATGTGTAGTGATGTTTGATAATTGTTGATCGAGCCTGAAATTGTCACTTTAACAAAGGCTAGCAGTGATAAATATGTAATTATTGTAACTTTTTGTTTAGCACAAAGTAATCTCTAGTTGTGCTGCTTGGTGGTATTTACCACATGACCACGCTACGTGGTGTTATTAGATTACATTACAGTGTGGAAACAGGCCCTTCGGCCCAACAGGTCCACACCGACCCGCTGAAGCGCAGCCCACCCATACCCCTGCATTTACCCCTTACCTAACACTACGGTGTAATTTAGCATGGCCAATTCACCTGACCTGCACATCTTTGGACTGTGGGAGGAAACCGGAGCACCCGGAGGAAACCCACGCAGACACGGGGAGAATGTGCAAACTCCACACAGTCAGTCGCCTGAGGCGGGAATTGAACCCGGGTCTCAGGCGCTGTGAGGCAGCAGTGCTAACCACTGTGCCACCGTGCCACCCAAAGGTATATCCAGATGTACCTTTTTGGGCATTCAAATCACTGAGCGAGTCCTACTATACCAGAGGGTAACCCTCTCTCTCATTATACAGGGACGACTCACCTAAGCCTCAGGTGAGAGGAGAAGTTGAGAAGGAGCGTCCTTGGCTGAATACACACACTGTTGGCATCACTCTGCATTGATCAGGTGCTGAGCTGATCCCTTTTAATGCTTACTGATTCTGATTATATTTTCCCAGTCAATGTTTCCTTCTGGAAGTGTATCCTGACCTGAAGTGTGACTACAAAATCTGGAAATTCATGAGAAAGCAAAGGGATAGTTTTGAACTACAGCCCTCTCTCCACTAAGGTCCAATGGCAGCAGTGAGTACCATTCACAGATTGCATTGAAGACACTCAGCTCGGCTCCTTTTGACCACACCTTCGAGACCCGTGATCATTATCACGTGGAAGGATCAGGGTCACAGATACAAGTTCCGATCTGAATCCCACACCAACCTAACTTGGAACTATATTGTTGTTCCTTTATTGTTGCTGGGTCAAAATCTCGAAACTTTCCTCTTATCAGCAACTTGGCTGTACTGACATCATGTGGATTATGACCATTCAGGAGGTTGGCTCAAGTTGTCATCTTAATTGGCAGTTAGGAATGGGGAGAAAGTGAGGGCTGCAGATGCTGGAGATCAGAGCTGAAAATGTGTTGCTGGAAAAGCGCAGCAGGTCAGGCAGCATCCAAGGAACAGGAGAATCGACGTTTCAGGCATAGCTTATGCCCGAAACGTCGATTCTCCTGTTCCTTGGATGCTGCCTGACCTGCTGCGCTTTTCCAGCAACACATTTTCAGTTAGGAATGGGGGTCAAATAACTGCCCTAGCCAGCAGTGCTCCCATGCCATGAACAAGATAGATCAAGTCTACAGCAAGTATTGAGAAATGGAAATAGGGTAGAAATAATTTTACTTTTGGTCATCTCCTTTCATGGTGATGATGGTGGTCTTCTCCCTAGTTTAGAGAAACTGAGATGTTTGGGGTTCCAAGGTCTTTTGGCCATTACTTATAGATAGTTGGAGGCCTCTGAAGATAATATCTGATGTCATAGGCCTCCTTTGTCACAGTGGTAACCTTCTTGCTCTTCTCTGACATCGGTTTCATATTTACTACATAAACACCTACATAAACACGACCACAACTGCTGCATTGTCAGGTGCTATTTTCAAATACAACGCTAAACTGCAGGCCCATTTGCCCTTTCGGTTGGATATAAAAGATGCCAATTGATACTGTTTTGAAGAAGGGCAAGGGAAGTTTCCTTGGTGTCGGGGCCAATGTTCATCACTACACTATTTTTGATAGAGATTATTGCTGGCACCTTGCTGTGTGCAAATAAACTGTCCGTTTTTTTCCATCTCCTCATAGTAATGGCTGCTCCCCTACCCCCACTCCTCCTCCTTCAGTGTGGACTTTGCAGAAAAGCCTAAAAGAGGTGGAACTTACTTCCTATAACTTCAAGAATTGAGGGCAGGGAGGGTGCTTTTAAGAATACCAGAGGCCAGCATTGCCTTTGGAAGAACTGAGCCCAGTTTTATTTGTATAAGTGTGACTGGCAGTAAGAGAACTGCAGTTGCCATAGGTAACAATTTCTCCTGTACGTGGCAAGTAAAGACAGCAGTTCTTCACTTACAGTGATTACATCTTGGAGTCACTATCTATTCACTTCCTCTCCAGAGGTTCCTGTAGAGAGGTTTTAGTTATTATTCACCAGTGCTTTAGAACAGACTGATTATGATTCAGCTTATTGCACAGTCTATTACCCTATTACCTTTCCCTTGCTCTCAGAACTAACAGTTTGAATGCAAAATAATTCAATGACAGGCTTTTGTTAAAGATGCACATTGTGGTTTCTTTCTGGGACTGAATATTTTCAGGTATTGAGCCCATGTTGCATTACCACGTACACTCCACACAGTCTTCCAGGAATTGGCTTCCTCACTGGCTGTCTCCCCAAAGACCCCAGCTGGCCTCTGAGGCTGCAGCTCCATGGTCTCAGCCAGCAGTCTCCAACTGATAGGGGCGGCCACTGCTTAATTAGAGCATGAGGCTGCCTCAGAGTGGTGACACCTTCGAGCACTCCTTTTAACCTCTAAGGTTAAAGAGGCCCAAAGCTGAGCAGGCCATCAGAGTGGCAGGAAGCCCACCTGGAAGATCTGTTTAGACTGTGCCTTCCATACCCATTGTGCGCTCCATTTGGGCCTGGATGCACTCATGGCTACTTCTGGATCTGACAGCAGGCACCTTGATGGAGCTTGTGGGCACCACACTCAACTGGAGCCCACTCCAATGCCAGGAAGAGCCTGTTGGGTCCTCCTTGTCTGCCTCACTCAATTGACAGTGATCTGCTACCTGCTGTGGCTGGGCAGGTAGTTACTATTGACGTTCAACCTCCCCTCCAAGAAAGATGGGAGGTGACAATACCGTGTATCATTGTCTCAACCTCTTTTTTTTTTCTCTCCGACTGTACTCCCACCTCTGCTCACAAAACTCCCTGCGATGGGGCTGTGAAGATGCCCCTCTGTGAGCTTTATTTGAGGAGGGAATAATGTTGATTTGTTGTCTTTTTAAATTTTTGTTTGAATGTGGCTCTAAACAAGAAATGCTCCAGGCCATTGGAGCAGAAGTGTAACAAGAGTTTTTCCTGGCATTCATTATTTTGCTAGTTCTGCTATTCTGCTGTTTATGACATCAGAACTGGGGATGTTCAGTACTGTTGGTAATTCCTCACTTACTGAATTAATCTGTGCCAATAAGCAACATATTGGACCTGGGTAACATTCGGACCTTGGCTGATTGCCTAGCACTTGTGGCACGACTATGATCATTTTTAGCAAGAATATAATAATCTCCCCATGTTGTTCAGTGGTAGTTTCATCACTGAATGTTCTGGGGATTACTGTTCATCAGAAACTGAACTGGAAGAGCCATATAAAAGTAGTATCTACAAGATCAGGTCAGAGGCAAAGAATTCTGCAGTAAGTAACTCCACCTCCTAACCCCCTCTCAGTCAGAATATTCCACTTGTGTGGACCATTCTGATTTTTCACTGCTGGCCACAGAAATGTGCCTCTGACTAGAGAGTCCCCTAACACAATCAATTTCTTGAACCCAACATACCCCTCATTGCATTAGAGCCAGTCTCAATTCCAGAAACTTGGCTGTTCATGCTACATTCCCCTTAGAATCCATCACCCCCTACATTTTCCAAAACAGCATAATTGTTTGAAATGGGGATAGCCACAGAAGACCCCTGCACTACTTGCCCACCTCTTCTACCTTTTCTTGTAGTTAACCCATCTATGCGACTGTATCTGCAGCTTTTCTCCCTTCCTATACCTGCCATCCATCACATCCCCTTGCTGATATAAATTCCTCATTGCCTCTAACTGTCTCTCCAACTGATCCATTCAATCTGATATGATTTACAACCAATGGCACTTATTGCTGATATAATCCTCAGTAACACGTAAACTCTCTCTAAACTTCCAGATCTGACAAGAAGAGCATATCACTCTACTAAGGGCCATTTTGCTTCTTCCAATCTGCAGACCCATAAAATAGCACCGTCTTATTCCTCTACAAAACACTGCTCCAGATTAACTTAATACTTATGGCTTATATGCTTAAGTTTAATCAAGAGACATATTTCAATAAAACATATAATCAAGAAAGAACCCACTGTACTCTCTACTGCAGATTTACAGCAAGGCCACACTTAAACCAATCAACTTATCTGTTTCTGTGCTGTGACCTCTCCCAAACAGGTTCCTCCAAGATGAGTTGTGAATTTCACTGTTTGTTAATTTTCCTAGATGCACTCTTATGTCCAGTAATAAATGAATTCAACAGCAAAGGCAGTAATTGTGCAGATTCACTGCGGGATTTTAACTTTCCAAACATAGACTGGGACTGCCATAGTGTTAATGGTTTAGATGGAGAGGAATTTAAGTATGTACAAGACAATTTTCTGATTCAGTATGGGGATGTACCTATGAGAGCAGTTGCAAAACTTGACCTACTCTTGGGGAAATACGGCAGGGTAGGTGACTGAGGTGTCAGTAAGGGAACACTTTGGGGCCAGTGACCATAATTCTATTAGTTTTAAAATAGTGATGGAGAAGGATAGACCAGATTCAAAAGTTAAGTCCTAAATTGAGAAAAAAGGCTAATTTAGATGGTATCAGGCAAGAACTCTCAAAAGCTAATTGGGAGCAGATGTTCACAGGTAAATAGGCGGCTGGAAATGCAGAACTTCAGAAATGAGATAAGGAGAGTCCAGAGACATTATATTCCTGTTTGTGTAAAAGGAAAGGCTGGTAAGTGTAGGGAATGCTGGATGACTAAAGAAATTTGATGGTTTGGTTAAGTAAAAGAAGGAAGCATATGTCAGGTATAACAGGATCGACAGAGTGAATCCTTAGAAGAGTATAAAGGCATTATAGAGTCATAGAGATGTGCAGCATGGAAACAGACCCTTCGGTCCAACCCGCCCATGCCGACCAGATCCCAACCCAATCTAGTCCCACCTGCCAGCACCTGGCCAATATCCCTCCAAACTCTTCCTATTCATATACCCAAATGGAAATCAGGAGGCTAAAAAGGAGACAGGTGTTAGCTTTGGCAGATAGGGTTAAGGAGAATCCAAACGGCTTTTCCCAAATACATTAAGGAAAAAAGGGTCATTAGGGAGAGAATAGGACCCCTCAAAGATCAGCAAGGCAGCCTTTGTGTGGAGCCGCAGGAGATGGTGGGAGATACTAAACTAGTATTTTGCATTAGTATTTACTGTGGAAAAGGACATGGAATATATAGAATGTGGGGAAATAGATGGTGACATCTTGAAAAAATGTCCATATTACAGAGGAGGAAGTGCTGGATGTCTTGAAATGCATAAAGGTGGATAAATCCCCCGGACCTGATCAGGTGTACCCTAGAACTCTGTGGGAAGCTAGAGAAGTGATTGCTGGGCCTTTTGCATTCATTTCTTTGATTGATAGTCACAGGTGATGTGCTCGAAGACTGGAGGTTTGCTAACGTGGTGTCACTGTTCAAGAAGGGTGGTAAGGACAAGTCAGGGATCTATAGACCAGTGAGCCTGACGTCAGTGGTGGGCAAGTTGTCGGAGGGAATCCTGAGGGACAGGATGTGCACGTATTTGGAAAGGCAAGGACTGATTAGGGATAGTCAACATGACTTTGTGCTTGGGAAATCATGTCTCACAAACGTGATGGAGTTTTTTGAAGAAGTAACAAAGAGGATTGATGAGGGCAGAGTGTTAGACATGATCTATATGAACTTCAGTAAGGCGTTTGACAAGGTTCCCCATGGAGAACTGGCCATTTGGATACAGAACTGGCTCAAAGGTAGAAGATAGAGGTTGGCTGTGGAGGGTTGTTTTTCAGATTGGAGGCCTGTGACCAGAGGAATGTCACAAGGATCACTGCTGGGTCCATTTACTTTTCGTCATTTATAAAAATGATTTGGATATATCCATAGGAGGTTTAGTTAGTACGTTTGCAGATGACACCATGGAGGTGTAGTGGACAGCGACGAAGGTTACCTCTGATTATAACAGGATCTTGATCAGATGGGCCAATTGGCTGAGAAGTGGTAGATGAAGTTTAATTCAGATAAATGCGCAGTGCTGCATTTTTGGAAAGCAAATCTTAGCAGGACTTATACACTTAATGGTAAAGTCCTAGAGAGTGTTGCTGAACAAAGAGACCTTGGAGTGCAGGTTCGTAGCTCCTTGAAAGTAGAGTTGCAGGGAGATAGGATATTAAAGAAGGCATTTGGTATGCTTTCCTTTATTGGTCAGAGTATTGAGTACAGGAGTTGGGAGGTCATATTGCAGCTGTACAGGACATTGGTTAGGCCACTTGTGGAATATTGCATGTAATTCTTGCCTTCTTCCTAATGGAATGATGTTGTGAAACTTGAGAGGGTTCAGAAAAGATTTACAAGATTGTTGCCAGGGTTGGAGAATTTATGCTATAGGGAGAGGTTGAACAGGCTAGGGCTGTTTTCCCTGCATCATCAGAGGCTGATGGGTGACCTTATAAAGGTTTATAAAATCATGAGGAGCATGGATAAGATAAATAGACAAGGTCTTTTCCCTGGGGTGGGGGAATTACAGGGCATAGGTTTAGAGTGAGAGGGGAAAAATATAAGAGACCTAAGGGACAACTTTTTCACGGAGATGGTGGTAGGTGTGTGGAATGAGCTGCCAGAGGAAGTGGTGGAGGCTAGTACAATTGCAACATTTAAAAGGCACCTGGATGGGTATATGAAAATAGGAAGGGTTTGGAGGGATATGGGCCAGATGCTGGCAGGTGGGACTAGATTGGGTTGGGACATCTGGTTGGCATGGACGAGTTGGACCGCAAGGTCTGTTTCCGTGTTGTACATCTCCATGACTCTCTGACCAATGCAGCTTCAATAACATGCAAGAAGCTCAACATCATTCACGAAAAAACATCTATTTGATTTCCCTACCATCCATCACCTTAAACGCTCGCTTCCTCCTCCACCACTCGGCTTCTAAAGCCCACACCATTCTGATTGGAAACTGTATACTGTTCCTGTGGTCACTGAGTGAACGTTCTGGAGCTCCTCTTTTCTAACAGCATTGTGAGTGTGCCTACAGCAGATAGGCCACAGCAGTTCAAGAAGTTGATTCACCACCATCTCCTCTCAGGCAACATATGCTGGGCCGGCCAATGACACCCACATCCTAAGAAAGAATCTTTAAAAAAGGGAATTGGATTAAGTAGATTATAAAGGCACTGTGGGCCAAATGGTTGCCTTGCATGTTGTTTGTATCTTCCATTTTTACTGGGGGAACTTCGTTGCTGTTTAGCATTGACTGTGAAACTGTGTAGGTGGTGTTGGTCACTTAGCCTTAGTTTGGGGATTGTGATGTATTCGTTAAAGCAGTCCGTTTACATTGGTGATGGTGTGTGACATCCACGATGGAAATATTTACAAGAGGGTGTTAATCTTGCATGCCAATTATTTGGCACTGGATTTTATGGTTTTGTTGCTAGCTGCATGAATGTATATATAGGTCATAAACCTACTTCGGAAGTATTGAAGCCAACCAACTAAAGGGCAAAACCTAACCTCGAATAGCAATAAGGTCCGAACCTCCCAGTGTGTTTTAAAACCCTTAATGGTTGTGTTTAAATGGAAATCGGATAATTACGTGGAGAGAAAATTGTAGGGAAAAGGGGATAGAGTGGGAGGATGACAATATCTAGTTTACTCTTCAAAGGAACTGCATGACCTTCTTTCTGGCTACTATTCTAGAATGTAGTTCTTGACATTTGTGTTCTTCTGTGTAGACTTGCATTGAAGTTTCTTCCCACTGTCAGTGATTTTGCTCCTGGTTTAATCATTCATATATTAATTGACACATACTGAATGTAAGTGAAACTCTTTAATGAGCTTAGGCTTCTATTATGTTCCTTTAGTTCCTTCTAATTGAAATTGTGGATGTTGGGGCTCTATGTGGACATTTTGTGATCTCGGGATAATTCTGGAGAAAAAAATAAATTGGTGTTTACGGATTAAAGTAGAATTTCATTATTATTTGTTCATATCAGTAATCTCATGATTTCCTGTCATTTACAAAGAACAATCACAAATAACTATCAAAGGCAGAGGTATTGCAACTATTTGAGCTTACTTACAGGAGATAAGGGTCATTTGAACAGATTGTATATTTGATTGCATTAGAGATGTTTGTTCTTTTAACATGGATGGGTTGCTTAGCACAACACACACTCCAGCCCTGATGCTTGGCATAGGTCAATTAGAGATGCACTTTTCACTATCTTACTGAAGAGATCTGGTTAAAGCAGAGATTGAGCTCAGTTCCCTTGCATTCTGCAGCAATTATAACTCCTTTTGCTTTTACAGTTACAAGTTTCATCATCCGGTTGACGCATGTTAATTAAACATCCAGAAACCAAAGTGGAAAGTTTCTATTGTGGTAATTTTTGTGGGTTTACTCAAACATTTACTCTTTTGATTTGCTTTTAGCTTTGAGAAACTAAAGTGGAGTGAAAATTGGATGAAACCCAATTTCTGTGAAAGGATCTTGCCACTTTAAACAGATGGAAACCCCCAACTTAAACAGCTGCAGCACTAGCTGTAGAGCACATAAACATTATTGTTTGCACAATTTATTTCTACATGCAGTCCTTTGGAAAACGTGTAGGGCAACATTTTTTTTTTGAAAGCAATTTTATAGTTATCACCTTTTGCGTTTAGTGCA
The DNA here is from genome assembly GCF_004010195.1 of Chiloscyllium plagiosum. Taxonomy (NCBI): domain Eukaryota; kingdom Metazoa; phylum Chordata; class Chondrichthyes; order Orectolobiformes; family Hemiscylliidae; genus Chiloscyllium; species Chiloscyllium plagiosum. The sequence goes on from NC_057735.1 coordinate 17,128,042, forward strand.
AACCCATTTCAAATCTCGCTGGTAAATTGAAGATGTTCCATTTTAAAAAAAGTGGATAGTACCAGGAGATTTGTTAACTTTTATAGATCTGAAAGTGCCCCCATCCCATTCCAGCTCCCATCTCTTTCCAACCCCCACCCCACCACCCTTCATTTGTTTGATCAAATGTTTTATTTGTAGCTCACCTTTGTATGAAGTTGAACTCCAATCAGAAATGTTTCTAAAAGTGAGTGCAGCACATGTACATTGTCACTCTGATGGGACGGTTCCCTTTTTCTCTGTTCACAGTTTCTGTTCTGATTATTCTGAGAACTCTGCCTTCCAATTCTAACCTGCTTACATCTGTGATATCCTTTGATGGATACCCTTTTACAGCTGTGCAGCTTTGTAAACCTAAAGCTCCTGATCCCTGTTTTTGATCCAACATGCTGTCTCCTCAGGCCTGCATGAAACATTTTGCACCACTCTTCAATGTTAAAGGTACTGTATGCCACAATTTATCCTGTTCTGCAAATTAGATTGAATTCAGAATGGGTGGGGCAACCTGATAATACTACAAAGTTTCAGCGAAGTATATTTATGCAAGCAATGCTGTGTGGGAAAAGACCAGTCGATCAGTTAATATTCTACACTCCCTCAATTTCCTCTGCCCTCCCTCTTACCCCACCCCACCCCAACTGGCAATTGTTTTCTTTATTTTCATTCATGCCTATCGTTTGCTGGGCCAGCATTTATTGACCATCTCTAATTGCCCAGAGGGCAGTTAGGAGTTATCTGCTGTGTTTCTGCAGTCATACATGGGCTGGACCAGGTAAAGACCGTACTTTTCCTTCCCTTTAGGACCTTAGCAAACTAGATTCTCGAGAGAGAGAGGAGATATTGTCCATGTATACAGGGTGTCCTCCCTTAAAGTTGGAGCTGTGCTTCTGAAAATCATGACTTTATGATATCATTATTTTTGAGGGCTTGCTGTGTGCAAATTGCCTGTTTTTTGTTATAATGGTCACTTGAAAAAGCTAGTTTTAAATGTAGCACATTACGTACACGGCATTGTGCACTCCTGCCACAAACAGCCTGTAAAATAAAAAGAAGGAGCACTTCAGTGAATAAAACTGGCTTCTTGCTTGTAAAGAAGTATTTTAAAAAAAAAAGTTTATAGTATATTACAGGTACAGTGCAAGTTCCTCAACTTCTGTACCTGGGCAGGTGAAGTACTGAAGAGTACAATACAGCAGAAAGTTAAAGAAAACACTATGTCCACAACAGTTCTGCCATTAGCACTTGTATAAACAGCTGGGAATTTTTTTTCAATTTAAGTCAACATATATTTCAGTATCTGACCACAAAACTGTTTAAGGGGAAAACAATGATCCTTGCTAGCAGGATCAAGATACTGTGGCACCAAGACTATCAGCACATTTAGGCATCTTGCTAATGATGCATCTCCTCCTGTGATGATTTGAGAGGTAGAAAGGTGTGAAATGCAACCGGCAGTAAAGGATGTTAAAAGTGAGAATGGGAGAAGGAGGCATAAAATGAACAATAAGTATAAGAAAAGCTTTAAAAGGGGAGATGTAAAACAAGAACTCCAGCTGTCTTCAGTAATTCAATGCAATATTAATTATTGAACTGTATATTTGGAGACATTAAACAGAAGGCTTGTCATAATGGTCACTGAGCTTGAACATGTTCTTAAGTAAATGTAAAGCACTTTGGAAAGGCCTGAGAGAGTGCCTACTTAAAAGCAAATCTTTTTTAATTTGTAGCTTGATACATTCAACTTCATCTCATAACAAATATGAGTGCCGTTACAGTATGGGATGATGTGGAGGAGCCAGTGATGGACTGGGGTGGATAAAGTCAAATCACACAACACCAGGTTATAGTCCAACAGGTTTATTTGGAAGCACTAGCATTCCAAGTGCTGCTCCTTCATCAGGTAGCTTCATCAGACAACTACCTGATGGAGCAACACTGTGAAAACTAGGGCTTCCAAACAAACGTGTTGGACTATAACCTGGTGTAGTCGGGTTGAGGCATTTGGTGCCCTGTGTCTGGACTGACCCTCCAAAGGAGTCGCCCCTGTGGGTGCCACTCCTCCACTTTCCTCCCTCCAGCCTTCATTTTATGCTGTTCAGACAATGGTCCAATTCCCTTTCTAAAGCTACAATGGACCTGGCCGCCTCCACACTTCAAGCTGTTTATTTCAGATCTCAAAGAAAAGATTATTCTTATGCCACTATTGCTTTTTTTTTTGCAAATTGCCAATTCCCTTAAATTGACATCCTCTGATTCATCCTCCTCCTGTCAATGGGACCAATTTATCCCTATCTAATCAGTATGAATCTTCCATGATTTTGAACACTTCTATCAAATTTTGTCTAACCTTCTCTATAAAGAAATAAAACATCAGGTTGCCTTGGCTATTCTGATGCCATGGACTTAGCTCTGGCTGCTCTCCCCAGAAGAACCATCTTTCATCATTATTTGGAACCGAATACTGTCTGGAGACTCCTGTGTGACCTGTCTATTTATTTATTTGACTGCCTGGTGGTTTCCTATCCCTTTCGACAGCTTAAAGAGTACACAAGGTGGAATGTACATATCGGTAACTGTGCTGTCCTTGCACTGCTGTGCTGCCAGCTGCCACTCGTGCTCTGTAACCTAGAGCTTGAGCTGTAGTAGCTGCTCATGCTTCTGAATGTACAGTTAATACAGATGCAGGAAATCTCTTATGCGTTCCCACAGGGAACAGGATGTGTACACCAGGGGCTGGAGCTGACATGCCATTGCTCTCTGATAGATAACAAGACTTACACTTCAAAGCAATCCCGAACTTGTTTTTAAATTATAACAGCGGCCCTTGCTTTGCAAGAGTAGGTGTCCGTGTGTGATGAATGCGAATATCGATTGAATTATTAATGATCTGTCTGCAGCATAAGAAATTAATGACTTGTATCGAACCTGTATTCACAGACACTGAATAACCAGGACCTCAGAGCTATTCGCTGATGGTTTGGAAAGCAAATGGAATGCAAGACTTGCAGTTTCATTGATTTTAATACATGTAAATTAGTCCAAACTGTGAAGTTGTACAGCATTTTCTGTCAACATTAGGCCATGTTGCAAATTCAGGAGGGGATACTACTGTAAGAGGAGTTGTAGTCTTAAGAAAAGATTAATAAGCTTTATTAAACATACCTGTATACAAGGAATGGTAAGCTTCAAAATTTGAGAGAAGATTTGTAACTTGGGTGCTCGTTGTTGTGGTTCTGTTCGCCGAGCTGGGAATTTGTGTTGCAGACATTCCGTCCCCTGTCTAGGTGACATCCTCAGTGCTTGGGAGCCTCCTGTGAAGCGCTTCTGTGTTGTTTCCTCCGGCATTTACAGTGATTTGTACCTGCCGCTTCCGGTTGTCAGTTCCAGCTGTCCGCTGCAGTGGCCAGTATATTGGGTCCAGGTCGATGTGCTTATTGATTGAATCTGTGGATGAGTGCAATGCCTCTAGGAATTCCCTGGCTGTTCTCTGTTTGGCTTGTCCTATAATAGTAGTGTTATCCCAGTCGAATTCATGTTGCTTGAAATCTGTGTGTGTGGCTACTAAGGATAGCTGGTCATGTCGTTTCGTGGCTAGTTGGTGTTCAGCTGACAACCGGAAGCGGCAGATTCAAACCACTACAAATGCCGGAGGAAAGATCACAGAAGCGCTTCACAGGAGGCTCCCAAGCACTGAGGATATCACATAGACAGGGGACGAAACGTCTGCAACACAAATTCCCAGCACGGCGAA
>NC_057735.1:17131940-17191038 GCF_004010195.1 Chiloscyllium plagiosum
TGAACAGTGTCTTGATGCAACTTCTTTTGTGTGTGTTGGGGTGGTTGCTTTCGTAGTTTAGGACTTGGTCTGTGTGTGTGGCTTTCCTGTATACCTTGGTGGTGAATTCTCCATTCGGTGTTCTCTGTACCATCATGTCTAGGAATGGGAGTTGGTTGTCCTTTTCTTTCTCCTCTAGTGAATCGGATTCCTGTGAGTGTGGTGTTGATGATCTGGTGTGTGTTCTCTATTTCTGTGTTTTTAATGATTACAAAGGTATCATCTACGTACCTGACCCAGAGTTTGGGTTGAATTTGCGGTAAGACAGTTTGTTCTAACCTTTGCATTACATCTTCTGTTATGAGTCCAGAGATGGGTGAGCCCATGGGTGTGCCATTGATTTGTTCATATATTTGGTTGTTGAATGTGAAGTGTGTTGTGAGGCACAGGTCCAGTAGTTTGAGTATGCCATCTTTGTTGATAGGTTCACCGTCTTGTTGTCTGTTCTGTATGTCCAGCATGTTGGCTATTGTTTCTCTGGCTAGGGTTTTGTCGATTAGAGGTGAACAGTGCCGTTACATCGAATGAGACCATAGTTTCTTCCTTGTCTATGTGTATGTTTCTGATGATGTCTAAGAATTCCAGTGTTGACTGTATAGAGTGTCAACACGAAGACAGCTAACGATCCGTATCCATGAACACCAACTAGCCACGAAACGACACGACCAGCTATCCTTAGTAGTCTCACACACAGATGACAAGCAACATGAGTTCGACTGGGTCAACACTATTATAGGACAAGCCAAACAGAGAACAGCCAGGGAATTCCTAGAGGCATGGCACTCATCCACAGATTCCATCAACAAACACATCGACCTGGACCCAATGTACTGGCCACTGCAGCGGACAGCTGGAACTGACAACCGGAAGTGGCAGATTCAAACCACTATAAATGCCGGAGGAAAGATCACAGAAGCGCTTCACAGGAGGCTCCCAAGCACTCGTGATGTCACCTAGACAGGGGACGAAACGTCTGCAACACAAATTCCCAGCTCGGCGAACAGAACCACAACAATGGTAAGCGTCTTGACACTTAGTCTTGGGCTCTAGTTCCTTGTGATCAGGTGCCCCAATAGTATAGCTCCATAAGCAGGTGCTCCATTGCTATTCTTAAAAGGTATAATTAATTGTTTACTCCACAGATACTGATTAGTACAAATATCAATCAAGTTATGTTACTTGCACTAGTTATGCAACACTTGATTGAACCTAACATTTGGATTGCTTTTGCTTCATTTCTGTTGTTAAATAAAAGTACATTTCCCTTCTGTGATGATATTAGAATAATATTCAAGGGAAGATGTAGAGTCATCCTAAAAGACAGGTAAAAGTTGCTGTTCGGTCACAAAATGCCACTTGTGAATAGGACTTACTGGTAATGGTTGGTAACAGTAATGATTTGATCTGATCAGAGATGAACTACTTTCTTGAAGCTAGGATTGACATTCTAATTGAGCTGTGCAAATTCATTAAGGTTTAAAGAGGTGCCAGGACATCCCACTTATCCCTAATTAATTCAGTCAGTGCAGACTCAATGGGCTGAATGGTCTCCAAATAAGGATTCTGTTCCATCTGATTTTATAAAGTCCCAGAATCATCTCCGTTTAAGTAAATGCTGTGAGCAAAACCTAAGAACCATAGCACGATTACAGCATAGTAATATTTACAGCCCATTGTATCTACATTGTGCTTTCCTGATTAATCTGTGTTTTTCTAAGCAATAATATTCACATGTCTCAATATTGTTTCTTGTAATTTACCTATCACCAATGTAAGAGTGGCTGGTCTGTAATTATTTGGCCTATCCGTTGCACTTTTTTGGAATAATGGTAAAATGCTTGTAGACCTCCAATCCCCTGCTACTTCACCTGTATCTGGTGAGGATTAGAAAATGATCCCCCAAGCATCCGCTATTTCCTTGCTGGCTTCCTTCTACATTTTAGGTTGCAATTCATCCGGCTCTGATAATTGCTCCATCTTTAAAGAAGTCCGTCCCTCCAGTGCTTCCCGTCTCTAATTCATGTTTTGTCTAATATTTTGCAGTCCCTCACTTTTAACTGGAATGTCTGCATCCTTTGTGAAGACAGAAACTAAGTACTCCTTAAGAGCCTGTCCATATTTCGTGCCTCCATGCGCAGTTTACCACATATATCTCTGATGGGCTAATATGCTTTCCTTAGATATCCACTGACCTTAACATCCTGGTAAAACATCTTTGGACTTTCCTTGATTTTATCAGCCAATACTTTTGCAAATATTCTGTTTTCCTAATTTGCTTTTTCACTTCATCCTTGTACATTGTACAATCTTGTAATCTTCCTAAAGTATTACTTTTCTGAGATTGTCATAAGCTCATTTTTGTGCTTTGGCTTCTCCTGTAAGCTTCTGTTTAACTAGAGGATTCTAGATTTGGCAGGGCCACCCACCTTCTTTGTAGAGCCATGTTTACACAGGACACAGAATCTCACATTTGCATGCCTCCCATTGATGTTCCATCAAGTAGTTTTATCCATTCCACTTTTGCTAGATCATCTACGTAGTAAAATTTGCCTTCCCCAAACTTAAGAATTTTCACCCTTGTTCCTTTGTATAATGATGTTAAATCTAACTATAATGATCACTATTTCCAAAATGGGCACCCACTACTACTTCATCCACCAGTCTGGCTTCCTTTCCTAAGACTAACTCTTGAATTGTACCCTTTCTCATTTGGCTTGTTACAAGCTGGATCTCTTTGAATGCAGTTTAAGAATTTTGAGCCTTGTGTGTCATTCACAATGTTTTTACTCCATGTGATATTTGGTATTTAAAGTGTGCAATAATATCTTGGTACTCCAAAGTTTGGTGACCTATTTGAGCTTGCATCTTTCTCCATCTGTTTGAGGATTTCTAGTGCATGCCCATTTGTGTGGCTGTTTCTGAGCTTAACCAATTTGGCCTCAGTTGATGCCACATTTAGTACATCATCCTTGCTCGCAGTTGTAATGGATTGCTGTGCTCCCTATTTGATCCACTTCTTTATCCTTCCCATATCCAGGGACGTTGAATGTCGTCATTGCCATACTTGATCCAAAGCTTCTGTTGTAGAAATAATATGCTGACATGTCTGTTCCCTCAGCTCACTGGCTTTACCTGCATTTACATGTTTACCTTTTACAGCCAGAGAAAATCAAACGAAGAGCCCAATTGTTTCCTCTCTGGCTGAATAAAACCCACCCCTCCCCCCACACCACAATTCTAATCCTACTTTTCAACATGACTTTGAGATGCTGGTGTTGGTCGGGGGTGTACAAAGTTAAAAAGCACACAATACCAGGTTATAATCCAACAGGTTTAATTGGAAGCACTAGCTTTCGGAGCGCCGCTCCTTCAACCACCTGATGAAAGAGCGGTGCTTCGAAAGCTAGCACTTCCAATTAAACCTGTTGGACTAGAACCTGGTGTTGTATGATTTTTACTTTTCAACATATAGCCTTACAATTTGTAATTATTCATGTATTGATTCATGTTCCTTCTGTCTCAGCTACCAAACCAGGCACCTACTATCTTCTGGGTGAAAAAAACTTCACCTCCCCCTTTTGCATCCTTCTACCTTAAATCTGTAACTCCTGATCATTGATTACGTTTTAGGGGAAATATGGGAAATGCAGATTCACAGATGTTTTCCCTGTCCATTCTATTCAAATCACCAAGTATTTTGTACTCAATTAAATGACCCTACCCCTCCCAGCCTTCTCTGTTCTAAGGAAAACAGCTCTAATCTGTCAAATATTTCCTCATAGTGCAAATTTCAATTCCTGCCAAGTTTCTTGTAAATCTCCTCTCTATACTGTCTTTGCTTCCTGGAATGTGGTAATTAGAACTGTCCAAAGAAGCTGCAGCTGTGGCCTAACCAGTGTCTTCTGTAATTCCCCCATTCTAACCTGCTCACTACTGCCAAATTCCTGTGATACATACTTTTAAACCTCTGTATTCTCTGTCTTTCACTTGCTAAATGTCTGCATCTTATTCCCTGCTCTTAATTTTCTCTCTGGTTCCCATTTCCCTACTACTTTAGTTTAAATCACATCCCAACAGCGTGCTCAAACTTTCCTGCAAGAATATTTATTCCGGTCCTGATTTGGAGATGCCGGTGTTGGATTGGGGTGTACAAAGTTAAAACTCACACAACACCAGGTTATAGTCCAACATGGTTATTCGGAAGCACTAGCTTTCGGACGCATACTCCACAACCATCTGATGAAGGGGCAGCGCTCCAAAAGCTAGTGCTTCCAAATAAATCTGGACTATAACCTGGTGTTGTGATTTTTAACTTTATTCTGGTCCTGTTCAGGTGTAGACTATACATGTTGTACAGGTCTCATCTGCCCCAGAAACTGCAGTCTGTTCTACACCAGATTTTCAGCCTCTTGTTCACTTGCTCAAATCTCCTATTGTTATGCTTTCAAGACATGGGATTGGGATAATATTTGAGCAAAAGCCAGGAAAGAATGGAAATAAAGGTTAATATGATGGTGTTAGCTGAAGTCGTGTGGGTGGAAACTAATGTAGAGCTTTCAAATGGCGCCATTGCCAGCAGGGCTGAATGGCCTGTTTCTATGTTTTGTGAAAGATTTAGTGTGTTTTGAATATCTCTAAAGTATATGTGACCAATATTATTTCCTTGTTTGATTTACTGGATTTGTGATCCATTTCAGGAGCTTTTGAGGTCAATTATACATTTCCACGTGTCTTTTGAATTTTTTATTTGGAAAAATATTTAAAATTGAATAAGATTAATTTAAGTTTGCTGATGGCATTTACCAGCATTTTCTGGTGTAGGTGCTCCTGAAAAGATGTCTTGGCAGGCCTTAAACCTCACCCATAACTCTGTGTGTTTATCACATGAAAAGGTTAACTTGGTCACTGTTGCTAACAGCAAGATTAAACAATTTTTAAAAAATCTGTTCCTAACATAGATGAGTCAGAAGTTTAATTTACAAAAGCTAATATTTGTAAGAAAATCCTGTTGGTGGAAAAGTAAAGTGAGTGGGTGCCTGAAGTAATCCTTTTGATTTGAAGGGGAGCAGGTGGATCCTTTGTCAAACAGAAGCTGTACTACTCACCCTGCGTGCTTTTGGAGAGTAGCTTTTGTTCCTGTTTTTAAAAACTGAACACAAGCACATCTGTTGCACACAGGACACAGAATATTGAAGATTTATCCAAACAGGAGGCAGATTCTTTGTTGGCTGAGGCTTAATTGATATTCAAAGCAGTAAAAATGAAGTTACTTTGCTCCAGTTTAGTCAAAGAAAGCAGCAGGGGAACCCAGACTGCAGCTGGCCTGCTCCTTCCCACTTTGGAACTGGCCAAAGTACTGTAAGCAGCTTGCTCAGTGCACTGCTGAAGAATGACACGTTTTAATTCCTGTTTTTCGATTCAAAATCAAATACAAACATTTTATCTGTCAATATAAAGGGTTAAGTTGAAAATGATGTGTGCAAAACACTAATCGATCACAAACTTTTGTTTTATATTCCTTTTGAAGTGTTTTTCTTTTGCCACTTTCAAAGCAGAAACCATAATAGTATAGATTGTAATAATGGGAGAAGTGAATTGTAATTCAGCCATTGCAGAATTTCCTTTCTTTTCACCATGCATAGAGACAAGGAAAGGGAAGTAACTGGAAAGACAGAGTGCAGTTTTCTCTTGGTCCTACGTGAGATAAAATATTCCTCTGGAGAAAATTGTTGGGGTTTTGATACAAGTTATTTTATCCTAGGTTTGTAACAGAATGCACAACAGAATACACCGAATCCTCTGCAAACTTTGCATTCATCTGTCCTTAACTCAGTACCTGATCCGGTTGATCAATTAAGTTTAAATTAAAAGTAATTTACTTAGCAGTTTCCCCATTGCATTTTCTTGGTTGTTTTTTTTTCCTGTCACCACACTCCTCACCTTTGTCTTCGATGCTTAGTTTAATTTTTCATCTACCTGAAGCTTAGTATTGGTGCCTGAAATATGCTTGACGCTTAATTGTACAATTTTTGGATCCGAAATTGAAATAAAAACTGTCTTGTCAAGAGAAATCTTAAAATTCTGATGCCTTATTTGAAGTGTTCAATAGGCACGGATTTCAAAAGTAAAAAAAGGCTAAATCCTTCAAAAGCTGGGGGTAAATCTTATTTTTTTGATGTTGTAGCCACCGCTGGGCACCACTTTATGAATGATTGATTTAAGGCAGGGCGCAGAGGGGATTTATGAGACTGATGCCAAGGTGAAAGATTTGAACTTTGTGGAAAGTTTAGAAAAACTGAGTTGTCCAGCTTAGAATTGAATTAGCTTTATTGTCACATGAGTACAGTGAAAAGTTTAAAAGTCACCACTTACAGTACCATCTTAGGTACCTATGTACAATTCTTAGTTACAGAATAGAGAAATGAAGAAAAAAAGTTACATTATAGTGATACACAGTATGACCATAGGCCAGAAAAACAAGAAGGAAAATTAAAAAGACAAACATCATAGTGAAGGGAAAAGGGAGATTTGATTGAGGTACTCAAGATCCTAAAGGGCTTTAGCTGATTTATTTATTTACTGAGGAAATGGCAAGAGGGTTGGCAAAAAGAACAGGCGGGGTGAAATAGAAAATTAAGTTTCATGCTATGATCAGGAACATGCACTGCCTGAACAGAAGGTGGAAGCCTCTCCAGGAATGACTTTCAAAGGGAATTGGATAAGTAGATTTGAAATGCAGAAACTTGTGCAGGGCAGTGGCAAAACGGCAATGGCATGGGACTAATTGAGCTGACGCTGGCAAGATAGGCTGCTTTTGTGCTGTTTCATGCTAAGTTTCTAAATCCCGATGAAATGACTTGCCAGCTGTCTTTCTTTGGACTTGGATCAACAAACTGCAGTGACAGATCATTTACTGGAATCCCAAGGGACTATATATTCCACAGACTAAATAGTTTTAGGTCCAGATGGCACATTGACTGTGTGGTTTGTCTATGATTAATTAGCTCACGAAAGCAATAAAATAACTTATGACCACCACACAAACTCAATAAATAGGTACATTGGGCAACTTTGTGATAAAGCAGTATGGAGATGGGTATAAAATTGCCCCTCTTGCCATTCGCAATAATTTTCTGGAAATACAAGTCGATGATGAGTGGCAAAGGCAAAAGGGCATCGAGTGGTGAAGCATCTCTTTAATGAGGTGAGGTTTGAGCATTAAAAGAAAGAGACAGGAACTCAGCAGAAGTTAGAAGGGCTCTGTGGTTAGCACTGCTGCCTCACGCACCAGGGACCTGTGTTCGATTCCAGCCTCAGGTGACTGTCCGTCTGCGCGAAGTTTGCACATTCCACCAGTTCTGCGTGAGTTTCCTCCGGTTTCCTTCCACAGTCCAAAGATGTGCCGGTTAGGTGAATTGACCAAGCTAAATTGCCCATAGTGTTCAGGGATGTGTAGGTTAGGTGCATTAATCAGTGATAAATGTAGAGTAATAGGGTAAGGGAATGTGTCTGGGTGGGTTACTCTTTGGAGGGTCAGTGTACACTGTTTCCACAATAGGGATTCTATGATAGATGACTTGGAGCCAAATCAGATAAAAAGAAACATAAGGAAATGCAGATTCGATTGAGGGGGAGAGCAGAGAGAGAGAGAAACCATAAAAATATGTATATTAAAATAGAATGTTATAATCTTCAAGAAGGATTGACAAAATGCAGAAATGAGAATGAGTAGTTTATATTGTTCATCTTCTGTGTAAGAGGGTGATGAGCAGCTTTTCTATCGCTCCATCCAATCCCTTCTGCTGTAGAATATTATAATCTGCATTTGTAGATATTTTAAATTATCTTGTTCAGTCATGTAATGCTGCGTGTCTGAAGCAACTGTGACTTGAACTCAGGATCCTGGCCCAGACATAGGGACACTACCATGGTGCTACAAGAGCCACAATACCAATGAGTAGATATTATCTAATCAGTCTGTTCAGAGATGTTATTATACACCTCTGGAGCAGGTGGGCCTTGAACCCAGGCATCTTGGCTCAGAGGCATGGACACCCCCACTGCACAACAAGAGCCAAGAAACTAATGGTGTTGTTAAAAGAATGCATGTGTCTTAATTTTCAGCCCTAATTTTCTGTGATGAGCAATTAATAGGCAATTGATGTGTAGATCCTGTAATCTCTTATTCATAACAGGCCAAGGGTGAGTTGCTCCTACTTATGGAAATTTGTAACCTACATGAATCCTTACATTTTCTGGCCAGTGTGAACATTAATAAACCACCTTTTTTCCCTACAAGATCAGGCCTACTGCCTTCATTTTGATACGGTTCATATGCTGAATACTTTTGTTTTTTTTTAAATGAAAGGATAGAGTGATTGGAGCTACACTTGCAGTAATTGTCAAGTTCAGTGCAAAACAGTAAAAGCTTTCTCATGCGCAAGGAATAGGCAAGTTGCTAAGGGAGTAAAATATTTTCATTGTGCTTAAATCTCACTGGAGGCGGTGTGATTAAACTGTGAGCATCTGGGGACTTTAAATGAAAGGTCTGGTGTTGTTGGCACAAGAAGCCTCGGGGGAAGGGGAGGCTAGTTTATCTTATGTGCAGAAGGCATTCATGAATTTTGTAGTAACCAAGATAGTGGCTTGCCAATTTTGCAATGGGTTTTTACAAACATTAAACTTTGGAATTTCCAAAGAGTTTGCTCAGGAGCAGTAATGAGCCTTTGGATTGGGCAATTGTTCTGTTCCTCTGTGCTGACACATAATGCATGGATTACAGAAACCTTAACAGACAATTAAAGTGTATTTCAAAGGAGGAAGGTATAACTGGAATCGGGGAGTCTGTGGTTGTGCCCATTTTGGTCATTCTGACATTGATAGTCTGATATAGACATAACCCCCCTCACTTGGTCGTATCAGAAACTGCATTACAGCTGTAATCAATGTCTCATAAAAAAGCAATTCATCTCCCCGCTCAAACTACTGAATCATAAAACAAGTTGATAAAATACCATATCAGTTCACCTTTAGTCCACTGCAGTCTTTAATCCACTGAGATTTCCCTGAATACAAGTCCTGTTTAGAATAAATAGTTTTATCACTTGGTTAGTTTGCTGTTTAGCTTGTGTTTTTTTTATTGAAAGCATATTTAATATATATGGATCCTTAAAGCCAAGAACTGTTTTAATTTGTTGACCAGTTTAACATGATATGAGAAGTGCCTCAAGGGGCAGTGACTGTTTAAAAAAATACTCATTCAATACCTAAGAATAAATGGCGAAATACCCTGGCAGCATACCGCTGAATCACTCCATATGAAACATCCCGTTGTTAGAATCTTTAAAGACGAATGATAATTATTGTAAGACTCCATGATCAAAGGTAACAAGCAGATTCTGATAATGGGTCCATTTTAACAATGTAACATGTTGGTTGTTTGTACAGATACTGGCAGATCTGAATGTTTATAGCATTTTCTGGTTTTGTATTTCCAGCCTTGGATGCTTGTATTTTAAAAAAAATTATTTGGCACAAGATGCTCTTTCTATTTTCGACTGGCAACTTTTCTCAAACGCTGTCTTGATATGACCCCTCAATTGCTGCTTATTGTGCAAGTGTATGCAATTATCTTTTGTTCTGTCCACTTCATTGGTCTTCTCTTTGAACTCGCTCAATCCTTTGCAAAAACTCCCCTTGACTTTAATAGAAAGAATTGTAATCTGTTTAGATTTCACACTGCGGTAGTACATACACACTCCAGGAGTCAAATCAAGTTTGTGCAGCCATCGTAAAATTGATTCAAACTGAAAGCTTTGGAGGGGCTTCTACTCTTGTCTTGGTATTTAAGTTTGGATGCTAATGATTCTATTTTGTAGCAACACAGCTGTTGCATAGAGTGCTTAGGGGAACTTTGAGAAAGCTGAAATGCTTCACTAAGCTACAGACTTTTAAATGAACCTACTTTAATGTTAATGTTGATCTCTCTGTGCACTTTCTTGGCAGCTGTAACATTGTACCCTGCACTCTGTTCTGTTACCCTAATGCACTTGTATAGTATGACCTGCCTGTACCTCAGTACACATGACGGTAATAAATCAGATCAAAGTTGAAATCAGTAATCCGTTTTGAGCCTTGTCACAGTTGGCTCATAAAATATAGAGAAAATATTTGACATCAGTATTGTCTCAGAAGTTGGGAGAAGTTGTGTAGTCAGTTAAATTAAATAACTGAGATTGGTCTTGTCCAATGGTTCCATGTAAATTCTGGACCTTATACAGTGGCCTTCAGTAGTGCATTAAGTTAATGTTGAACTCCGTTGATACTGCATTCGAGCATCCCATTTACAATGCAGATTTAATGGAGAGCAAAGAGAAAGTTAAGTGAACCTTGGTCTCAACTTTTTATCGTTTGATTGTCAGGACTCTTGCAAGTGTTTGATTTCAGTTTTCCCTTGCAGTCTGTTATAATGTCATAGAGTCATATAGCGCAGAAACAGACCGTTTGGTCCAATTCAACCGTGTCGACCAAGTTTCCCAAAATAAACTAGCCCCACTTGCTTGTATTTGGCCCATATCCTTCATGTACATATCCAAATGTCTTTTATATGTTGTAAGTGTACCTGCATTCACCACCTCCATCTGGTAGTTCATTCCACATACAAACCACTCTGTATGAAAATGTTGCCCCTTAAGTCCCTTTTAAATCTGTCTGTCTCTTCCCTTAAAAATGTACGCCCTAGCTTTGAACTCCCCCCACCTGAGGGAAGAGACCTTCGCTATTCAACTTAGTTATGCCACTCATGATTTTATAAACATCTATAAGGTTGCCCTTCAACCTCCTACACTCCAACGAAAAAGGTCCCAGTCTATCCAGCCTCTCCCTATAACTCAAACCCTCCAGTCCTGGCAACATCCTGGTAAATCTTTTCTAAGTCCCCTCCAATTTAATAACAACCTTCCTATAGCAGGGCGACTAGAACTGTACATAGTACTCCGAAAGTGGCCTCACCAATGTCCTGTACAAACTCAACATGATGTCCCTACACACTCTCTCTATGGTCTGAGCAATGAAGGCAAGTTTGCTAAACGCTGCCTTAACCACCTTGTCTATCTGTGATCTTTCTACAACAAAGGCAGCAACTCGTCATCTCCAGTTGGGTACAAGAAACAATTTTGTTGTTTACATCTTGGGTGACTTTAATCATTGCTGAATAGCCTTGGCCATTTTGTTTTCGCCTCCATCCCAAACTGATCTTCTAAGTCTTTAATGTGATGTGAAGGAAGTGTGGCTCATAGCAGTGTATTGCCTGCCAAATTGGTAAATGCTAAAAATATCAGCAAGCAGTGCCCCCACCTAAAGTAGGCATAATCCTCTTTTTTTTTTTGCCTTCTACTGATACAGGGTCCAGCACCTGTTTGAGACCTGCACTATAATTTTGTCTTGCCTTGGTGGGACCAAATCAAGGCTGACTGTAACTGAGTGAGTGGTTCTTCAATTGACTACCCATTAGGCCACTAATACCAAGTACCTTTTTTTAAAAAAAAATACTTATGCACCTGATTATGGAAACAATCTGGCACTAAACTCCAGCTCCTACTCTGAGATGATCAGGGGTGCTATTAGCTTGATAATATTGCTGCTGTTTCCCCACTTCAGCCTCCTTGCTCCACTTGCAAACTGCTGTAAACTCAATAACAGCGCATTCTTCATCCACTCGTCACTTCCAAATAGTGTTATTGCTCTTTGTGTTGCTTCTCCAGAAGGCTGGTATTTTTGTTGCACCGAGATGATGCTGGTTCCCATCTTGCCGAAAGTGGGTGCATGAGCATTTCTCGTTCCTAGCTTCAAATTAGCAGAAAAGAAGGATCTCTCCAACAGTTGCAATATTGAATGTAAACCATGCTAGAGGTTCTTGCAAGTATTTAAAATATTCAAAATATTTTCTCTCTCCCCGCCCTTCAGAAGGGCGGCATATGGTTCAGTCGTTAGCACTGCTGCCTCACAGCACCAGGGACCTGGGTTCGATTTCAGCCTTGGGCGATTGTCTTTGTGTGGTTTATACATTCTCCCCGTGTCTGCGTGAGTTTCCTCCAGGTCCAAAGATGTACAGGTTAGGTGCGTTGGCCATATTAAGTTGCCCTTAGTGTTCAGGGATGTGTAGGTTACGTGCATTAGTCAGGGGAAATGTAGATAATTTGTAGGGGAATGAGTTGGGTGGGACACTCTTTTTGGAGGGTGTGTGTGGACCTGTTGGGCCAAATGGCCTGTTTCACACTGTAGGGATTCTATGAAAGAACTGGTGTGGTGTGTGTAATTCCAGCCATTCCATTCTCTCTGCCTTGCCTAATCAAAATATGGTACATTACCATACTACAAAACAATATATCATACATTCTGTCTAAAAGTCAAGCTCATGATTTTGAGCATTAAAAAAAGTATGTTTTCACATTGGACCTTATTTTTCATGGGCGAACATCCAAAAATTTCAGAACAAAGTATAGTCCTGGTGTTGCGAGTTATTTGATTTATTTGTCGATGTATATAAATGAGAGTGAGTCTTATACATACATAAATAAATAAATGTTAATTAATTGGTATTCATATATATGTAACTTTTACTATAAAATAAATGCATAATTAATATGAACTGTTTAGTGTTGTTTTTACTTTATTCTATTGTGTGGGTTTTTTATTTCACTTGGGTCCTAATCAAGTTTGCTCATGAAATCCTCAAATAACAGTATCTGGGTAAGAATTGTCCCTATTGGTCTAAAAGATTTACACTCAAAAAAGTTGATTTTTTGAAACCAATGTTAATTTGTCAATAAAATGAGATTTTAAAATTTCTGGGATTAGATTTAAGTAAGAGGCCTATTAACAACTCAAGTTCTCATCTTCAATGTTTAGACAACAGAGATTCCATCCCTAACTGGATTTTCTTTAACTGCCAAATTCTACTCAAATTTACTGAGATTGGACTTTGCAAGTACTTTCAAGAAAGTTTAACATATCAATTTGGGTGTAACGTCACTGATCCTCATGATTGAAGATTGGACTGATGCATCCAAATCCCACCAGCAGGACTATACACCTTGAAAGCTTGCAAAGTGCAAGTTAGATATCTTATAATGTGGAGGAGCCAGTGTTGGACTGGTGTGGCCAAAGATTAAAAATCACACAATACCAGGTTATGGTCCAACAGATTTATTTGGAAGTACAAGCTTTCAGAGCGCTGCTCCTTCTTCAGGTAACTACCACTCTGAAAGCTAATATTTCCAAATAAACCTGTTGGACTATAACTTGGTGTTGTGAGATATTTTATAGCACTGTATCCTATGTTTAACATCAGAAAATCGAGAAACTGCTTTTGACAGATGTGGATAGGAAGCATTGTACATGGTTTACCTGCCTTTGTTTCACTGCAACTTTGATTTGCATTGGAATTGGTTCAGATGAGGATGAGATGCAAGAGAATTTCTCCCTTGTCTTTCTCTCCCTTCTCATGAAGTTGAGTCTGTCATGATTCAGTTGCTTGATGATTTGAGAAAAAAAGTTTAAAATATTGCAGTTATTAAAAGTTTAATGTTTTGAGTTCAGTATGACAATTTCACTCACAATAGTAACAGTAAAATTCAGGATATTTGTGAACAGCTGTTTACAATTAGATGAGGTGTCGTTGACATATAGAGGGCTGTTATAGGCTGCAGCGGGACATTGACAGGATGCAGAGATGGGCTGAGAGGTGGCAGATGGAGTTCAACCTGGATAAATGCGAGGTGATGCATTTTGGAAGGTCGAATTTGAAAGCTGAGTAAAGGATTAAGGATAGGATTCTTGGCAGTGTGGAGGAACAGAGGGATCTTGGGGTGCAGGTACATAGATCCCTTAAAATGGCCACCCAAGTGGACTGGGTTGTTAAGAAAGCATATGGTGTTTTGGCTTTCATTTACAGGGGGATTGAGTTTGAGTCATGAGATCTTGTTGCAGTTCTATAAAACTTTGGTTAGACCGCACTTGGAATACTGCATCCAGTTCTGGTCGCCCTATTATAGGAAAGATGTGGATACTTTGGAGAGGGTTCAGAGGAGGTTTACCAGGATGCTGCCTGGACTGGAGGGCTTATCTTAAGAGAGTTTGACTGAGTTCGGACTTTTTTCATTGGAGAAAAGGAGGAGGAGAGGGGACCTAATTGAGGTATACAAGATAATGAGAGGCATAGATTATTTCCCAGGGCAGAAATGGCTAACACGAGGGGTCATAGTTTTAAGCTGGTTGGAGGAAAGTATACAGGGGATGTCAGAGGCGGGTTCTTTACACAGAGAGTTGAGAGAGCATGGAATGGGTTGCCAGCAGCAGTTGTGGAAGCAAGGTTATTGGGGACATTTAAGAGACTGCTGGACATGCATATGGTCACAGAAATTTGAGGGTCAATGGTCGGCACAACATCGTGGGCTGAAGGGCCTGTTCTGTGTACTATGTTATATGTTCTAAGAACATAGCACCTAAAATTAAATATTCTGTTGAATGCATGCGAGTCTTTCTTCTTAATAAAATGTTTGCGAGGTCTGTATGAATTGCTTCACTTCTACAGGTGTGGTTCCTTCTATGTAGCCAAAATCACCTTGGTCAAATTAAAATTTGAAGTATGTTAATGATCAAAACACTTCTGCATTTGCTAACTATTGACGTTGTCTCAAAAATAAATCAGTTGCACCTGAAGATCATGGGTTCAAACCAAACATTAGAGGTTTGAGTAAGTGACCAGGTTGATGATATAGTGCTCCACTGTTGAAGGGGTTGTGTTTTGGTGAGATGATAACACCAGAAAGTAGAGGAGCTGATTTTGACAAATTTGTCCAAGCATCATAGCATACAGTTTACATGCTGGTGTTGAACTGCAAACCCCCACCATTACCATCATCGTATCTGTCCTGCGCACAACCTTGTCTTTTTGGTTATGAATCTTCTTGTGGGACCGTGTTGTGCCCAACTTTGCTATTGAGCTTCCCAATGTCAGCCACTATAGTGCAATAGTCACGATATTGGAACATAGTGAGGTCATGGAAGTTGCTCTATAAAGCAAGTAATTTCCTTGAACCTGATGGAAAACCTGGTTATTGAGGATAGCTATGAGCAGCCTGTTTTGATATCCAAGAAACCACTCCTGGGTGTGTAGACAATGAAATTTTGAATTCATGATTGCTATGAAATTTGATAAGCAGAAGTTATTTTGCTTAATAAAGCTGGAGTTTCATTCATTTGCATTTTTAGAGGTTTACACCAGTTGCCCTCCTTCATTCAAAGAATGTTGTAAAAGAAGTTGAGGTTGATTTTTTTGAATAGGCTTGAATGGCACCACACCTTGGGTTTTCTGAGAATACAGCTGCCTGGTTTGAGTATCTGCCTCAGTATACACTTAATGTGACTAGGATTATGGTGGAAATTGCTGAAGTACAAAGTTCCTCCTGAAAGATCATCTAGCATGGCTTGGGAGTAGCAAAGGGGAAAGCTCATGTAAAAACTTTGCCTGTATCTAACATAATTTAAAATCTATTGTGCATGAGCTGGCTGCATTACCAGGTTACCTTCAAAATCTCTGTTAATGCAGCACTCTGCAGTTTGGCACAGAGAATATCACTGGGCTTGGGAAAAATTCTTCTGTGCTTTTTTTGTTTTTTTGGAAGTTGTTGTCTAGATATATCTCTCAAAAGCTGAACTAGCACATTTTAAAACATAACTGTGAAAGAATTGTTGGTTTGTATGTGCACAATCTTATCCAGAATACTTAATCCCCATCACAATTCACAGACTCTAAACTACTCTAACATTAACTTAAAGTAACTGAAAATTATTCCAAGAAGAACACTCAATTGCCAGGAAACTGTCAAATATGTCGCATTTCTGTTGCCGTAATTTGATTTTTTTCCCCCCATGCAGGAACATCTGGCAAACCAGATGAATATGGTATGACAGTTGTAACAACTTTCTACTGGTACTCTCTTTAACCCTTGTGATAGGGTTCTGGGGAGGTATTGTAACAATAAAACTCTTACAACATTTAAGAGAAATTAAATTTTGCTTTCAGTATTTTTCACTGCTGTTTCTCTGATCAGAATACTCCATAAATTTGCATGTGAACCACTTCCTGTTTCCTTAGTCATGCTATTGGGGGAAGTGTAAAAAGTGTATTTGTTGATATCACGAGAGAAACTAAACACAAACGTGGTGGTGATGATTGTATTCTGACGTTAGGAAATGACATTTTCTGCGCTTACTCAGTGCAGAACCCATTCTGCACTATCCCATTCAGTAAAAGCTGGATGTGCTTTTAAGCCTGGTGTGATTTTTCTTTCCCCCCCCCCCCCGGCATTGCTCCTTGGTCCTCCCACAGACCACCATTCATAAAATTGAACTCATCCAGAAGTCTCCAAGTCTTGTTCCTTTATTATCCTTATGTTTTCAAGTCTGGCAGCATCTCAATTTTCAATGTCCCATTCTTGAAGCAGTCCATGTTCAAATGTAACAAAATCTGCACGGTATCCAGCCTTGGGCTGATAAATGGCAAGTAATATTTGTGCCCCACAAATGCCAGGCAATGACCATCTCCAACAAAAGGTATGCTTAACCACCTCTACCCCTTGACATGCAAAGATATTACCATCACTGAATCCCCTACAATTGATACCCTGGGGCTAATATTAACCAGAAACTCATCTCGCCATATAAACACTGGCTATAGGAATAGGGTGGCAATTAACTCAGCTCCTGACTTTACAAAGTTTCTGCATTACATCTACGAGGCTCAAGTCAGGAGTGTGGTGGAATATTGGGGTTTAGATTAGTGTGGTGCTGGAAAAGCCCAGCAGGTTAAGCAGCATCCGAGGAGCAGGAAAATTGACGTTTCAGGCAAAAGCCCTTTCTCTGGGATGGAGGCAGGGAGCCTCCAGGTGGAGAGATCCCGGTGGAGAATATTCCCCACTTACCTGAAAGGGTGCAGCTCCAACAACACAAGAAGCTTGATACCATCCAGGATTCTGAAGCTAATTTGACAAGCACCACATCCACAAAAATTCATTTCCTCTACCACAGATGGTCCATAGTAGCAGTGTGTATTATCTACAAGATGTGCTGCAGAACTTCACCAAAGATCCTTAGATAGCACCTTCCACCCTCCCATCCACTTCTATCTAAAGGACGAGGACAACAGATAGTTGGGAACGTCACCACCTGCAAGTTCCCCTCCAAGCGACTGACCATCTTGACTTGGAAATATATCAACATTCCTTCATTGTCGCTGGACCAAAATCCTGTAATTTCCTCCCTAATGGTGTTGTGAGTCAACCTGGAGCATTTGGACTGCAGTGGTTCAAGGCGGCAGCTTATTGCCATTTTCTCATGGGCAACTAGAGATGGGCAATAAATGCTGTCCAGTCAGTGCCCATGTCCCAAGAGTGAATAACAAAACAAACCCTCCAGGACCTTAGTCCCTCTCCTCTCTATGACCTCTGCTAGATTCCCAACCATCCAGTATCAATCACATTCCTGCACCAAAGGGTTGTACCTTTTTTGGTTGTTCAGACCTTCTGCTGGGAATTCCCTTCCTAAGCCTCTCTGTCTCCCTTTTGTTCTGTAACACATGCCACAATTTTTGTCATCTGTCCTAATTGTCTCCTGTATAATGCAGTCCAATTTTATTTGATGATGCTCCAGTGAAGTTCCTCAAGACATTTAGTGTTATGTAAATACATGCTGCTGTTTTTTCAATGTGTAGCTGACGCGTTGAGGGTATTTTTTTTCCCCCTTCTTCATAAGGGAGCATTGACATTACCATGGCAGAGTTAAGTAATTTCCCCACAAATCAAAGCTGCAATCTTGATGTGAATGTCATCTTATTCAGTAGTGAGGCCTTGACTAAACATTAGTTCACCTAGTATTCCTATAGTTAGCTATCAAATTTTGTCTGATAACACTCTTCTGAAGTATTCGGAGCTATTTTTGTGGAATAAAGCTACTATATCAATGTGAGTTTCTGTAGTTAGATGCTAAAGGGTTACTCTTTCAAGGCTTTGTTAATTGAGAGATAATGCAAAGGTCATCAACATTGGCGCAGAATGTCAGCCTAAAGCCTCTCATATTCCATTTTCATAAAAATATACACAGAGAAAACCAAAGCAGTTTGGTTCTTGACAGTAGCATATGGAGAAACAAACCAGCATTGGAGTTTGACTTTATCCAACAAAGAAGCCAAAGGCTTTTTAAAAAAACTTATATAAGATTTTATTTACGAACATTTGAGATGTGCGGGGTGGGGGGGGGAAGGTAACTGAATGGACTCCCATTTAACTTTGGCAAAAAGACCTCTGGCGCTCTTTTCCCACTGCGCCTTGGCAGCTGCCTCAAGCTTTGCCGGGACCTCTGAATGTGCCAGTCTGCAACACTTTGCCAAGGTCAACTCCTTGCTCTGGAAAACCAACAAGTTTCGGGCAGATCAAATAGTGTCTTTCGCGAGTTGATGGTCCTCTGGGTGCAGTTGATTGTCTCAGTGTGCGCTCCAGGGAACAGGCCGTAGAGCACGGAGTCCTGCATCACGGAGCTGTACAGGATGACCTTTGACAAAAGCATCTCTCTCCAGATATTTTGCAAAGGCACATTCCAGAAGGTGGTGTGACGGTCTCTATCTGCCCCACAGCCACATGCATGTCATGTGCAGAGAGACTGGTCAAACCTGAAGGATTCCTGATGAAGAGTTTTTGCCTGAAACGTCCATTTCAAAGCTCCTTGGATGCTGCCTCATCTGCTGTGCTCTTCCAGCACCACTAATCCAAAACCTGAAGGATCACACAGGTAGTGTCTTTCTCACCACCAGCCTTGCAATGCCTTGGTACTTGTTGGAAAGCTCTGATGAGGCATTCTGCCAAATGACATTGACAGTCTGCTCTGAGAACCAGGGGACAGGATCCACCCTATCCTTTTCCCACAGGGTCTAAAGGATGCTGTATACTGACCACTTCCTGATGGACATGGAAATGGACGCTATTTCCATCTTCTGCTTGACTCTTGTCAGTGCACAGACTAATGAGCATCTGCTGCAACCAGTTGGAACTGGTCTCAGGAGCCAAGGTAAATTGACGCAAGAGCGAGGCCACATTCTTTGGGAAATGGGCTGACTGAACCTTTATCCCCTTCACTGCCAGGACAGATTATCTAAAGTTGCTGGGAATATGGGTTGGAGGGACGACACTTGTGCCAAAACTTGAGAGGAACGTATCGCCAAGGTGGGGCAGCAACTGGGCTTTTGGGAGCATTGCTCCCTCTCCATTGCAGGTAAAAACTTGGTCATCAGATGTGAGGCAATCTCTGTACATGGCGCAGGTCCTGCCCATTCCCAGAACTTGTGCCTTGCAGTCATCGGAACCATGTTCCACTTCATCTGGAGGTCTAAGATGGGCCATGTCCACATGGACACCACATGCAAATCTTTACATGGCAGGGGGAAGAATGTACCCAATGCCAGCCTTACCCTGATTGCCATCTTTGTGGCCCTCAGTATACATACACCAATTGTCTGTACATGCTGAGGTTCTACCTGTCCCTAGTGCTGTGAAGAATGAGACTGGCCTCGTTGACTTCCAAGTAGTTGGACTGTTCTATGTCACCTGTGTTCCATGGAGAAATTTGCAAAGAGAAACACCTTTGACCTGAAGGCTTTATATCTTTAAAAAAGACAGTATGCTGGTTTATGACAGAATTTCAAGATTGTCATGGTTTCAAGCTTCAGTGCGATCTTTCATTTCAAACGAATGTTGATCATTTTTGTCTACATTTTTCTGAACAGCTAACTGATTATCCTGAAGATGGGAGCAATACGGAAGGGTGATGGTTGTCAGATGGAATTGATTACCATGATCCTATGTCCTTGCTGTTCTCGTTTATTGTAAAGGGAGGAAATGTGTGGGCATTTTTTACAAAACCTTAACGTTATTTCATTTAGACTGGGAATGGAGAATAGCATGCCTGACTTGAGCTGAGCCAAGAAGAGGTTTATCAGGAATTCTTGTCATAGAACATTACAGCACTTTGGTCTTTGATGTTGCACCAACCCGTGGAACCAATCTGAAATATATCTATCCTACACTATTCCATTTTCATCCCTATGTTTATCCAATAATAATTTAAATGCCCTTTTAAAGTTGTCATTCTGACTTTCCAAGCAGGCAAAAAGTTGAGTATGAAACCTTTTTAAAGCTGCATAAGATATCAGAACAGAAACAGGCCATTCAGCCCATCAAGTCTTCTCTGCTGTTTGATTGTGCCTAACATGTTTTTTGACCCCATTTTCCTGCTTTCTCCCCATAATCTTTGATCTTACTAATCAAGAGTCTATGTATCACTGTGTGTTATATACACTCAATGACTTGGCCTCCAAGTCTATGACAATGAATTCCAAAGATTCATTGCCCTCTGGCTGAAGAAATTCCTTCTTATCTCTGTGCTAAAAGGCCGTGCCTTCACTTTGAAGGTGTGCCCTCAGGTCCTAGTCTCCTTACAAGTGGAAATGTCATCTCCACTTCCACTCTATCCAAGTCTCTCAGTTTACTCCTCCAAGTTTTCATCAGATCCCTCTCTTATCTTTCTGAACTCTTATCAAGTACTGATTGAGTTCTCAATCAGCCCTAATGACAACCTTCACCCCCAGGATTATCCTTGTGAACCACTTCTGGACCACCTTGAAGGCCAGCACATCCATGATTAGATATGGGGCTCAAAACCTCTCTCAGTATTCCAAATGTGGTCTGACCAGACCCTTAAACAGCCTCAGCAGAACATCCCTGCTCATGTTGTACAACCACCTCGAAATGAATGTTAACATTGCATTACCTCTTTGACTGCCAACTAAACCTACATGTTAACTTGAAGAGAGCCCTTTGAGCCTCAGATCTCTGAAGCCTTTCCCCATTTAGAAAACAGTTTCGGCCTCGATACTTCCTACCAAAGTGCATAAAATCTCACTATCCGACATTGTATTCCATCTGCCATTTCTTCCTGGCCTGATCAAGTCCTTATGCGGCCTCTATGCTTCTTCAGCACTATGTGCCCTCCACCTATCTTTTTGTGTCATCTGAAAACCCAGCAACAATGCCCTCAGTTCCTTCATCCAGATTGTTATTGTATAACCTGATTAGTTCCTCTGAGGAACTCCACCGGTCACTGGCTGCCACTCTGCAGTGGTTATCTTTCCTTTCCAATGTCATGTTCCTATGTTAAAAACACCGAAACATGGTAACAGCTTTTCTTGTGGCACAAACAGACAAGGCTAAAATTTGAAATTATGTGTGCAGATTGCTAAGAAGACTTCCCACTGATTTAACAGTCGTCTACAATAGGATTTGTTATCCAGAGTGAGTAGCTGTGCCTAATTTACACAGCTCTCCTGGCACTGTGCATAATTATAGGAATGGTGCCTTGGAAGAAATACTTTCAGGAAGGAGCAGTATTCTGGCAGAGAAGCCTGTCTGATTGCAAAATGTGAAGCTCAGGACAGTTTACTGCTTTACAAAGCTGAACCTCAGCAGTCATAGACATTGTTTACACTCACTCTCTCCATTCAAGGGAAATTCTAAAGCCATTAGGGCCTGTTCTGTACATGTGTAGCAATTTCTTGCAGTCCAAGGTTAAAATATTCCTGCAATGGGCTTTAAGGATTGCTGTCGTGTTGACATTCTGTGGTGCATTAATGGTTCTTGTCTGACTTGTCATATTGTGGATAATTAGTAAATTGACAGAATACCCATTTGTAGACTAGGCCTTGACAAAGTAAATACATAAAATTTATTGAGTCATAGTTGTATAGCACAGAAACAAACCCTTCGGTTCAACTCATCCATGCCGACCAGACATCCTAAATAAATCTAGTCCCATTTGCCAGAATTTGGCCCATATCCCTCTAAACTCTTCCTATTTGTGTATCCATTCAGATGCCTTTTTAAATGCTGTAATTGTACCAGCTTCCACTTCCTTGGGCAGCTCATTCCATACTTGCACCACCCTCTGAAAAGGTTGACCGTCTGGTTGCTGTCTTCCCTTAAACCTATGTCCTCTGGACTCCCCCCACCCTGGGGAAAAAAGACCGTGGCTATTCATGATTTTGTAAACCACTATAAGGTCATCCCTCAGTCTCCGACACTCCAGGGAGAATAACCCTTATTCACCCTCTCCCTATAACTCAACCTGTCAAATCTTGGCAACATTCTAAGAAGTCTTTTCTGAACCCTTTTCAAAGTTAGTAACATCTTTCCTATAGCAGGGAGACCAGAATTGAATGCAATACAGGTGTATTCCAAAAGTGGCCTCACCAATGTCCTGTGACATCTCAAAACCAATACTTTAACGCATTGACCAATAAAGGCAAGTATACCAAACGCCACCTTCACTATCCTCTCTATCTACGACTCCACTTTCAAGGAACTATGAACTGTGGCCCAAGGTCACACTCGTGGGACGCTACCATTAAATGGATAAGTCCTGCCCTGATTTGCCTTATCAAAATGCAACACTTCATATCTACTACTATCTACACCTCAGCCCACCACCCCATCTGATCGAGGTCCTATTGTACTCTGAGATAACCTTGTTCATTGTCCACTACACTACCAATTTTGGAGTCCTCTGCAAACTTACTTACTATTCCTGCTATATTCACATACTAGTCATTAATATAAATGACAAAAAGCAGTGAACCCAGCATCAATCTTTGCGGCACACAGCTAGTCACAGGCCTCCAGTCCAAAAAGCAACCCTCCACCACCCTCTGTCTCCTACCTTCAAGCCAATTTTACACTGAAATAGCTAGCTCTCCCTGGATTCTGTGATCTAACCTTGCTAACTGTCTACTATGTGGAACGTTGTCGAAAGCCTTACTGAAGTCCATATGAATAATGTCCATGCTCTGCCTTCATCAATCTTTGTCACTTCTTCATTGGTAAATGATTAGAATATATATCTAAAGCGTGTTTTGAAATAGAGGAGAAAGTGAGGGCTGCAGATGCTGGAGATCAGAGCTGAAAATGTGTTGCTGGAAAAGCGCAGGTCAGGCAGCATCCAAGGAACAGGAGAATCGACGTTTCAGGCATAAGCCCTTCTTCAGGAAGGGCTTATGTTTTGAAATAGAGGTGATCGAGGGAAGTCTCAAGAATAGCATCATTAAAATCCATTAATAAATGCAGGTGGCAATGTTGCCATAAACTTTTGGTTTAGCTTCTCTCTCTGTTTCAGTTCTTCAGCTGGTTCCCATGACTTTTTTTTTGAACACCTTTCCCCCTTTCCTGACTGGTATCCATGGTCAGTCTATGTTAGAAGTTGTTCTTGGTGAGTCCTCAAAAGATACGCTAAACTATGACACGGAATTGTGACTTTGAAGAATTGCCTCCTTTTACCCAAGGCTTTTAATACAGTAGTTTAAAGGAGCACAGTTTTGACTATGCCAGTAATGACTGGTATACAAATTTCCAATTTTACTGAATCCCATCTCTTCGAATGATGGATATCCAAGATTATTTTTGAATCAAACCAGGAAATTCCATATGTTGAAGCACATTAATACTCCCCTTTCCCACCCAGTCATTTTCACCTCTGAACTACCCATCCTCCTAATAATAAAAGGGTCCTGCTATCTGAACATTGCTTTGAACTTTGACTAGAATTCAGCAATTTAAAATAACTCAAGTGATGTCAAAAGCATCTCAGTAATTGACGTAGATAAAAACAAGCTTTTAATGATATGAGTACTTGTTGTTTGAGTTTGTCAAGAGACAACTAAACTGTTGTTTTCTCTCCAGTTGAGCACAAATATTCATGTAATCTGATCATATCCAATTATGGAGCAGAAACGATTGTGGCATTTTGGGTGTTAACTACATATCTGTGACATGCTGAAAAGGGCTGAGAGCAGTATCCCTCGCTCTGGGTCCGGATGTCTGGGTTGAAGTTCCCTCCTGCTCCAGAGGTGAGTCATAACCTGTTTGAAGAAATTAATTAAAAATATCTGCAACACACCCAATTCTCCTACACCTTTTATGTTTGCCATTGCCACCCTTCCCTCTGGAATGCATCACCACTACATAAGTGGATAATTCCAGACTCCTCAAAAAGCTCATGTTTGCTTGAAGAGTAAATCCTTCAGATTTTCAGGTGGAGAAGCGAGGGGTGATCTGATTTGAGGTGTATGAGATTGGGGAGAATAGAGAAGGTAGAGAGGGATAAACTGCACGCAGGGGGCACAGGTTTAAGGTAAAGAGCAGAGTTTGGAAAAGTTTTGAGGAAGAAGAATTTTCTCCGGGAGGTTTGTGAGTATCCAGAACTCATTTCCAAAAAGAGTAGTAGAGGCACAAGGCCCTCAAGGAGTATTTAGATGAACATTTGAAACACCATAGAATACAAGGCTGGAAAATGGTGTTCTAATAGATGAATGTTTGCCTGGTGCAGACACAATGGGCTCTATCCATGTTGTAAAAGCTGAGTCTAAGTTCACTTTCCTGATGTATTGGTTGCAATATTTTTGGGGTCTTTTCTGAAAAAGATCCTCCAATGCATTTGAGTTTCTTTCTGCATTGTTTTATCATGCCGTATCAGTTATCTGAAAAGTTAAAACAAAAATTTCTTGACTGCAGATTTCCAAATATAACTTTGGGTAGTAAAGGGCTAAACAAGTTCACACTTATAATTTAACACCCTGGGTGGGATTTTTCACTCCCTTGGGCAGTAAGGGTCTTGATGTTTGAGGTGGGGAAAATAAGGTGAAACTGAGAAGTCAGACTTTCAAGAGAGAACTTGAGGAAAAATCTTAAAAATTTTATCCACGAGATTTAAATACTGACCTCTGAATCTGGCTAATGAGTGGTGATGACCTAATTTCCATGTACCTGCATCTCATTGTTGGCTATTCTCACCTTGTTTCTATGCAGCTCCTGATTCTGTCCTCCTTTCCCAAGAAACTAGATGGTTCCAATTCCTAACATGGGAAGACTGTAGTTATCTGAGAAGACGCGCTTGCCACTTGCTTCTCTGGACTTGCATATGATTCCACCCTCATCACTTTCTCTCGAACTTCCTGAACACCATCCTCTTCCACCTTTCGTCCATGGGCGTGAGCATAACCAAACCACCAGTCTCATTGCATCACCATTGCTGCAGCTCCTGTGCCACTTTAGTCCTTCAGGAATTTGGGCTCGGGGCCAGCTGATATATGCCAGGTTTCTTTGCACAGAGATATATCCATGTCCCCAGTGTCTGTTCATGATGCATCTTATGACACTTCTTAGTGCTCATTCACTTTGTGCTTACTTGGATGATGCCACTTGCCTCTATTCCCGCCTCAGGCGACTGACTGTGTGGAGTTTGCACGTTCTCCCCGTGTCTGCGTGGGTTTCCTCCGGGTGCTCCGGTTTCCTCCCACAGTCCAAAGATGTGCAGGTCAGGTGAATTGGCCATGCTAAATTGCCCGTAGTGTTAGGTAAGGGGTAAATGTAGGGGTATGGGTGGGTTGCGCTTCGGCGGGTCAGTGTGGACTTGTTGGGCCGAAGGGCCTGTTTCCACGCTGTAATGTAATCTAATCTAATGGCTTGCATGGCTCTTTAGCGCAGAGGTTGAGGCAGGCAGCTCGTCACAGTTCCGAGCACTGAGCGGTCAACTGGAGGAGATAGATGGCCCTCAGTACTGACAGCCCATAAGCCTTGATGTGCGGCAGTTTGAGTGAATGCTAGCCCTGTTGTGAGAGGGATAGCAGAGAGAAAATGGTGGAACTTCCCCTTGTGGAGTACAGAAACTAATTCACCGTCTTCCTGGACTACTATGCTTGACCGAGGTCACAGTGCTGACCTGGACACTATCTCATTCCCAGTTGGCTGACGTTGATGACTTGGCCACGTTTGCCAGTCAACAGGAAAAAGGATGACCATCCTCTCCAGCACCCTGTCCACCAGCAGTTCGAGATCCCTGTCAATGGAGAAGGCTGCAAGCACTCCATTCTGGGCCGTGTCTTCAGTGATGACTGGTGCAACAGAGTGTGCAGGGCACTACTGGCTTACAGCATCCGAAGTGGTATGGAGCCCGTGGTTTAAACATGGCACTAATGGCATTAATGTCTCAAAGTCCTGCGGCAGTAAGCGCACCCACCTCTTCTATCACACAATTCCATGAGGTGGGCACCAAAGAGGCCAGGTACATAACCACTGAGCCAAAGAGTGCACGGTTGTATTAGAAAAGTTGAGAGACGCCAATGCTGGACTGGCTCCCATAATATCACAAAAAATGGCAACTTTCCAATGGCTATACTTTCCTCTCTTCAGCTTGATAATGTTGGTGTGGGCTAGATTATTTGAGGTGATTGGTGCACATTTTGGACAAAAACTAAATACTGTGGATATTGGAAGTGTGGAATAAAAATAAACAATGTTGTGCATAGACAGCAGGTCCGACCGCATATGTGGAGAACAATGTGAATAATATTTTGGATCTGTGACCTTTCACCAGTGCCAAGTTTGAGCTAATTCTAATGAGATTGCAAGAATGTTTAAGTGTAATTTGACGTTAGTAAAATGGGCATGAAATTGATGCCGGTTTCATATCTAATATCTAGGTTGCGCATTAGGAGGAAACTTAAGACCAGCATCTTCATGACTGTTCATACAAACCAGTTGTTCTTGATCGTTACAATGGCTGTGCATAATGGCATAAGGTACCATACAGAAAAACAGAGGCAGCTTCAACTGTTGATAGTTCAGAGTACTTAAATAAATTTGTTCACATTTTAGTTTGTTTGTTTGAGTACTTGCTTGGATCAGACCGATGTTCATTCAGTCTCTGTGTGTTAGTGAACATAACAATTTCCACAAGATGGTCCCATAACATCCAAGGTTCAATGGACCTCTGACCTGCAGAGTTATTTAAAGGTCCTTTTCTTTTATCTGATGGGGCTATTTATGGTGAGTGTGGAATATCCAGGATAGCTTCAATGACAACTGGCCAAATTACATCATCTGAATGAAAGTCTTGCAATGAACCACATGCTGCTACAGTTTGGGCCAGTAACATGAGCCATTTGTAGGCTAAGGGCCAGGACACAGCTTATTCTATGCTAAATATTTCAAGCTACACAGGGTGCGTTTGTGGTAAAAGCTCTTATGTTCTCCAATTTGTCATGTTAACAGGAACAGTGTGCACACGAAATCCACAGTTAACAGTTTTACATCTGCTTCAGCAATATCATCTTGGGATTTGGCTAAAAGGCATGACCAATTCATTGGAGTCACTTTGTCAGAGGAATGGAAATTGCCAGTAATGAATTGACACCCCCATTAAATTGTCATTTTCCCCAGATTCAACAAGGATTGTTTGATATTCCTTGTATTGTACAGTTTACTGACAAGCTGTGTTTTCTTTAAAGTGGGGTTAGGGAAGCACCACCTATTTTCAGAAGAATAAAGTTAAATCTATTTGCTTCAGTCCAGGATTTAGAGTAGGCCTGATTTTTGCTTTGAATCTGTATAGAAACTGAATTGTTTATTGTTAATTTGAATGCAATGGGAAAGTGAAGCACCGATTCTCTTTGTTTAATGTGCACTAGGGAGTATCTTACTGGGGTTTGGATCATGTTGACAATGAAATGCACCAAGTCCAATTGATGCAATTCCATAAAGGGAACTACAACACCCAAGGCTCTCCACTATGGCGAAACTGAAAGAAGTGGAATCTGTGGTCTTGCCCCTGGAACCCGGCTCTTCTCATTTTCTTGGTGGATTGGATTTGATTTATTACTAGTACAGTGAAAAGTCTTATCTGATGTGCTTTACTGGCAAGTCATACTATACAATTGCATCAGGGTAACAGAACAGAGCGCAGGATACAATGTTGCAGCTGCCAAGAAGGTGCAGAGAGAGATTGGTCCTTTTAGAAGTCAGAAAACTGCGAGGAAGAAGCTTTTCTTGAGTCTGTTTGGTGTATTCAATCTTTTCTATCTTCTGTCTGACAGAAGGGAGTGGGAGAGAGTATAACCGGAGTGGGAGGTAGGTAGTGGTTCCTGAATGCTTGGTTCCTAGAGGCAGCTGGCCACTTAAATTGTATGCTGAAAGATTTTATATATTTTCTTTTGTGGCATATAGGTGTTAGATCCTTTTGTAAAAACTTTAAAAGGCAAGAAAGTCCGAGTCCTTTCTGTAACTGTCTATTAAAATTATATGACATGCTGACCAAGAGATCCTGAAAGGCTCATTAAGTGCTGGCTTTGCTTTGTGCTATTTTTAATCCGTCATTGCCAGCAAGCACTGCCCATCCTTAATTGCTCTTGAGAAAGTGGTGGTGAGGTGCTTTGTTGAACCACTGAGTCGATGTGCACTTATTTGATGTTTGTGGTTTCATATGACTGGGTAGCTTCCTATGCAGTTTCAAAGGGCAATTAAGAGTCTGGAGTTGCATGTAGAATAGACTATTTAAGGAATAGACATTTCCTGAAAGATGTTGATGAACGAGATGGGCTTCGAAGATCATCTGCTGGTTTCATGGTCACCATTACAAGTTTTAGTAGTTAATTCCATTTATGTTTGCCTCTCTAGTGTGGTGGGATTTTAACCTGGCTCTGGAGCATTAGTCTGGGCATCTGGAATATGAGAACATGAAACATTATCACAATGCTACTGCCCCCTCTGGTCTCCAGGTCAGAAGCCTATGCTTTCAATGTCTGCTGCAGGACTTGAGCACATAATCTAAACTGCCACGTTTAGTGAGTTTGAGGGATTGCTGGAGATGTCTTTCAGCTGAGATGTTAAGCCTAGGGTCTGTCCACCTGTTCATGTGGATGCTCAAGATTCTGTGGCCTTTTGCCAAGAAGAGAGAGAGGAGTTCTACTAATGTCTGACCAATGTTTATCCTTCAGTACCACCCAAATAGAATAATTGGCTATTTATCTGATTACTATTTGTGGGTCGATGATGAGAAAACTTTGTGGGATGTGTTTGCCTATTTTAACACAAGGGTTGCACTTTAAAACACAGAATCCATCAACTTACCTTCTGTATTGTGATAATTCTGATATTATGCAAATGTAAGTCCTTTCATCCATAATTTTGTCGCATACAATTTCGACTCCATTTTAATAATAATGCTTTTAAGAACCCTTATTTATATTTGAAAGTACACTCTTTGGGGTGACCACTGCAAATTTAAATTTTTTTGTACACTTTAGCATGTATTCCTTATTCTTTCTTGGAGTAGGGTGTTTTAAAAATCATTACTTTCTTGTATGATAACATTATTCACCTCACCAAACTGTGAAATACATGAATGTTGTTAAAGAAGACACAGAATTGTATAGTCTGTGTTTTACGCATTTATTGCTTATATAATATTTAAAATTGGTGGTAGCCATGATGTGGAGGAGTCAGTGTTGGAGTGGGGTGGACAAAATTAAAAATCACACAACACCAGGTTATAGCCCAACAGGTTTATTTAGTCAGGTGAAGGAGCAGTGCTCTGAAAGCTAGTGCTTCCAAATAAACTTGTTGGGCTATAACCTGGTGTTGTGTGATTTTTAACTTAAAATTTATTTAAGTGTTTGGAGAGGGTGTACGAGGAGTTAGTTACCTTAGTCGGCTGGATGGCTGGTTTGCAATGCAGAGTGATCCCTACAGTGTGGGTTCAATTCCGCATCAGATGAGGTTATGCTTCTTAATCTCTTCCCCTTGTCTGAGTCATGGTAACCTTCAGGTTTGGCTCTAATGAAGAGAGCAGCCCTATGGTCCATGCTTCAGTTGTCTAAGGAGGGAAAATTATGTACTTAATATGGAATAACATATCATGACAGTTACAAAGGTGCGTTCTTCAAATGAAGTTTGAAATGTCTGGCTGTTTACTGATCACGAGAGACTACACAACTTGAGACTGCCAATTCTGTGTTATGAAATTTAATATCAATTGTCACTTTGGTCTGTTGCCCTGATATCATCTTGCTCTTGAGCAGGAAATTCAATGATGTTATTCCTCCAGTATATTAATCTCTGATTGTGACATTATTGGGGCATATGTGTGAGATGATGCAACTTCATCAAGTTCCTGCTGTTTGAAAGCTGTGTTTAGATCAACACCTGGTTCTCGCTAAATATTTGCTATAAAAGAAAATAGATGCTGGCAATCTAGGGGGGAGGAGATGAGTGGAACAAAAAGGAAAAGAAAATTAGTAAATTTCATGTTTGGGACCACTGATCACATTTGCTGGAATATTTATTCAATGAGCTTTAGTGGTATCACAGATTTGGCAAGTGTTAACAGTTGATCCTTCAATCCTGATGACATTTACTCTGAAAGTAAAGTTGATTTTGCAGACTGGGTTTTGAAAGTTTAGCTGGCTGAATGGTTTCGAGAACGGCTTTAAATATCTTGATTAAAGGAAGTGAACTTGTATTTCAGTTGGTGGGAAGGGAAGTTCCAGATGGAACTAAACCAAGGTTTGAGTTTGTCTTGGATTACTTGCGCCCTGAACAGCAGTCAGTGTTTTTGACTGGTGTGTTAATCTGAGCAAGAATAGTGAATAATTAATAGAAAACCTAATTTAAACTTGGAACAGCCACTTTAATTTCAGCTTTTTGTTATTTTATCCCAGGAGACACGTTAGAGGCTTTTACAATACTGTACTCTGATTCATTTACACTCAACCCTAAACAGTTAGCAATGAAATGCTTCAAATTTTTCATGTGCCCCAGTTTGTCATTCCCAGTATTAATGAGTTTCTCTCTTCCTGCCATCTCTGAGCTTCTCTTCATGACACCCACATCCTCCTTGTTTGACCTCATTCGCACTAAAATGCTGACCATCCTTCCTTGGTTCCAAAACCAGCTGAGACTAAATGGCTCCTCCCTTACAAAGCTGCTGCTCCACCCTCTCTCTCAAAACTTTCACTCTCATCCCTCTCTCCTTGAAAATCATCACCTCGTCTCAAACTTCCCTTTCTTCTCCCAAGTCCATGTTTGAGTTCCTACTGTTGGGTATCTACTCCTGAAACAGATTTTAAGCAAAGCGTTAAAGAACAATGTGACCACACTGATTCACACCTCTCCTGTCTCCCTGGTCTTTGAAACATTTTCCGTCAACATGATCTCTGTTTGCCATTTCAGCAACACTTACCCTTTCCTGTCACACTTAGAGCATCTTCCTTAATATCTTCTCTTCCCATCCTGCATAGTTACTTCTGCAGTCCCCCAAGAATCTGCACTTGGCTTCTCTGCTCCCTCATAGAACAAAGAACATTACAGCGCAGTACAGGGGCTTCGACCCTCTATGTTGCACCAATCTGAAGCCTATCTATCCTACACTATTGCATTTACATCCATGTGTTTATCTAATGACCATTTAAATGCCCTTAACGTTGTTGAGTCTACCACTGTTGCAGGCAATGTGTTCCATGCCCCTATTACTGAGTAAAAGAAACTTACCTCTGACATCTGACCTATATCTATTACCCCTCAATTTAAAGCTGTGTCCCCTGATGCTAGCCATCACCATCCAAGGAAAAAGATTGTCACTGTCCACCCTATCTAACCCTCTGATTATCTTATGTCTCAATTAAGTCACATCTCAACCTCCTTCTCTCTAATGAAAACAGCCTCAAGTCCCTCAGCCTTTCCTCCTAAGACCTTACCTCCATACCAGGCAACATCCTAGTAATTCACCTCTGAACCCTTTCCAAAGCTTCCACATCCTTCCTGTAACGCAGTGACTAGAACTATATGCAATACTCCATGTGTGGCAGCACCGTATGGCTCCGAAACTGAATCCATACGTATTGTCGTATGGCTCCGAAACTGAATCCATCTACCAATAAAAGCTAACACGCCGTATGCCTCCTTAACTTGTGTGGCAACTTTCAGGTATCTATGTATATGGACACAGAGATCTCTCTGCTCATCTATTCTGTATTCCTATTGTTCCTTCCAAAGTGAATCACCTCACACTTTTCTACATTAAACTCCATTTACCACCTCTCAGCCCAGCTCTGCAGCTTATCTATGTCCATCTGTAACCTGCAACATCCTTCAGCACTATCCACAACTCTACCAACCTTAGTGTCATCCGCAAATTTACTAACCCATTCTTCTACACCCTCATCCAGGTCATTTATAAAAATGACAAACAGCAACAGATCCAAAACAGATCCTTGTGATACACCACTAGTAACTGAACTCCGGGATAAATATTTCCCATCAACCACCACTGTCTTCTTTCAGCTAGCCAACTTCTGATCCAGACCACTAAATCACCCTCAATTCCTTGCCTTTGTATTTTGTATAATAGCTTACCGTGGGGAAACTTATCAAATGCTTTAATGAAATCCATATACACGACATCAACCACTTTACCCTCATCCACCTGTTTGGTCACCTTCTTAAATAACTCAATAAGGTTTGTGAGGCATGACCTTCCCTTGACAAAACAGTGTTGACTCAGAGCAGCAGCATTAAATTATCTATTCATAGGCCTTAGGGGATGGAGTCTTATCCTATCAGCAGGAAGTGTAGAACAGCAGGGTGTGTCTGATCCTGCTGCCTATTTTGAGTTAACAAAATCAATTGTAAATGAGACCAGTTAATTTCCAGTTTGATGCTGGTTATTGATGGTAAATGCACAACTTTGAACTAGATTAACCTTTTTTTTTTGAAGAGAAGAAAGCATACTGAGCACAAGTTTCTACTTCTATTAGCGCGTCTTATTTGAATTGAACGAGATAATCACGAGCAAGCTGTTCAAATTTCCAGCCATTGATTTCAGAAGCACTGATTTCAGACACACTGGGTTTTTTTTTGTTTACAGGTGTAGCACCCTCTGCTGCTCAAGGACAGCATCATTATTCACAATCAAAATAGTTTGGACTGAGATTCATCCAGAGTAAACAAAGATGTGGAAAGCTTCTGGTGAAGAGCTCTTCATGGTGGTGGGAAATAGAGATGGGTTCATTTCAGATTTAGGGTGTTTACAATTTGCTCATCCACTTTTGCTGCAGACAGTAATCCTAGATCTACAATACTTTAAACCACAATAGCCCTCTACCTGTCTCATACGGTTTGATGTGAATGTGTGCCCGGTGGTATCCAATCACTGTCCGTTGTGGTTGGCTGACAAGCAGAGGGGAAGGTATAAGTTGTCAGAATGAATTTCTGATTAGATACAGCATCCTGATAAAAGTGTGAGTGTGCTCTTACAGAGAAAAGACTTGTGTAGGTTGCAGTCCTGGTGAGCTGTGCTGAATACTTGTTGGCTGATTTTGTAAATTATTGATCAAATAAATTCAAGTAGCAATAGATGCTGGTTCCAAGTTTGTTGCAAACTGAGACTGTTGTGGAGGATTAAAATGATTCTTATTGAACTGAAATGAGTACAGTGATAAATGCACTGATCCTGCTTTATGGAGCACTGATGTTCTGAGCTCTCACTGAAGTCTGTTTAGTTGCACCATATCATCGGTGTCCTGCCGTGCAGTCGCAGATTGGTTCTCCGAAGTGAATCTGTTGGGATTTACACATTGTGAAGATATTATCCTGCACTTTCATGTCTGGAGACAATCGGCTATGCCAGTGAGCTTTCCCAAGTGTCAAGTCCTCAAAGCAGATAACTGGAGCTAAATATATTCCTGGCTTTGATACTCCATGCAGCTTGGATATTATTGGTGTGTGCAAAACACATGTGCCACTGTGTTGTTTGACTCGCTTTCTGAAATAGTTGATGGAACTCGTGCTTATTCATCTGTGCCTCCCCAAGGATCTGTACTGTTGGAAGTCTGCTGTCTGCTTGATTGATTCAATCGGTGGCCTTTTGTTTACTTCACGCCGCCTAACTGAGCATAAGCAAACTGGGGAAGAAACCTATTTATTTTTTGCCAGCTGATTTTACTATGTTGTGAGAGCCTTATGCAATAAGTTATTGGGCAAAAGTGAGGACTGCAGATGCTGGAAACCAGAGTTTAGATCAGAATGATGCTGGAAAAGCACAGCAGGTCAGGCAGCATCAAAGGAGCAGGAAAATTCACATTTCGGGCAAAAAGCCCTTCATCAGGAATAAGGTATTGGTTAAGCCCAGCTTGGATTCGCTCAGTCACAATGCCAAATCCTGGTGTATGTAGCCTCACACGATGCTACAGATTTCCCTTGACCCAGGCAAGGCCACAAATCTCTGCATTCCGTTCTGCCAATCACAGTTTAACTTCATATAGATCTGCCACTCTGCTCACCACCCTTTTGCCTTTTTAGGCATTGCTTTTTGGCTCTTCTGTGGGATGCTGCTTCAAGCAAGCATGGTGTTTAGTGACTGGCTGTAGAATCCGAGCCAGAGGCACGTATGCCCCAAGTCTTCTTTATCCAGGATATATAAACACATACACTGTACAACCGCTCTCCCATATAGACACACACTATTGACTAAGCTTCTCTCACTAAATAAACCTATACTGACCTTTTGTTGAACTGTTACATTATTTCTTCTGATCAATAAAATGATTGCCAGTGATGTATTTATGGATATTGGTGTTGAAATGTCTGCAGACAGACACAATGGGCAGATAATTTATTTGCAAGCCAAGCTGGTCAAAATAAACTGAATATAAATGAACTCCAAGTGGCTTTTTCAAAGAATCTATTCAGATGAAACTTGGTTATAGGCTCATCAAGCAAACTAGGATTTAGCCTGGAGGACACTTTGGCAGTTTCCTGTGAGAATGCATTGATACTTTTTTTTTGTGGCTATGTTACATGACAACATTTAATGTATCCCAACCAGAAAATGCTGCAAAAAAAAAATAGGAGTTTTTTCTGATAAAACAATACAAATTGAGTGCCATTAGGATTTTATTGACTTGTGAATTATCATTTCGATTATGAAGACATAGTTAAAATTCAGAATCTTTTCAAGTAAAGTTGGACAATGTTTATTTGTTTGTCTATTGGAGTTGGGGTGGTGGCAGCATTTTTGGTGCCAACTTATTGTTGGCCAACCTGCCTGTAATTTGAGGTATTGCAGACATCAATCTTCTGAAGCCTTGAAAAATCCCTGCAAAGGTGGGGGTTGACTTGCACACTGCACATCAAAGTTTAGTTGTGGGTGTTCTGCATTTTTAACATGTTGCCATGCAAAGGCTGCTCTGCATGGTTGTGTCATAATTGCCCATGAACACAGACTGTACCATCTGATCCCTTGCCCCAGTTTATGAGGTATCTGTTAGTGAAGCATCCAGTTCTGGAGTTCTACATTAAGGACGACTGTGAAAGTGGATATGGCATACTGTGTCTGAAAAACGGCATTGACCTTTTACTCAATTCTATGATGTTTTGGGGCAGAAGAATGTAGCCATCTTATACTCCCAAATCGACTTGTACATTATGATTTATGAGCATCATTAAAACCTCTTAATACATTAAAGCTTCAAGCACTGGAATTCCTACCCTTAAGGTTTATGCCTCAAGCTCTTTTTCCTTTAAAGAAACTCCTTCAAATCCACCATTTTGTCAAACCTTTTGACTACCTGCCCTACCATAGCTCTCTGTCAATTTGTTTTTGCCTGATTAACATTTTGGAGGATACTGAACAATATTAGAGGCACTACATAAATGCACATTGATGGTATTGGAAGGTCCCTCATGCAAGTGATGAGATTCTTGCTGCCAGCTCTCTAGCCAGTGAAAGCCCAGTGTTGCATACATTGGGAAGGCCAGCCACATTACCTGCCTCTGGGACCCTGACTGGCAAATTCCCTTGCCCCATAAGTACCAGTGGGCAACTCATTCCTTCATCAGCAGTGGGGAACAGGAAAGTATTCAGAGAGTCTTCCTGTCACCATTCATTCCCCCCACAACCCACCACCATGAACGGAGTAAACAATGAGTACATCTTTAAATATTGGTGCCTGGTTGGGTGGTATGGTGGCCCAGTTGGTTAGCTCTGTTGCCTTACAGCGCCAAGGACACAGGTTTGATTCCAGCCTCGGGCAACTGTCTGCGTGGAGTTTGCACATTTTCCCCATGTCTGCGTGGGTTTCCTCTGGTGCTCCAGTTTCCTCCTACAGTCCAAAGATATGCAGGTTGGGTGAATTGGACATGCTAACTTGCCCACAGTGTTCAGGGATGTGTAGGTTAGGTGTGTTAGTCAGGGGAAAATGTACAGTAATATGGTTGAAGAATGGGACTGGGTGGGTAACTCTTCGGAAGGTTGGTGTGCACTTGTTGGGCCAAATGGCATGTATCCACACTGTAGGGAGTCTGTAGTTTTAACATGGGTCACCCAGGAGCCAATGATTTAACTTCTGGCATTTATTCTGTGATCCCACAAGGAAAGAGTTTGCTACAGTTTTAGGAAATGATATGAGCTGCCTCACAAATGCTCGCTTCCATGACCCTGAATTAAAATGAACTTTATTGTAAAAAAAACTGAGCCACATACTGCCCATACATGTGAAAGTTTACCTGTGGAGCTTTAGTGCTAACATGCTGGAAATCTAACTTTGACTTTATTTATGATTTACAGCTAACATAAGTTATCATTTGACCTCTCCTATTATTCTACAGCGTATTCAGAGTGTTTTGCTGAGGTTTCCTCTGTTCACCAGAAATATCTCAATGGTGCAGGTTTACTATTGTTTAGCAGTATCTGGTGAAGCATCTTTCATTGCAGAGTTCAATGTGAATGCTGTACAATATCTGTCCAGTGGAGCTGTGTGGTCTACCTTGTACAAAACATCTATTTAAACGAGTAACAGCTTGCATCTGTATAGCACCATACCACCCAGTACAATGTCTCAAAATACTTTGCAGAAGCACAGAAATGGGTTAAGAACCAGTGATAGAGATTTAAAAGGGTTAACTAAAACTTGGTAAAATGGAAGTAAATTTTGAGGGGTTTAGGAGGAGAGAGGCAGGAGTGCCTTATGAGGAAATTCTAATACAAGGCAGAGGGAGGGCAGGACAAAAGGGACAGATTTGGGTGCAGAGTTCTGGGTGGTAGGGGATATAGGGTTGAAGGAGTCAGTGAGGTATGAGGCTTCGAAACAATTTAAACAGTTGCTGAAAATTTGAAATTGTGTGGGGACTTGGGGCAGTTTGTGATAGTAGAGCTTTGATTTTGCTGAAGCTAAAATATAGAAAATGACAGGCTTTTGGAGCATTTTCGAAGTCTGAGATGGTCAGAGGTAGGGTATTGTTACTGAGGTGGAAGTATCTGAGCTTTATGACACAGGATATGGACTCCGCTTGGCTAGCAGTTGCATATGTACCTCAGAATGTCACCACCTCTTGTTCAAACGGAGGTAGTTGGCTGGGATTCAGTGTTTGGGAGGATGGTGTGACTGGCATGGGTATGGACTTTATAATGGGGGCCAGAGCTGTAATTATGTCTTCCTGCTATTTGATAATGGTAGTCTGTGGCTCATTTAAATGCTTGGCTGTGACTTGTAGGCATAAATGATTGTGTGAAGATGATATAAAGTAATGGTTCTGAGAAAAACTGAAGTTGGAGACTGTATTAAGCTCCATCCAAACTAATGACTCGAAGGATTTGGGTGGAGAAAGGCAGAACATCCTAGGATCTTGCAAGATGAACTACATCCACAGCTTTCCCAATGGTCTCACTAACAATATTTATCTGACTAAGGTACTTTTTATTTGCATTATAGCAATCAGGTACAATTTACATCTTGTTTTAGATAACATCCTCTAATATTCTGACTTGTGATTTTCCTTTACAATTGTAAACCAAGTTAGGTCCTTGAACCCAACCCAGCAACAATGATGATGGCAGCAAACTACTTCAGCCACAGGCTGGGATTGCTTGGTCTTAACACCTCACCCCATCTTTAAGCAGCCATTTTAAAAAAAAAGTACTTCCACCACCTCTCCTAATGTGTGCTTGATTTCTGGTTTTATTTTTCTCTCTGGAAATGACCTTGGAATATTTTTATGCATTAATGGTTTTATATAAGTTGCTGGTGGTGGAGGTGATAATAAATGTAGGCTTTGGCCTTGTATGAGCCCTGTGTTTTGTTTTCGCTCTTGCTGGGGAAGGAATAAGGGAGGAAGCTGCTCAAGGGAAAAATTGCCTTCTGTCATTGGCATTCATCAAAATAATTGCTGTCTGTGCCATTCAAAATAATGAGTGCACTTCATCCTTCACCTGATTCTCAGCTTGCTGACTTCACTATCACCAACTGTCATCCTTCATCTCCTCTAGTGCGTCTCCCTATCTTCCTCCATGCTATGTTTTTGCTTTATTTGTGATTCTGCCATGAGGTTGCCTTTTCTGTTAGCACTTCACTGTCATAGAGAACATTACTTGCTCAATAATGATGAAAGCTTTTTTTTAAGAATGCTTTCCACTTTTCTTTTTACAAGTTCTGGATGTGGGTGAATGTTAATATCTCTGCTTCCCCACCCAATCTGCCACAGAGTGGTGTTATAACTATTCTGTTCAGTGACTACAATAGAAGGTACAGACAGGGGAGTTGAGGAGAGCAGCACCGGCTAATTTTGAGCCATTTAACAAGTTAACAGCCCCTCGAAAATACATATGCGTTGTTGGAATCCTAAGGCCCAGAGAATGGTGGTGAAACTAGGAATGTTTACTGTCGCTACATTGTTAAACAGACAACATCTTCAGGTGTCTGCTCGTGTGCAAATGAATGCAGACTCTGGAGGTTGTTGTCTGTGGTTTTCCACAGGGTATACTGTAATGTTTAAGTCCTTGCAGGTCGAAATTATTTGACTTAACATGGAACAAACAGCTAAAGAATTGTGGATGCTGAAGTTCAAAAATAGAAATAGCTGGAAAACTTCAGCAGGTCTGGCACTATCTGTGGAGAGAAAGCAGAGTTACTATTTCAGGTCCACTGACCCTCTTTCAGAATGTAATCAGATGAAAATGTTGGTCAGTGAATTCCCCAGGCTTGCCACTCTCCGGCTGAAGAAATTTCTCCTCCACAGTTCTGAAAGGTTTTCCCCTTATCCTTAAACATCCCTCGTTCTGAACTCCACCATCAGGAACATCCTTCATGCATCTGTCTAGTTTTGTTAGAATTTTATCGGTTTCTGAGATTACCCCCTTATTCTTCTTAACTCCTGTGAGTATGATCCAGACTTGATGCATGCTTTCATCCTTTTGAGGTACTTGTCTCTATGTACAACCAATTAAAGTTGTGGCTCATTGAACGAGGTGTAATTAGGATTTTAATGGCATGCTTGCAGACCAAGCTCACCGGCCCTAAATAAACTAATTTTATGGCTGTAGAGTGTCAAATTTCTCTCTCATCATAAATATTATAGGTTTTTAACATCAAAAATGTTATTTTGGTTTCTTTGTAAAGTTTTTGATATTTGAGCTTCCATGTGTACACCCAATTATTTTGATGTCTGTAAAATTATTACAAAATATAGGGATAAATCAGTGCCTTTTAATTTGGTGTCTGTGGGAATTCCTCAGTCTTACTGCTTAATGTATAAACATTTGTTGGATGCCAGAGATCCCTTGGAGCTGGCACTGGCATCAAACTAACCCTGGGAAGGGGAAATCCATACCACAGAGTTTGCTAGATTTTTGTGGGCAGTGGTGGTGAGTGCTGTTGCTTCAGGCCAATGTCAATGAACCAAGTTTTAACTAGTCTTGCTGTTACTTTTGATGTTTTTTGACACTCAAATTCCAAATATGAAAAACAGTCCTTTTAAAATGCTAATGACTAATCTAACTTTGGAAGAAAGCACTAGAAGATAATGTGGATGAGGGTTTCAATGGTATATGAAGCAAGATGGCTAGAGGTATATGATTAACATAGAAGTAGGCAGTCTTTGTAATGGAAGTGATATAGATTCTGCAGCCTAGCTTGGGATGAACTATAAGTTTGCTAATAGTCTCCTTCACTCTAAGTCAGACAAGAATGGAGTCATTGACAAAGATGAAGTATCAGTGGCAGGAACCCTATACAATTAAAATTTGCCAAGGTTTAGTGGAAGGAAACTTCCATAATGGTCAAACAGTGTGACAGCACAGAAAGGTCAGGCGCATCACAAAGAAATTGAGTTAAATGTTACCAGTGTTTATATGGAAGCTGAATCCAATTGTTTGGATATAACTTGCAGTAGAAATTTGAACTCCATTAATATCTCTTCATATTTTAGAAAAACCGTGACTGGAAAGAACGAACTTGCTTTATTTATGTCTCATCACATTTCTCCGAAACATGACTTCACATGCAGTGAGTTGGAGTAAAGTTATTATGCCTGCAATGTTCATTTCAGATCTTCAAATAAATTCTTTGCAGCTTAGGGTAGCTATTAGGTCAATTTGCATTTTCAGTTGATGACTGTTGTTGGATTAAATTCTATGAATTCTTTTGATGCAGTATTTCTATCTTTTAAAAGCTCCTTCCAGCTTGTCTCATTAAAACTGTGAAACTCGAAAAGATAGTGATTTTGAGTTTTGTAACTCATGGAGAAAACGTGAAGAAACCTAGCGCATTAATCATTTGCGTTTTGCCCTCGGAATACTATATAAGTGAAAGAGTGTTTGAGCTGTTGAAAGTATTTTAGGCCAATGCACCGCTTGAAGCCCAATAGCAGCTAGCAGCTCTTGCTCAGTGCTATTGTTAGTTCAACATTGTACCACCACAAATCTACTTCGGTTAAAGCTGTGAGGTTCTGATGAAGAACATTAGTCTGACTCAGCTGTAAAGTTTGAGGACTTGTTTACCA
This sequence comes from Chiloscyllium plagiosum, assembly GCF_004010195.1. NCBI lineage: Eukaryota > Metazoa > Chordata > Chondrichthyes > Orectolobiformes > Hemiscylliidae > Chiloscyllium > Chiloscyllium plagiosum. Next base: position 17,172,740 of record NC_057735.1, read on the forward strand.
CCAGCCTGGAGTATCAAACTGTTGGGATGTAGAGAATAACAAAGACGGATGATCTCTCAAACCGCTTCATTATTTTGAAACAGTCAAAAGGGCTGTGTTCACAGGAGGAATTACAATTAGTTTGTTGGTTATGTTACCACTGTTCCCTGAGAAGTTCAACTTCTGAATCATTGGTAATTGCAACAAAAGGATTAGATCTCTTATGGGATTTTAGATCCTTTGTTCTCTGGGTTTCGTTCCCTCTTTCTCTACCTCTATTTTGGTTTCATGTCACTTTAGTTTTTAAATTTACCCTTTTTACAAACAAAAAATTTATACTGTGGACTAGCAGAAATGCCTCCTGTAGCCCACCTTATTAATTTCCCCTCGTAAATGCAGAAACATCTCTACACTCCTTTGCTGAGGGCGAGAGAGACAGGGACGTTGCACAACTTTTGGGTAATGGGAGACACTGGACTTTGCAACGTGCCACTTTTTGGAAGCAGTCTAGTTTTGCAGCAATTGACTTTGATGCAGGAGTTGATTCCGATGACATGAGAGGAAGGAAGTGGTCCTCCTGCCTCGAGTGCTATTTCTCCAACGGAAATTGGGAAAAACAGTTCTGGTGGCCTAGACAAAATACCTAATGAGTGAAGGAATAGGAGATAAAGTGAGTATTACCTGAGAATTTACTTTATACTTTCTAGCATTTTTTTTTAATCATGCAAAAACTGAAAAACAGCAACTATGGATTATTGCTAATAATTGACATTTATATGAATTCTGTTTGCTACTTCATCAAATGAATATTTCAGGAGCTGAGTATAAAGAAGTGAGAGCTCTTTTTGGCACGTCTAATACACTTCCACTTTGCTTTGCTCTAATTTAGGTGTATAATGAGCTATCCCTCTCCTTTTAACTCAGCTTGAATCACTGATCACATATACTCCATCGTGACTTAAGTGTGACAGAGATGGTGTATGGCATTAAGAGCTTCAAAGATGTATTAATGCTGTGCAGATATTTGAAATCTTGCACTCGACATAAAAAGGATTCATTAAGGAAAAATATTTTGGGTCTATACACAACCCTTCATTTGTGTGACTAAACATTTATGTTGAAATTACATTGAAAATTACTTTACTTTAAAACTAAAGGACCAGTGATCAGGTTTTGAACTTGATGCATGGCATTTCTGAGTAAGAGACATAGTCTCCTGTTAAGCTATAGTCATTAATGGCTGTGCCTGTCATTATATGGGTGAAGACCAGAATTGAATATTCCAGACCCAACTGGAGTACTAATTTTCTGGATTATTGTTTAGTCATCATTGAACCATTCAAATTGACACGATTTCGATTGGAAGTTGTCATTCTCATAATTCTGTTCCCTATAATTGAAGCTATTTTCTTTAGATCAAGTCAGTGAGCATCATGAAAGTTTCAATTGTGCTTTAGTTTCCCACTGCACAATTAGCCTGAGACCGTTTGCTTTGTTGAAGACAATACCTGTCAACTTGAAGGTTCATCATCCAGTACACAATCTTTGCACAAAGGAACCCAGTGTTTAACCCTTTACATCATGCTGACTGATGTCTTGCCTATCTCAAATTCTTGGTTTAACAGACTTAGGACATTAACTTCCTTCAGGCGAAGGATGAAACACCCAGAATAAAAGCTTGATGCAAAAGGAAAAAGTACTGTAGGTGTGAATGCCTTTATTTTTTGTTTGTTTTGTTTTGAGAAGTGTGGGAGTAGGCATATTTGGTGGTGACTGACACATCATATCCACTGGGAGAAAATCTGGCCAAACGCACATTAAGAGCTATCAGGCGGAGCATAGGCAACAGGCTTCGATGATGGGGTCTTGGGTTTCCATAAGCTGCCAGCTAATCCGAAGGTCATCTTTATCCCTCTGCTGGGAAAGCAGATAAATGGGGGTGGAGAATTGTTAATTGGTGATGGATTGAGAAGGGCATCCATAGACCTTTTGCCTAGACCTTGAGCAGTAGAGTGGTGAGAAGAAAGGTTACAACCACTGCGCCGCAAGAGCCTATCGTCTGGGCCAGGATGCCTGGTTCAAATCCCACCTGCACCAGAGGTGTGTCAAAGTGCATCCAAACAGGTTGGTTAAAAATAACTAGAGTGGTGAGAATAGGGCATGTCTTCCCTTCAGGTCAACTCCATATTTCTCATTCTCATCACTTCTCTAACCACCTTGTGGAAAACTGTGCCATTGATTGGTCTAGGCTCATATTTTTTAGCACTTGGAATTTTCTTGCCCATTAACAAACCTACACAGTGTGGAAACAGGCCATTTAGTCCAACAAGTCCACATGATCCTCCGAAGAGTAACCCACCCAGACCCCATTCCCCTACTCTATTATGCTACATTTACACCTGACTAATACACTTAACTTGTGCGTCCCTGAACACTGAGCAACTTAGCCAATTCACCTCAGCACCACATCTTTGGATTGTGGGAGAGAGCTGGAGCACCCGGAGGAAATCCATGCAGACACAGGAGAATGTGTAAACTCCACTTAGACAGTCGCGCAAAGCTGGAATTGAACTGGGTCCCTGGTGCTGCAAGGCAGCAGTGCTAACCACTGAGCCACCATGCCATCCTACATGATTCGATTCGATTCCTTATAGTGTGGAAACAGGTCCTTCGGCCCAACCAGTCCACACTGACCCTCCGAAGAGTAACCCACCCAGACCCATTTCCCTCTGACTAATGCACCTAACACTATGGGCAATTTAGCATGGCCAATTCACCTGACCTGCACATCTTTGGACTGTGGGAGGAAACCGGAGCACCTGGAGGAAACGCACAGGGAGAATGTGCAAACTCCATACAGACAGTCACCTGAGGCTGGAATCGAACCTGGGACCCTGGTGCTGTGATGCAGCAGTGCTAACCACTGAGCTGCCCCATGTGATGTGTATGAAGGCAGATGGAATACTTTCCTTCAATAGCCAAAACTTTAAATACAGTAGCAAGGATGTTATGAAGGAGCTGTATTTAAAATATTAACATTTTAGATTACAGCTGGAATATTGTGTGCAGTTCTAGTTGCCATTGATAGGTAGGATAGGATTGCACTAGAAGGTTGCAGAAGTGATTACATAGGCTGGAGCAATTCAGCTATGAATAGAGACTGCAGTTGATTAAGTTTTGAGGGACAAAGGCAAGGTAGCTTGGAAGAAACCTTGCCCCTTAGCAGAGCGAATTGATAATTGGGGCATAATTTTAAGGTAGGTAGCAGGAAGTCTTGAGGGGAAGAGAAAATCACCCTGATGTTTTTGGACATCTGGAACCCACTGCCTAACAGGGTAGTGGACTTTAAGAAGTATTTAGTTGAGCACTTGAAATACTATAGGAACAGGGTTATGAGTCAAGTGCTCAGGTGGCACAGTGGCCTCAATGGTTAGCACTGCTGCCTCACAGTGCCAGGGACATGGGTTTAATTCTAGCTTGGTTGTCTGTACAAACTCTACATAAACATTCTCCCCGTATCTGTGTGGGTTTCCTCTGGGTGCTCAGATTTCCTCCCACAGTTTCAAGGATGTGCAGGTTAGGTGGATTGGCCATGGGAATTGTGGGGGTGGATCTAGGTGGGATGATCTTCAGAAGGATTGGGCTGAATGGCCTCTTTCTGCCCTGCTGGGATTGTATTTTGGAAAATGAGATGAAATAGAGGGATGTTTGTTGACTGGCATGGACACAATGGGGCAGAACTTCTCTCTGCTATAAATCTCTGTGACTGTATGACATTGAATGCCCACACCATGGCCCAATGTTTTGAACTACCTGAATTTCAGTTTTGATCAGTCACTGGAGGGAGAACTTCAGATTTTTGTTTTGTTACTGATATTTTTGTAATGCTTCTGATCTTTGAAATGCAAATTTTTAGGTGAACAAAATTCTGATTCTTCTGAGCATAATGGGAGCTTTATTTCAAGTTTAATCTCAAAAGAGGAAAGTGGTGATCATCATTTTTTGAATTGTGCATGTATAAGCAGATTTTTGAATAACCTCTAATTGGTTTGATTTTCAAATTTCATTTATATAATTTGCAAAAGCGATTGGGTGCGATTAGAAATGCTATGAAATGATTTTACATGTTTTACAACATTTAAGATACTATACAAATGCATGCTTTTTGCTGCAGTAGCACCAATCTATAAATATTCTCCCTTTCCATGACTGTAGACATGAATCAAAGAAAAGATTGCAACATTGACTCATTCTCATTAGGTTCTGTTTGACATTAATTAGCTATTACACTAATTGCCAGTTTTAATGCGTTAGTTGTCTTGAAAGGGAATTGCCTCATTTTGAGGGATTGTACAGAAACCAGCAATAATCATTGTTTTTAAGCAAAACTACTTTGTGACACTGTACCACCTTTAACGGGAATTTTTTAGAAACTACTCTTCAGGATATCCTCAGTAGATATTCTTAAACACCTTGTTAATTTGTATCCAAAGAAAAAAAATCTTTTTTTTTAAATGTTCATTTATGGGATGTGGATGTCACCGGATTCACTAATCATCTTCCATTCCCTTGAAGAAGAGCCACCTTTTGGAATTGGTGGATGTAGCACCTTCCGTTGCCCTGGGATGTCCCAAAGCACTTGACACCAGTTCTTAAAAAATGCACAATTGCTGCTTCATTTCCTACATTACAAGCAAACTCCTACATACAGCAGTGATAATGACCAGACAATCTAATTTTGAGTGATGTTGACAACTATTGGGTAGGGAACAGGAGAATGATGTGACGTATTTTACTTGCAACTGAGGGGGTAGGGAGTTTAATGTCTGATATGAAAGATGGCACCTTCAACAGTGCAGCTTTCCCTTGGAACTGCACTGGTCGCCAATCTATTTTCTACTTCTCATTGAATAGGGATCTGAATGTGTAATGTTTGGGCTCTGAACAGTACCAATTATGCATCAGCTTGATGCCTCAACTCCACAGATCTGGTAAAGCAAGTGCAAGGAGATCCATGATCATACCTAATGCATGCTTTTGATACTGTTGGGAAGTGGGGTGGTGGGGAGAGAAGGATTGATCTCTCTGGGGAAGCAGCAACAGCCAAATTTGTGGCACCAGGGTTAGCTCTGCTGCACAGCAAGGGAGAAAAAAAAAACTGGGAAAGCTTTAGTGATGGGCGGTTCTGGGCCTGCAAACGAGACTCTCTATCGGTATATTACCTGCCTGGTGCCAGGGTTAGGGATGCCTCTGAGCAGCTGCAGGACATTCTGAAGGAGAGCGTGAACAGCCAGCAGTCATGGTATGTGTCAGCACCAATGATGTGGATGAAAATAAAAAATGAAGTCCTAGAACAGGAGTTTAGAGAATTAGTAGATTAAAGAGAAGGACTACCAATTTTGTAATCTCCAGATTATTTCCAGTGCACCTCACGACTGGGTATAGGAATTGGAAGATTGGCCAGATGAACGTGTGGGTAAAGGGGTGTGGTGTAGGAGGGAGGGATTTAGATTTTTGGATTGTTAGGACAGTTTCTGGGGAAGGTGAAACCTCTACAAGCTGAATGGGTTGCAACTGAACTCATGGGTCCAATATCCTGGCTGTGAGGTTTGTTCGTGCTGTTGGGGAGGTTTTAAACTAATTTGGGGGAATGGGGCATGGAGTAGATGCAAGGTCGTGAGCAAGGCCCAAGCAGATGTAAAAGTAATACTTGGACAGTTCCCAGTGCCTAATGAGATATATCCCAGGCTGCTATAGAAGGCAAGAGAGGAGGTTGCTGGGGCCCTGGTAGAGATATTTAATTCTTCGCTGGCCACAGGTGAAGTGCCAGATAACTGGAGGATAGCTAATGTGCTTCTGTTGTTCAAGAAAGGCAGCAGTGATAGGCCAGGTAATTACAGACCAGATAGTCTGACATCAGTTGTAAGGAAATTATTGGAACAAATTCAGAAAGGTAGGGATTGATCAGGGATATTCAGCATTGGCTTGTTTGACTAATTTATTTCAGTTTTTTTTGAAAAGGTGACAAAATATACTGATGAGAGTGGTGCAGTTGATGTGGTTTACATGGACTTCAGTAAGGCTTTTGGCAAGGTCCCACTTAGAAGGTTGGTCCAAAAGGTAAGAGCCTCTGGGATCCAAGGCAAGTTGGCAATCTGGATTCACAATTGGCTAACAAATAGGCAAAGGGTGATGGTAAAGGGATGTTTTGGTGATTGGAATCCTATGACCAGCAGTGTACCACAGGGATTGGTGCTGGGACCCTTGCTGGCTGTTATGTACATTAATGTAAATGTAGAAGATATAATTATTAAATTTGTAGATGACATGGAAATTTGTGGTGTTATAGTAAGGAAGATGGTCTCAGGTTGCAGCTTGACACTGATCAACTGGTAAGTTGGGCACAGCAATGACAGATGGAATTTAATCTTGATAAGTGTGAGGTGATACATTTTGGGAGGTTGAATAAGGGAAGGATTTGCACAATGAATGGTAGGTCCCTAGAGAGCACTGAGGAGCAAAGGGATCTTGACGTACAAGTCCATAAATCCCTGAAGATATTAGTGCAGGTATACAGGGCATACGGATGCTTGCTTTCATTAGCCGGGAGTATGGAATATAGGAGCAGGGGTGGTTTGTTGTAACTTTACAAAACATTGGTTAGGACACAGATGGAATACTATGTACAATCTCAGCTGCCACAGTATGTGAATGATGTGATTGCACTGGAGAAAGTGCAGAGGAACTTCGCTGGGATGTTGCCTGAAATGGAAAGTGTCAGCATGAGGAGAGACTGGGTTTGTTTTTCTTGGAGCAGAGGAGGCTGAGGGGGATCTAATTTGAGATATTCAAGGTTATGAGAGGCATAGACAGAGTAGATGGTGAGAATCACTTCCCCATGGCAGATATGTCTGAGACCAGAGAGTATAAGCTTAAGGTAAGGAGTGAGTGGTTCAGAGGGATCTGAGGAAAAATTCTTTTATCCAGAGGATGGGTAGAAATATAGAATGTGGTGCCTGAGGGAACTAAAAACAGAAATTGCTGAAAAACTCAGCAGGTCTGGCAGCATCTGTGGAGAGAAAGCAGAGTTTGGAGGAGGGTCATTAGGCCCGAAAGATTAATTCTGCCTTCTCTCCACAGTTCCTGCCAGACCTGCTGAGTTTTCCAGTAATTCTCATTTGTTTGTTTCTTCCAGGATCTGCAGTAATTTTTTCCTGCTTGAATAGATAGTGGAGGCAGGTATGCTTTCATCATAAGTATCTGAACGAGCTGCCAGGGCACAGTAGGCTGTGGACCAAGTGCAGGTAAATAGGATTACTGTAGTTTGGTATTTGTCAGTCAGCCTAGACATGGTGGGCCAAAGAACCTGTTTCTATATTGTATGACTGAGTGACAATGAAGACCATTTTAGGATGGTGCTGAAGATGGGTGATAAAAACAGCACTGCTACTGAACAAAATCCAGTTGGAATGCTTTTGACAGCCTGTTTTCTTTCAAGGTATATTCATTCAGGCAAATTCTTTTGAACAAAAGAAATCTTAAATTTCAGCTACCATTAAAGGAAAGGAGCATGAAAATAATGTTCAAGATTAATAGCTTGTGCTGTTCATGATTTGGACTCATCATGGTGATGAAACAAGCACTTTACTGAAGAGAATGTGCCCTGCAGATTACAGTACTATACAAGAATTTGTAATCCAGTTCTTCAACCCATTCCTAAACAGCTCTGTACATACAATGGAGCCCTAATGAGATCAACTCTTAATATTTCTGTCAAGAATTGCACACAATGATTCATGTATACCAATTATCTTAATACAAAAGTGGAGCCGTCTGTAATTCATCATCCACCTCGAAATATATTGCAGTATTAGTGGAACCTGAGAAATGACAAACCTGGGTCTAATACTGATCAACATTGCTAATGAGTACTGTGGAAAAACAAGTTCTACTCCTCTGGAAGAACTGGGCTATTATGCTCCATCTCCAGATAGTCAGAGACAGGATGCACTAACGCTGAGGAAGTTGAACTTCCAAGGAGCAAATCCCCTGCTCCCCAGGACCCTCTGCAAAATTCTGAATTGGAGTTCAAAGTGGAGATGTCAGACGGTTTCAAAAGTTTCCTTGGGTAGTTATCCAAGGAATTCTCAACAGAAAAGTCCTAGTCAGTAACTGACCTTCCTCTATCTGACCTGATTATCGCCCACCAACTGACTCCATGTCACTCAGAATCCTTTTTCTCCCCCAGCATCTGATGAGTCCTTGACCTGGACCCCCATCTATGTGACCTAATTGGAACCCGCCACCTGGCTCCGACCAGCTACCACACCAACCATCCCCCAAATTACCTGACAATCTCACCTGACTATCCATCTCACTATATTGCCAATCACTGCTGCTGCCTTACCCACATATCTTATCCTCATACACACCGACAAATGCACTAATGCATGAAGAAGCAGTTTAAGTGTCCCAAGGCTTTTTACTACTGACTGGAATACATCAGCTCATTACTGTAAAAGAGAGTATGGTTATCTTCCCCGCCTGACAATCCACCTTTACAAGGAAGGACTCCAATTACAGGTAAGCAGTCAATATCTGAAGAGGTAGAAGTTAGGATTGGACATCCTGGCCAGAAATATGAAGCTTGGTTGCAGTGGGAAAGGGGAAGAGCAGAGCCCCAATCTGATTGTGATTGTCACTGTCCAGAAGATGCAGAGCAAATGTATTGCAATAATTAATCATTTCTGATATTCTAGAGTTTCATTTGCAGTAAAATAGAATGACAGAAACTTAAGGGTTTTTTTTCCTCAAGCAAAGCCCATTGCAGCAGATGGTATCCGAGCAATGGGCCTCCCCACTTCCTAGTCTCATTTCAAGTTCTTACATGCATCACAAGACATTTGGGTCAAATCTTGACTTGGCACAACAAAGCATAAATTGGTCAATAGCTAAACATGTTGTCAATACCCAATTACCCAACCTACGATGTCGCACAGTCTATGGGCTAGATGTTGTAGTTAAAATAGCAAGAAATTATCAGCGCCCACTATGGTTAATGAGTAAATGCGACAACACTTTCTCATAGCATCAATACAATTAGACATGAAAATTAGGAATTTTCTAGAAACTCTTTTCCTGGTATCTTGCTGGGATACCTGGTATTGAATCACGTAGAAATGAGTGAAATTGTCCTAGTTAGCAATAGAGGCCTACTAAACACTCCAGAGAATGTTAGGTCTTGTATGTTTTAGTGGAATTCAATTTTTCCTTGATGCAACAAGTCTCAAGTTTCACCAAACAACCTCTCTAGCTCTGACAATGAGTCTTTTACAAGTATTCTTTCAGATTTTTATTATTGGATTTATGTAAAATTGTAAAAGTTCAAATATTACTTTATCTTTCAGTCTCTGACCATCTACTGAAGATTTATTAAGCTGTCGCTGATTCTGTGCGATTATGAACTCTGGATGATTACCCATTTGTAACAAGGAAGGGATGGTGTAGTTGGCCTCCTTATCTTCAGCTGTTCTGTTGTTAATACAACATTTGTAAATTGCTTTCCCCACATAGGACCAATCTTGCCTTGTATAGCTTGGTGTTAGTCATTGCTTCATAATCTTTCTGGGAAACACATTGAGACATTATTACATTACATGCGTTATAGAAGTGCAAGTTCTTGTTGTCTGGCATCATGGCTTCACCATATGCCAATCCTGAAGCTGTACTGTAAATGTAGCATGACTCCATTTAAGTAATGGCTCGAACAGAGAAACAATCAATTTTACATGAGAAGCAGATTTCATTTTGTTTCGGGGTTAGTTAGGGCCTATTCGGTCTTGACTGATACGACTGTTGGTTGATTAGTCCTCAGATTAGGATAGAGGGTTTGGGACACAATGATGTAGCGTGCACCTCTGAACAGCTGCTCCCTTGGATGTCTCTCTCTTCTTCGTGGCTGTATCTAAGTGCCTCCCTTACCAAGGAGGGACTCTTAGGAGATCCAACAAACCTCTTAATTAGCACCATATAATAATTTCAATTTCTATAATACAATTCTCTGGTATTGTGCATCTTCTATAACCCTTAACCAGCACATTGCTGCTGACGTTAATTTATTTTAATAAAATAAAAAACTATGGATGCTGGAATTCTGGAACAGAGAATAAAAAGCTGGAGAAACTCAATGGGTCTGGCAAGAACCGTGGAGAAAAAGCAGAGTTAACATTTCATAGAATTCCTACAGTTTGGAAGCAGGCCATTCGAGTTCTCACTGACCTTCCAAAGAGCATCCCACCCAGACCCGATCCCTGCATTTTCCATGGCTAATTCAACTCACCTGCACATCCCAGTACATTATGGCAATTTAGCAGAGCCAATTCACCTAACTTGCACATCATTATAGACTTTATGGAGGAAACTGGAGCACCCAGAAGGAACCCACACAGTCACTGGGAGAATGTGCAAACTCCACACACAGTTGCCGAAGGGTGAACTCGTGCCCAGTTTCTGGTGCTGCCAGACAGCAGTGCTAACCACTGAGCCACCATGCCATTTCTGAATCTGTTTTGAAGAAAGGTTATTGGACCTAAAACATTAACCCTGATTTCTCTCCATGGATGCTGCCAGATCAGCACGGTGGCTCAGTGGCTAGCACTGCTGCCTCACAGCACAGGGTCCCAGGTTTGATTCCAGCCTCGGGCAACTGTCTATGTGGAGTTTGCACATTCTCCCCATGTCTGCATGAGTTTCCTCTGGGTGCTCCAGTTTCTTCCCACAGTCCAAAGATGTGCAGGTCAGGTGAATTGGCCATGCTAAATTGCCTGTAGTGTTCGGTGCATTAGTCAGAGGGAAATGTGTCTGGGTGGGTTACTCTTCAGAGGGTCAGTGTGGACTTGTTGGGCCAAAGGGCCTGTTTTCACACTGTAGGGAATCTAATCTAATCTAAACTAATCTGCTGAGTTTCTCCAGCAATTTCTGTTTTCATTATATTCTTTTACTTTTGTCTTGAACATGTGAATTCTCGTTGTAGTGTCACTTTTTGTTTAAATTGTACTCCCAAATAGTTTTGGTTGTTGTCTTCCTGATCCTCTTTGTGAATATACTATCAAAACAGCGATGCTTTTTAAAAAAATTTCTATTTTGTGAGCAGAGGTTCAAGATCAGTTGCTCATATTTACTCAGAGTAGTAAGGGTATGGAATGCTTTGCCTGCAACGGTAGTAGATTCGCCAAGTTTAAGAGCACTTAAGTCGTCATTGGACAGGCATATGGACATACACGGAATAGTGTAGGTGGGATGGGCTTCAGATTAATATGGAGAAAGTAAGGACTGCAGATGCTGAAGATCAGAGCTGAAAATGTGTTGCTGGAAAAGCGTAGCAGGTCAGACAGCATCCAAAGAACAGGAGATTCGACGTTTCTGGCATAAGCCCTTCTTCAGGAATGAGGAAAGTGTGTCCAGCAGGCTAAGATAAAAGGTAGGGAGGAGGGACTTGGGGGAGGGGCGTTGGAAATGCGATAGGTGGAAGGAGGTCAAGGTGAGGGAGATAGGCCGGAGTGGAGGTGGGGGCGGAGAGGTCAGGAAGAAGCCGGAGTGGGGTGGACCTCTCCGCCCCCACCCCACTCCGACCTATCACCCTCACCTTGACCTCCTTCCACCTATCGCATTTCCAACGCCCCTCCCCCAAGTCCCTCCTCCCTACCTTTTATCTTAGCCTGCTGGACACACTTTCCTCATTCCTGAAGAAGGGCTTATGCCCGAAACGTCGATTCTCCTGTTCCTTGGATGCTGCCTGACCTGCTGCGCTTTTCCAGCAACACATTTTCAGATTAGTATGACAAGGCAGTACAACATAGAGGGCCGAAGGACCTGTACTGCTGTAATGTTCTAAAAGCTGAACATTTTAAGGAAATGTTTAATGCTGACAGTTCCTTTGGGTTAATGGAATCAACTTGTTTTCATCAGTTGTAGCCTTAATCAGTTGCAACTGCCTTCTGCTGTTTGGAATACAATAGGCTTCTAGTGGGAGCTGTGAAAGCTGTCACTTTGTACTAGGATGTGCCTGTTAATTAAACAGCAAGAGGTCTGGTTATCTCACAGATGATGAATTCCAGGCAATTCTGCTGTCTGGATTGGAACCCCAAAGAAATGCATTGTTTCTGTTCTAGGTTTGATGTTTGAACAGACTGTTTCTTGATTGTTTAAAGCTTTCGGGCTCCACTACATGAATTCCCATCCTTGAATGAGGATGACTTTTAAAACTTTCTTCTTGCTGATATCTGCTACAAGAATAATTTATTTTTCTCCTGTTGCTGACAGGAATAATGCTGACTTTAAGGAAGTTCTGGGATTTACATATGAAAGAACTGAATCCAACATGCCCATTCTAAAAGATAAGTTGGAGGTGCCGGTGTTGGACTGGGGTGTACAAAGTTAAAAATCTCACAACACCAAGTTATAGTCCAACAGGCTTATTTGGAAGCACTAGCTTTCGGAGCGCTGCTCCTTCATCAAGTGGTTGTGGAGAACACAATTGTAAGACACAGAATTTAAAGCAAATTTATAGCAATTTTAACTCTGAAAGATGAGACACAAACAATCCAGGTCATTTTCAATATATAATTTCAGTTACATCACACTGTAAACTTTTGCTATGAATTCTGTGTCCTACGATCTTATACTCCACAACCACCTGATGAAGGTGCAATGCTCTGAAAGCCAAAACTTCCAAATAAACCTGTTGGACTTTAACCTGGTGTTGTGAGATTTTGAAACTTTGTACACACTAGTCCAACATCAGCACTGCCATATCATGGCTGATGGGAATGAACAACAGGTGCACTGATCCTCTGTAAACTGTGGACGGACTCTCTAATTTCAAGGAGGAAGACTGGACTTGTACAGTTAGGGTTTTGACAGATGTTTTGTCAGCCATGACTTTCTTGGCAGCATGCTGCCATTTAGAGGCAGAAGGCTCTAGGTTCAGTTTCTAGCCCATCTGCACTGTCAGGTGGATGCATGGAATCTCAGGGCACTATTTTGAAGGTAATTTCCCTCTTCATACAAGGTGACTCCATTGGGAACTGAAAGGAGTGGGGCTTACATTTTTGCATAATCCCTGCTGATGGTGCTGAGTTGTTATAAAAAGGGGGCAAGGGATGAGTTACCCCTTGGAGACGTCTACTCCATCAGCTTCTTTGTTCCCAGCTTGGTGGTATTGATTGCAACCGCAAAAGCAGCATTTATAAAATGTCTTTTAACTTGGTGCAAAATCCCAAAGTGTTTCCCAGGTACAGTATCAAACACAATTTTATCAAAGTCGCAAACAGATACTCAAGTGGGTGAGCAAACTCCAAAGAGTGGAATCAAACCTAGGACCCTGGGGCTGTGAGGCAGCAGTGCTAGCTACTGTGGACAATCACCCCAGATATTGCCACCTAGGCGTAAGAATGCTTTCTAGTACAGTTAACGATGTTTTGGTGAGTGTAGCTGATTAGGCTTTGCACACATTTGTGGATGCCCTTGTTTTGGACAGGTACTTGTGAAGCAGTATTTACTATCTATGTAACTTAGTTGCATTGTGGGGGTCTGATGACCAAGTTTTCTTTTGCTTAATAGGTCATCAGCATGCTCTGCTCATGTTATCCTAGTGAGGACCATTTCTAGGAATACTAGATGGACAGAAATTCTGCAGTCATCTCCATCTGAAAGCCCTCTGTTGGTCCTCAGTTTCCAAGTGAAATGACTATTGGGAAACCCAGAGTCACGAGAGAGTGGGTAGTGTTATGTTAAAGCTTTAAGAGTTGAATATGCTAAGGACTGGATTGCGACCTTGTGACCAGCACAATTCTGGATGATGGATGCCCACATAAGTTAATTTCCAATTACAAGTCATCAGTTTGTTTGTTAAGTAAACCTTTTTTCAGATTTTCAAGTAAATTGAATTTATGCTACTTACTAATTAAGTATGGGAATGGTCATTCTGTGTTGAGGAATTCAACACAAGAATATAGCAGGGAGCAACAAAGAAAATTTCACAAATTGGTATTGTGGCTGTTGAGAAGCTACATGCCAATTTTAGATTAGACTAGATTCCCTACAAAGTTTGGGAGAAGATTTGTAGCTTAGGTGCTCGCTGTTGTGGTTCTGTTCGCCGAGCTGGAAATTTTTGTTGCAAACGTTTCGTCCCCAGTCTAGGTGACATCCTCAGTGCTTGGGAGCCCCCTGTGAAGCGCTTCTGTGGTGTTTCCTCCGGCATTTATAGTGGCCTGTCCCTGCCGCTTCCGGTTGTCAGTTTCAGCTGTCCGCTGTAGTGGCCGCTATATTGGGTCCAGGTCGATGTGTTTGTTGATGGAGTTTGTGGATGAGTGCCATGCTTCTAGGAATTCCCTGGCTGTTCTTTGTTTGGCTTGCCCTATAATTGTAGTGTTGTCCCAGTCGAATTCATGTTGCTTGTCGTCTGCGTGTGTGGCTACTAAGGATAGCTGGTCGTGGTGTTTTGTGGCTAGTTGATGTTCATGGATGCGGATCGTTAGCTGTCTTCCTGTTTGTCCTATATAGTGTTTTGTGCAGTCCTTTTTGTACACTATATTAGTTTGCTCATGTAGATTCCCTACAGTGTGGAAACAGGCCCATCGGCCCAACGAGTCCACACCGACCCACCGAAGAGTAACCCACCCAGACCCATTTCCCTCTGAATAATACACTGAACGCTGTGGGCAATTTAGCGTGGCCAATTCACCTGATCTGCGCATCTTTGGATTGTGGGAGGAAACTCACGCAGACCTGGGGAGAATGTGCAAACTCCACACAGACAGACAATCTGTAAAAAAACAGACGGTCACCAGAGGCTGGCTTCAAACCCGGGTCCTTGGTACTGTGAGGCAGCCGTGCTAATCATTGAGCCACCGTGCTGCCCTTATTTAACTGATGAAATAAAAAGAAACTGCTTTTTAAGTACTGTATGAAACTTAAGGACCTTTCAACTTTCACGTACTGGTGATCTCACTGAATAGTAATAGGTGCACGTTATGAAAACATTTTGAGACAACCTGTTTGGATGCACATCTGAGGCAGGTCAGAGTTGAACCTGGATCTTTTGGCCCAGAGATAGAGTCGCTACTCCTTCATCGCACCATCTGGATTCCTATTTTATATGGCAAGGATCAATATTGTATATGATGGCTGCAACATGACATTAAACAGGTTGTTTTTGTCAAATTGGTCCCGAGCCAGTGAGGCTGAAAACTAAGCTTTTCCACGTGGATAGTTTTTTTAAAAAACTACCCCAATCTTGCAGCTCCTTCAAAATACCAATCCCACTTGTTCAACTTTGATATCTACCTAGTCAATTGGTTAATCAAGCAATTAACCCTAATCACCTGTTTAACTACTTTCCATATTAACAATGTCATTTCCCCATCATTCAAATGCTTCATGCAGTCACTTACTGTAATTGTTTTGAAATTGTTCGATTCTCCAATCCCCAACTCCAGCTCACCAGACTCTCAAGCACCATACGGATGTTGATAGACTGACAGCTTGAACCTGAATTGTGAAGAGGAGCCAAAATAGGAACAGAAGGCTATTCAGCCTGTCAATCCTGCCCCACCATTCAATACAGTTATGAATTACCAAATGCTTCAATATCTTTTACCTACCCCAAAATCTTGTACACCTCTGGTAATCAATCAGAAATCTATCAATCAATCTCTACTTTATACATACTGAAAGACTGAGCTTCCACAGAACATCCCAAATATATCCAACTCCTCTCTAAGTAAAATGATTTCTCTTCATGGATCTAAGTGGCATCACCTTTACATGGTTTCATTATCAATTGTCAGAGAAGGCACAATTTACCTCTCTGGATATTTTTCTTTCGATGTAACGGTTTTACTGAGCTGAGGGACACATGTTCCTCTCAGGGCCTCTTGGTGACTGGGCCTGTATGACATCATGGGCTTCTGAGTAAAGTCAAAGTGTGCTGTTGGAAAAGCACAGCAGGTCAGGCAGAATCAGAGAAGCAGGAGAGTCGACTCTAACTCTCCAGCATCTGCAGTCCTCACTTTCTCCTAGTGTCCGTACAGTGGCTTTAGAAGTGATTTGCTGCAGCAGGTCCATTTGCCTACCTACATTCTGGATTTGAATGATCTGATAACAGCGAGGCCCACTTTGGAGATCAACAGACAAAGAAGTGTTTAGTGAATCACTGTGAGTGATGGACCTGATAACACTCTGAGGCTGTTACCCAAAAATGCAAACAGGGCATTTTCAGTTTGGAAGGTACTCCCGCAGTTTGTCTCGTCAGATATTGTGCACGTAGCGACACAATTTTTACTTATTGAATGAAGCAACAGTTATTTCAATTGTTAGACTTCTAGAGAGTAAACCTTGAGTAGTAGGGTGTGTGTGTGTGTGTGTACACGGGTCTGAGAATGGGTGGGGGGTGTGGTGAAGGGGTGCAGGGTAACTCATGGTATGAGTTGGGGATGTACAGCAGTGGAGCAGTTTTAAAATAGCACATATCTTAGGAATGTGACCTGCCTGGACTCCAATCAGCAGGCAGTTCACTGTGAAGGTTACTTGCAATGGAGAAAGAATATCCTTTACACTGTGGATGGGATTGCATTCTTTCCTAGAGCAGTCATGCATTTTTCTTTCAGGCTGTTGCCTAGCCTTTCTTGGGAAGGGCCAATGTTAGTCTTTTTTTTTAAACGAGCTGTGAAATGTTGAATGCAGACCTAGAGATGAAATATTTGAGGGGCAATGCAGAGAAGGACACTTGTCTCCTTTTTAGACCCTGGGATTAATGTGGAGGGACTCAACAAATACATGACAAGGGCACTAGTTGCTCATGCAATAGCCTTTTATATTTCTGCATCTATGGTAACATTCCAGACCTGTTGGGACAGATACCCTGCTCCTCCGATGTCTGTGATGGGTCACAAATGGGGAAGGAGTTAGCCAGCAATTGCCTTTAATTACCTCTTATAAATTGAACTTATATCATGTCCTTCATATCCTGAGTCTATCAAAACTCTTCACTGCTGAAAAATGGGGAAACATAGGCAATTTGCACACAGGTTACAGTTAGACAGCAGGGGGATGAATGACCTTTTAAAGCTTATGTACTTAGTACAGGCTGTTGTGAATGGTGTTCTGTTTTTCAAAAAAAACCCAAACCTAATCTTAGGACAAAGTTTTTAAAAAAAATCACACCACCAGGTTGTAGTCATGGAGTCAGAGATGTACAGCACAGTAACAGACTCTTCAGTCCAACTCGTCTCTGCTGACTAGATATCCTAACCTAATCTAGTCCCATTTGCCAGCACTTGGCCCATATCCCTCTAAATCCTTCCTATTCATATTCCCATCCAGATGCCTTTTAAATGCTGCAATTATACCAGCCTCCTCCACTTCCTCTGGCAGCACATTCCATATATGTACCATCCTTTGTGTGAAAAAGTTGCCCCTTGGATCCCTTTTATATCTTACCCCTCTCACCCTAAACCTAGGCCCTCTAGTTTTGGACTCCCCCATTCCAGGGAAAAGACTTGGTCTAATTGCCCTATCCATGTCCCACAGGGTCATTTGAAATAACAAGCTTGCAGCGCTCGGAAAGCTTTTATTTTCAATAAATCTGTTGGACTATAATCTGATGTTGTGATTTTTAACTTTGTCCACCCCAGTCCAACACCAGCACCTCCACATCATAATCTTAGGATAGCATCTTTGATAATGTAGCACTCCCTTTTCATTCCACTGATGATTTCATGATGATGTGGCTGAGTCTTTGGAGTGAGTTTGGAAGTTCTGCCACTAAGCCAGAAGTGACACATGGTTGAGGAATGCAGTCAAGGACCAACTGATCTCATCTCACACTGGCTGTTTTATTGTAGGTATGTTCCTTTGTAAAATTTCTTCTACAGCGATGACCTAATCCTAATTATATTGGCAAATGTCCCAGCTGAGAAAGGCATTGCCTAGTTTGAGAAACTTCCAATTAAAGATACAGTTAGTAAGTTTGCAGATGACACCAAAATTGGAGGTGTAGTGGACAGCGAAGAGGGTTACCTCAGATTACAACAGGATCTGGACCAGATAGGCCAATGGGCTGAGGAATGGCAGATGAAGTTTAATTCAGATAAATGCGAGGTGCTGCATTTTGGGAAAGCAAATCTTAGCAGGACTTATATACTTAATGGTAAGGTCCTAGGGGGTGTTGCTGAACAAAGAGACCTTGGAGTGCAAGTTCATAGCTCCTTGAAAGTGGAGTCGCAGGTAGATAGGATAGTGAAGGCGGCGTTTGGTATGCT
>NC_057735.1:17191360-17261145 GCF_004010195.1 Chiloscyllium plagiosum
GTGTATGGAATGAGCTGCTAGAGGATGTGGTGGAGGCTGGTACAATTGCAACATTTAAAAGGCATTTGGATGGGTATATGAATAGGAAGGGTTTGGAGGGATATGGGCCGGGTGCTGGCAGGTGGGACTAGATTGGGTTGGGATATCTGGTTGGCATGGACGTGTTGGACTGAAGGGTGTTTCCATGCTGTACATCTCTATGACTCTAAATAGGAAATTGTCTCCTTCAGGTTGAATTTGTGCTTGAACAACACACTTTCTGTGCCCCCACTTTTGTTGTAAACCCCTACTGAATCATTACATAGAACACAGAACATAGAATGTTACAGTGCAGTACAGGCCCTTCAGCCCTCAATGTTGTGCCGACCTATGGAACCAATCTGAAGCCATCTAACCTATACTATTCCATTCTCGTCCATATGCTTATCCAATAACCATTTAAAATGTCTTTAAAGTTGGCGAGTCTATCACTGTTGCAGGCAGGGCATTCCACGCCCCTACTACTGAGTAAAGAAACTACCTCTGACATCTGTCCTATATCTGTGACCCCTCAATTTAAAGCTATGTCCCTCATGCTAGCCACTGTCATCTGAGGAAGAAGGCTCTCACTGTCCAAACTATCTACCCTCTGATTATCTTATGTCTCAATTAAGTCACCTCTCAAATGTTCTCTCTAACAAAAATGGCCTCAAGTCCCTCAGCCTTTCCTCATAAGGCCTTCCTTCCTTACCAGGCAACATCCTAGTAAATCTCTTTTCCAAAGCTTCCTTTCAGGGATCGATGTATCTGGACACTGAGATCTCTGCTCATCTACGCCCAGTGCTCTGCATTTCTGTCACTTATACCTTTGTTTATAGGCCAATAAGCTCAGGATCCCCTGTCAAAACAATGTGGGGGCTGATAGCCGTCACTGTTCTTTTGGTGTAAATCTCACAGAAACCTTAGACAAAGCTGGTGCATGATGTAAAACAAAAGTTTGGAAGTTTCTACCTCATTTGTGCTGCGCCACCATTAATCTGAACAAAGTGGTATCTCAATGTCTGTCTCCATATTCGAATGCTTTGAACGCAGTAAAATCCCTGTAATTGTCATGGTAATGAGCTACAGTTATCACCAAAGTTACAATCTATCCACTTAAACTAATTATCATGTTTAATAGAGTGATATCTTTTCAGAACATAGGAACAGGAGTAGGTCCATCAAGCCTGTTCCACAGTTCAATACAAGCTTGCCTGATCGATCATTTCAATGCCTTTTATCTCCCTATTTTCCCTGAATGCCACTAGCAGTCAGTAATCTACCAATCTTTACCTTTTTAAATGTACTCAAGACTAAGCTTCTACAACCCTCTGTGACAGAATGCCAAAAGTTCTCAGTCCTGAGTAAAAATCCTCATTTGGGTCCCAAATCGCACACTCATTTTTAAATTGTACTTGCTGGTTCTGGGACACCCGCACCAATTAACCACACCGCCCTGTGGCCCAACATTTCAACTCCCCCTCCCACTCAGCTGAGGACATGGAGGTCCTGGGCCTCCTTCACTGCCGCTCCCTCACCACCCTGGAGGAAGAACGCCTCATCTTCAACCTCGGAATACTTCAACCCCAGGGCATCAATGTGGACTTCACCAGTTTCCTCATTTCCCCTTCCCCCACCTCACCCCAGTTTCAAACTTCCAGCTCAACACTGTCCCCATGACATGTCCTACCTGCCTATCTTCTTTTCCACCTATCCACTGGATGCTGCCTGAACTGCTGTGCTTTTCCAGCACTACTCTAATCTAGAATCTAGGCTCTCTACCCTGGAGAAACATCTTACCTGTATCTAGCCTGTCTATCCTTTTTACAAACATGTAGATCTCAAAGATATCACCCCTCACCTTCGAGACTAAACAGGCCCAATTTGTGCAATCTCTCTTCATAGGACAGTCTGCCATCCCAGGATTTATCTTAAATTATCAAGCGATTTCTCTGACCAAGATTAACAGTTACAGGCATAATATCTCATCCCCTCAGTTTTAATTATTGTTTTTGAGCATTTTTAAAAAGGAATTTTTAAAAGGGAAAGAAAACTTGCACTCTCCATCTCCCCTCCCCCTCAATTGTCTTTCTGTACCTGAATTGACATTCCATTCAATATTCCTTCCCACCTGTTCACTCCATTCTCTTCTCTGACCTATCACCATCCCCCACCTGCATCTACCTATTGCCTCCCCAGTTACCTTACCCCCAGTCCCACCCCCACCCTGCTATTCATCTCTCAGCTCCCTCCCTCCCAACATTCCTGATAAATGGTCATTCTAGAAATGTTGACTGTCCTGCCCCTCAAATGCTGCCTGACCTGCTGTGCTTTTCCAGCGCCACACTTTTCAATTCCATTCATTATCCCAACTTGCATTTTCGGATTCCAATGCTGTTTTTCATCTTTAGCGGTCATTCTATTAAAGGCATGACCTTGCTTAAATCTCTACAAAGGTGACAGAAGGGGTTCTTGTGGTGCAGTGGTAATGTCCCTGTCTCTGGGTTAGAAGGCCTAGGTTCTAAGTCCCACCAGTTCCAGAGTTAGGTTATAACATGTCTGGATAGGCTGATTAAAAATATGTACAGAGATGGCCAGTAGAGGGCACACGTTTCCATCTCCCATTTGCTGCAATCTGCAGTGCAAATCCACTTGAATTGGATAGGGACAGGCTCACCTGAAAGTGTGTGTGTCAATACTGGTGAGAGTAAATTCACACCTATTACCTGTTGTGTTTTATTTCTTTCTTCATGCGGAGTTTTTAATGGTACCTACTATCATTTTTGCTCAGGAACAAATATAAATGTCCCTCTTCACCCCACTGATATCTCTAATGCTGTTTGTTTTACTGTACAATCAGCAGATCATAAGCAAAGTATTGAGGACCTCTACTCTGAATTTGTTACTATTTCATATCTTCCATTGTTCTTGGCATACAATTTTTAAGTTTAAAACAATTGCTGCATAACTGGAAACTGCAGGAGTTATTTGCTAGAACATAACTCTAATGATGTTGCTAAAAATCACACAACACCAGGTTATAGTCCAATAGGTTTAATTAGAAGCACACTGGTTTTTGGAGCGACGCTCCTTCATCAGGTGACAGTGGAGGGCTCATTCGTAACACAGAATTTATAGCAAAAATTTACAGTGTGATGTAACTGAAATTATACATTGAAAAATTGATTGTCTGTTAAGCCTTTCATCTGTTAGAATACAGTGATAGTTTCACTTCTTTCATGTGTAAATCACAAAACCCTTTTTTTTTAAAAAAGTTGCATTCTCGGGTTAGCTGTTAACAATGGTGATAGCTATACAATATGTTAAAGGTGTTAGCCCCCTGTGTTCTCTGTCTATGACCTGATGTTTAGATTAATTCTAATCCTGTAGTTTTACATAAATTCATACAATTTTTGAGCAAAGTACAATGTAACCCTGCAAGTACAAATTCACCCCACTTTGTACACCTCAGTCCAACACCGGCATCTCCAAATCAAGACTAATGATGTTGAACAGATTACTATAACTGGGAATGTAATATCCAATCCGCACCCAGCACTGCTGTTGGACCAACTCCTTTCTGTTTTAGGAGTTGACCTGTGATTTGTGCACAGATTCAGAAACCCAGCGCTTTGTACTTACAGCATTCATTTTAATAGAAGAATTTTGATTAAAACAGTGTTCCTTATAATCTTCACAGTCACGTATTTCTGATGGCAGAGTTACAAAGTCTACTGAGACAGATGTATAGACTGTTGCAGCACTATACATGGTGCACAGTTACACTTCCTAATCAAAATCCATTTTTATGCCAACTTTTCTTTTGGCTAGCCAAGTCCTATAAATGAATAAAACCTCTGGTTTATAACACCTGCAAGTCACTGATACTGAATTCTTAGGAATGTATTATTCCTGATCTATCCTGTATGTGCTACTTTAGCACAGATATTTGTCAGGCATTGTGCACAGGAATGTCCAAAGGCATCAGTGGTTCGTTTCTGTAGTTGTCAGTTGGTATTCCTATCTTCTGGTGAGATCATTAGAAAGCACCATCGTTTGTGAGATAATTCTGATATGTGCATTTACAGGATGGTTATGGATCAAAATGAGAAAGTGGGAAAGATCACGTGCACAGGACTATCTCCACCATGTGGACAAATAAGGGCTGATCTTTATCTCACTCCCTTTTGATCGATACCCATCAAAGCCCTTAGCCAACAAACTCTAAAATTGAAACTTTCAATTGAACCTGCATCTACAGCTTTCAAAGAAGTGAACTCCAGTTTCCACTACTCTTTAGCCTGGACCTCTGCAACAGTAAGGAATGAACACACTGCAAGAAAAAGGGAGCAAAGCCTGTTAACTGGAGTTCCTCCACAGATATCTTGATAAATGTGTGGTCAGTTTTGGGCAGGTTTTAAGCATTTTGGGTAAACTTTTCATACTGAAAGGAATTGGGAAGTATTCAAGAGTAGTATCAAATTGGTTTTCTTCTCTATATTGACAAACTAATGGTTTTCCTCAGTCTTGTACTTTCCACATTCTTGCAAGTCCATCCTCTAGATGTGATAGTGTGTGGCAGTGGCCTTTACTTGATTTAGAATCCCTCCCTTTTCAAGGTGAATTTTCAGAAAATCTAAGAGCACAGTGGAGAGTTACTGGAGTTCCAAAAGAACTTCTCTAATTTTTATTATCCCCGAAGTATAGTGTTTCATAGACTATCACATTGAACAGGTATAGGGTTATTGTGAATGCACTATTTTGCGCATGTGCAAGAATATCTGTCTTTACTGTATTAGAATTATTTTATTAATGTCCCTAGACCTTCAGGAACCAGGGTTGAACGGAGTGTCATCCAAATGTAATGGAAAACAGAATCTAGAGTGAGACTTTCATTGGGTAAAATCTCAATGGTTTGTGAACATTCATTCCTCTGAGGAACTAGCTGATCTTGGAGATGATGGTTAAGGGGAAAGAACATTTGTAAACTTTCCCCAAAGTAGCCTCTGCTTTCACATGTTCAAATTTCTCTTTTGAGGATTTGCTGATCAACAGATATAGCCCATCATCACCTCCCTACAGCCTCTAACTGATGAATTTGACTGCTGTCAAACACACACAGCTGGATCTTGTATCTCTTGCCATTCCTGTTGTTTTATTTGACAAGAGCTTACACCTTCCCTTATAAAGTTCTCAACTACCCAGAGTTCATTTAAAACAGTGATCCGTGTCTAGAGGAGTTGTAGTGAGACAGTGCCTGTAAGGAAGAGAGGCTAGAGTGTACATCAAAAGAAAGTACAAACTTTCCTCGCCATTCCCTTTGCCTGTGCTCAAGATTCTCAAGCTGGAGACTATAGGCTTTAATTTCCTTCAGTAATGTGGTGGTAGAAGGAGGGGGGCAGCCATTTGGTCATTTTAGTTTGTTCCCTTCATAATAAACATCATGGCTGACCTGCACCTCCCACTATTCCCTAACTCCTCCTCCTGTATCCAAACATCTATCAGCCATAATCTTAAATATGCTCCACAACTGTTTTCTGTGATTGAGAGTTTCTAAGCCTTTTACATACCCTTTTGAAAGAAGGAATTTCTCCTCATCTCAGTCCTAAATGGCTGACCCCTTATTTTAAGATCATGACCCTGTGTTCTTCTATTCCCCAGCCTGGAGGAATATTTTCTCAGCATTGACCCGTTTAAACCCTTTAATGTTCAGTGTCTGACGCAGTGCATGTTTTAATTTTTTTTTAAGTTTCTGGTAGTGTCATTTGTTCAGTTTCTCCTCCATAAGACCATCACCTTTTCTGGGTAGGCAGTTCCATGACATTGCTACAATCACCCTTCATAAAAGAGAGCAAAAATGCATGTACCTTTCCAATTGTGGCTTCATCAGTGCCTGTTATCATTGAGGTAACATTTACTCTAATACTCAGTTTCTCTATAACCAAAACTGATGCCTTTCCCCTAATGGTTTGTTATACCTGTGTTCTAACTTTCGGAATAGCTCCCTTACTCAAATACCAGTCACGTGTTCAAAACCACTAACAGACTTATTAAATCTGTTTTAACTCTGTAATAAATACTATAATTTTCTAAGCACCGTTCTCCTGCTCCTAATATTAAACTAATTGGCCTATAGGTCTCTATTGTTTTACTCTGTCTTCCTTTATTAAATAATAGAATTATGTTTGCTGCCTTTTTATTTTTTGAGAATTAGATACAATGGTTTAGCCACGCAAAACTGTTTTGGTGCTTCATTTGATAATCCATAGATTTTGAACAGGTTACGGAGTTGTGATGAAGCGTTTGAGTTTTTAAATGAAGTATAAAGTAATTGGGCCAGAATTTGTTGATTTTGTTTTTTAAAAAAAACTGAGCCTAGAGAGCTCACCGTGGGAACATCGTCCACCAAAGGAGAACCCATGAATTGAGTGGCTATTTGCTGGATAATTTATGTTTCATCTCCCACTGGTTTCATGAAAATGGCAGCTCACGGTCAACTGCTACACAAATTTCAAGAATGGTTGCATTTACGCATTCATTTTCAGCTAAACGCACAGCAGAAATGGAGGGCTGAAACTTAACAGTGCAAGTACCTTGTACCAGGATTTATCTTTGAGCAGTGCTAGTCATCATTTGGTTGAGAAAGCCATGTGGAGGAGCCGGTTGGACTGGGGTGGACAAAGTTTAAAAATTACAACACCAGGTTATATTCCAACAGGTTTATTTGGAAGTACAAGCTTTCAGAGTGCTGCTTCTTTGCCAGGTAGCTAGTGGGGCAGGATCATAGGACACAGAAGTTATAGCAAAAGATCATCGTGGCAGACAATTGAAGTGATGTATTGAACAAACCTAGATCGCTCGGAGAAAGTGAGGACTGCAGATGCTGGAGATCAGAGTCAAAAAGTATAGCACTGGAAAAATACAGCCAGTCAGGCAGCATTCGAGGAGCAGGAGAGTCAACATTTTGAGCATAAGCTCATCGTCAGGAAGTAGGGTGTGGCCCAAGGGGAGGGGGGGGGCAAGCTTGGGGAAGGTAGCTGGGAATGCGATAGGTGGATGAAGGGGATGTGATGGTGACAGGTCAGAGTAGAGGGTGGAGCAGATAGGTGGGAAGGAAGTTGGAAAGGTAGGACAGTGCTGAATTGGAGGGTTGGATCTGGGATAAGGTGGGGGGAGGAAACTGGTGAAACCGACGTTGATTCTGTGTAGTTGGAGGGGCCCAAGGCAGAAGATGCGGCGTTCTTCCTCCAGTCATCAGGTGGCTAGGATTTGACAGTGGAGGAGTGCCCCAGGACTTGCACGTCCTTGGAAGAATGAGAGGGGCAGTTGAAGTGTTCGGCCACAGGGCGATGGGGTTGTTAACTGCGTGTGTTCCAGAGATGTTCTCTGAAACGTTGCACAAGTTGGTGTCCTGTCTCCACAATGTAGAGGAGATCACATCGAGAGCAACAGACAGTAGATATGTTTCTATATGCAGGAAAATCTCTGCTGGATGTGGAAGGATCCTTTGTGACCTTGGATGGAGGTGGTGAGGTGTGGACTCAGATTCTACACCTCTTGCAGTGGCAAGGGAAGCTGCCGGGAGTGGAGGCTGGGTTGGACCTAACAAGGGAATCGTGGTGGTAATGGCCTCTGCAAAATGCTGATAGGGGTGTTGTGGGAAATTTATCTCTAGTAGTGGGTCTGGCTGTAGGTGGCAGAAATGATGGAGGTTGGTGGGGTGGAAGGTGAGGACCGGTGGGTTCTGTCCTTATTGCGGTTGGAGGGGTGAGGTTCAAGGGTGGAGGTGCGGGAAGTGGAGGAGATGAACTGGAGGGCATTGTTGACCATGTGGGAGGGGAAATTATGGTCCTTCAAGTAGGAGGCATCTGGGATGTTCTGGAGTGGAATTGGTCCTCCGATGAGCAGTGGAGGCAGAGGAATTGGGAATAAGGGATAGCATTTTTACAGGAGGCAGGGTGGGAGTAGGTGTAATCCAGGTAGCTGTGGCAGTTGGTAGGTTTGAAGTAGATGTCAGTGTAGAGTCGGTCACCAGAAATGGGGATGGAGAGGCCCAGGAAGAGGAGGGAGGAGGGGAGGTGTCTGCAATGGTCCAGGTGAACTTAAGGTCAGGGTGGAAGGTATTAGTGAAGTTGAAGAACTGTTCAACCTCCTCGTGGGAGCACAAGGTGGTACTGATACAGTCATCAATGTAGCTGAGGAAAAGGTAGGGAATGGTGCCGGTGTAACTATGGGAGATGGACTGTTCCACATACCCAATGAAGGGGCAGGCATAGCTGGAGCCCATATGCTACCCCTTTTGGTCTGAAGGAAGTGGGAGGATTTGAAGGAGAAATTGTTGAAGGTAGGGACCAGTCCAGCCAATCAAAAGTGTATCGCTCGAAAGGTACTAGTTTAATTGGTGGGAGGGGAAGGAACAGAGCGATTGGAGGCCTTAGTCATGGTGGATGGACGTGTACAGGGACTGAATGTCCATGGTGAACATGAGTCTTTGGGGGCTGGAAACCGAAAGTCATGGAGGTGGTGGAGCGCACAGGTGGTGTCCTGAATGTATGTGGGGAGATCCTTAACCAAGGAGGACAGGATAGTGTCAAAGTATGTGAAGATAGATTTGGTGGGGCAGGAACAAGCGGAGACGATGGGTCAATTGGGGAGTCAGGTTTGTGGATTTTGGGTAAGTGTCACATGGACTGACTACATGTTCACCCCATTTTTTATTATTTCAAAAATATACTTTATTCATAAAATACTTTGATCTGTACAACTGGACATGCCATACATATGTAAACATTCCGTTTGTTTGCATACCGAAAACAGTAATCATTCTTATTTACAGGTCTGTACGATTACATTTTTAGCTGAGGCGTCAGCAGAGCCCAAATGACTGCGCGGGCCCCTGTTCTTCTTTAGGCAGGCAGACGTTACACGGTGGTCTTTCCCCACCGCGCCTTGGCAGCAGCTGCCCCAAGCTTCAGCACGTCCCTCGACAGTCCTGGACCTTGGAATGTGCCAGTCTGCAACACTCAGTCGGGGTCAACTCCTTCAGCTGGAAGATCAACAGGTTTCGGACCACCCAGAGAGCGTCCTTCACCGAGTTGATGATCCTCCAGGCACAGTTGATGTTCGTCTCGGTGTGCATTCCAGGGAACAAGCCGTAGAGCACGGAGTTCCGCGTCATGGCACTGCTCGGGACAAACCTCGACAAACACTACTGCATTCCTCTCCAGACTTCTTCTGCGTAGGCACATTCCAGAAGTCTCGTCCCCCCCGCAGCCGCTTCGAGGGCAGCATGCGGTGCGGCTGAGTCCGGGCGTGCATAAAGGATCTCACAGGCAGAGCCCTTCTCACCACCAGCCAAGCCATATCTTGGTGCTTGTTGGAAAGTTCTGGCGATAAGGCATTCTGCCTAATGGCTTTGACAGTCTGCTCAGGGAACCACTCGACAGGATCCGCCCTCTCCTTTTCCCGAAGGGACTACGTGCTGACCACTTCCTGATGGACTTGTGGTCAAAGGTGTTTTTCTTCATGAACTTCTCCATGAAGGACAGGTGATACGGAACGGTCCAACTACTTGGAACGTTCCGCGGCAGCGAGGCCAGACCCATCTTTTGCAACACCGGGGACAGGTAGAACCTCAGTACGTAGTGACACTTGGTGTTTGCGTATCGGGGGATCCACACACAGCTTGATGCAGCCACACACAAAGGTGGCCATCAGGGTGAGGGTGGCATTGGGTGTATTTTTTCCCACGTTGCCCAGATCTTTGTACAGCGAGTCCCTTCAGACCCGGTCCATCTTTGACCTCCATATAAACTGGAAGATGGCCCGGGTGACTGCAGCGGCACAGGTTCTGGGAATAGGCCAGACCTGTGCCACGTATAATAGAAATTTATAAAATGTCACATGGATTGACTGTGTGCAGATGTATGCGAGAGAGGGGGAGAGAAAGTGTGTGTGCATGCATGGAGTCGAGTGCACACAATATCTAGCTCTGACCTATAAGTGAGTGCATGCATGTGAGGGACAGTGTGAGTTCTTGATAGTGTGAGAGACTGCATGCGCACACACTTTTAGGCATATTCACCCCATTGACCTAAAAGTGTGTGCGCACATGCAGTCTCACACACTATCAAGCACTCACACTGACTGTCCCTGGCATGCACACACTCACTTATAGGTCAGAGCGAGATAGTGTGCACTCGACTCCATGCATGTGCACACACTTTCTCTCCCCCTCTCTCGCATACATCTGCGCACAGTCAATCCATGTGACATTTTATAAATTTCTACTTTGGATATAGAACCAGTCTGACTCGAGATTGGAATACAAACAGACTCTAACCTCACACCTTTAATGCATTGTCTGAGCCGAGATGTCACTTTTTAAACAAAACCTTAAATTATCCTGGGAATGTGTCTTGAAAGAATTCTGGGATTTACATATTAATGAACCAAAACCTGCAACCCATTCTAAAAGGTGAAAGACCAATCTAGGTTTGTTCAATATGTTGGATCAGTTGTTGACAGTATGACCTTGTGCTTTCAATTCTGTGTCCTATGATTCTGCCCTACCAGCTACCTGACAGAAGAGCAGTGCTCCAAAAGCTAGTGTTTCCATATAAACCTGTTGGACTATAACCTGGTTTTGTGTGATTTTTAACTTTTTTTGAGAAATTCAAGAATTCAAATTGGAATCTCTCATTTGTGTATATAACAAAGACAAAGTAAAAACGATATTTTTTAAAATCCCTCAAATCTAATCTTTCTGTATCTCATCATTCCTTTTGTTTTGCACATGGTTTGATTCTTTCATCATAATTCTTTCATAATCTGCAATTTCTCTATTGTCTCAATCCTCACATCAAGCAACTATTGGCTCCTTCATTCACTCAGATACCCCTTTGCCCTCAGAGTGTAGTTCCCGGCTTGTACCTCTGGCTAAGCAAAATGTGAATCTGACAGGTGAGGGAATGAGCCTCAACAAAGGAGTTAGTGAGATACCCTGTTGCAGCGAAATCTGAGCTGGAGGTGCTCAGAGGTTTAGAACTCTTGTAATGAAGTAACTTACTGCAGTTTGGGCTGTGCGAAAACAATGTTGGCCTGATCTTGTCTCTGCTGTTGTTGTTATTACCCATCTACCTCCCCCAACCCCAACAGCCACCTTTCCATTTCCTGACTGAAATCCTGCTAAAGAGCACTGCATGCTGTTGCCCTGTCTCCATTTTATTTTCAATGTGAGAATCTTAATGAAGCTGGGATTGATCGAGACCTGCAGATTTAAAGGAAGTTGGTGTTTTCTAAGTTTTCCCCCCCATAAAGTACTTGGTTTTGAAAGCCCAGTAGTTTCCAAATCCGGAACCGGCAGAAATGCAAAGACTACTTCCCAACCGGAAATATTCATTAGATGCACAAATTGCAAATGGAACTTGTGCTTGGCAGGATCTATGTTTGTGTATGAAACTTTCAAAGATTTCCCCTGTGCTCCTCCATCACTTTGGCTAAGTCAATGGGCATGTAAGTAGTTTGCACATGTTTGTCAGCCTCATTGTCAATGACTGCAAGGTAGCTGTACAGCGCTCTCAAAGCCACTAGGGGAGCTGATGTGTTGCCTGGTTGGACTGTAGTGCACCACATGTAAGTACATTGTTTAACTGTAATCAAAATTTGTATTTCCTGTATTAAGCCACAAGGGGACAGCATTGTGCAGCATAACACTGATTGCACCCTTAGCACTTGTCTGAAACTGCGACTTAAGGGTATTGCAGTATGTAGCATCAGGCGGTGTCTACACCTAATTGTGATACTAAGTTCTAATTATGTTGAGGTTCTCTGTTCAGGTAAGATTAAACATACCGTAATGACAAGAGAGCAGCACTGTTGACGTTGTCAACCCTCCAGGATTGCCTTGGACTTTCCAAGAATTAAAGACTAATCTCCCAGACGCTGTTTTTCCTGGCTGACTCACATTAATGGTTATTCAATTAAAATCTGCCCTTTTATAATAAAAGTATTCAATGAACAAAGAACTAGAGATGGGTTAAAAAAGAATTAAAGATGAAAACAGACAGACAGGTGATTAAATTTCCAGGAATATGCCCAAATGGAGTTGGCAACCCTATGGTACGTCAGTGCCAGTTAAGTAACATGACCACCTCTGCAAAGTACTGACTTTGGTTGGATACATTTGGAGGAGAACTGAACCCTTATGGAGAAGGCAGTCAGTGGGTGGATCTTTGAAGAAGTGCTCAGACCATTGACCGTCTTCCAAGTGATGACATAGTTGCAGTACAGGACCAGTTTGGTTAAGTTGTGGAACTTTGACAGCAGTTAACAGGGCTCTCGCTTGTTCTTTTTCTCGTGCTCTCTGTCAAAACTTAAGACATTTAACTGGGTTAAAGGCTTTGAATAATGCAGGTTTATGCTTTATTTTTAAAACTCCCATCCCTCAAAGTGACTCCACAGATGGTCCAGGTGCTCAATGGAATCCCTTTTGATTGAATAGGTGAATTCTGTGCTATTGAGTGGCACAGATCCAGAAACCTTGATTAAAAACGTGGCTTGATTCGCACAGCCAATCTCTACGTTGAGGCAAAAAAAAAAATCAATCAGTCTCGATTCCACAAGCTCAGACTAGAGGGGCTAAACAAATCCTTCTGCTGAGTGGTGCCCAGTAATCGATGGAAAAGATTGTTCTAGGTCAGTGCTACAAAGACAGGTTTGAGCTCACATCAAACGCTCCTGTACTTGCTTGGCTCTATACACTGAGCTAGGAGTGTGCCAAACATGGGGTGATCCCAAATCTGGGATTCCATGAAGGATACCATCCACCAAGGCTTACACTTTGGAATAAAATTGCAAAGAAGGAAGAAGTCTGACCTTAAGTTTGCAGTCAGGCAAGTGTAGTGAGGTGAAACTGGGAGGCAACCATGTTTCAGGATGTTGGGAATTCCTTTTAGAATGGGAAGGTCCAACAGACCCAGGTTTGATTCCTTCCTGCTCTGGAAGTGTCTGATGACATCACTGAACAGGTTGATTTTAGAAATAATGTCTAAAACAAACTACATTATTCTGCTTGCACATCCACTAGATGGCAGCAAGTTAACACATGCATCAGAAGTATCAGCATCTGGCCTTAATGTACATCCCTAAAATAAATCAGTTCATTGGTTTTCTCTGTTTAATTCAGTGCGGGCTCCAATTTTGCTTTGTAGAAAGAATCATTTTTTATGCTGGGCACAAAGACCTTTCTGCTCTTATCACAACTTGCTATGGATTAGAGTTCCCTTTGTTCCTCCTCCAAATATGTATTCCATTTTCTCCCTGCCCCCCCCCCCCCAAAAAGGCCAGTGTTTGTGTGCTGTTTATTCAGTGTATCTGTGCAGTGTGCCTGTGTCAGTGCAGTGAGTAATAAAACTCCGTTTTCCTTCTAGCTTTCCACCCGCTTGTATTGTTTCAGGGACTGAGCACATAGTGGACCTCAGGAAGACTTTGTTGGTCTTTACTCTGCACTTCCAGTAAAGACCTATGTTAGAACAGTGCCACTTTGTCTGCCCAGGTTTCCCCTCGATTCTGGAAACGGCCTTGTGTAATACTGACCCAGAAGTGGCTGTCAAGTGAATTTGAAGGCACTCGTTGTTAGTGTTATCTTATTATAGTTTGTGGGATCTGGTTCTGCATTAGTTGGCACCTGTTCCCATGATTTACAACAGTTGCATAACCGTAGGGTTTGGGACAGTGCAAGGTGCCAAACCCTCTGCTAGCTTGTGAGGAGAGGAGCCTTAAATTGCTGGAAAGTTTGTACCAATCTGTAGGAAACCCATCTGGAAATGGAAATTGGTGAAGTTATTGTTTTTACATATCTGTTGCCAATTCATTGATTCAGAGAAAGTTGGAGCTGGCTGAACGGTGTAAGTCCTTCTTTTAGGGATGAGATTTATGTCCCTGCAGCCTCGGCTAATCGAGAAAGAGAGCAATGAAGCATTGTGTACTCCAGCAACTGATCAGTCTTGTTGCTGTAGCTGAGAATTTTAAAAACCGAATGCTGTATACACTGTGTACAGTACAGCTCCACATTGTGGCTAGCACCTAGAAGGTGTCGATATCTCACTGCTGTAACTAGCAATCCAGGTAAAAAGTTGCACCTGAGCACACTACGGGATTTTTGTCTGATATTTCTAGTCCAACTAGTAATATCAGTCAAAACTGGACTGAATGAGGCTTCCAGCATGTAATGTAGTGACCGAGTTCTTCTTAGAATTTCTGAAATAGTAAAGCATAAGTTGAACTAAGTATACTTAGTTTTTGAAAGATGATTTTACTAGGAAGTTCATTTGCCATTTCTAATGTAACTGCTTCATTAGACTGAACCAATCCTATACACCTATTGTGATGCTGTCACCCCAGTAGCCCAGTTTGGAAGCACGTGCCTCTGAGTCAGAGGTTGTGGGTTCAAGGTTGCTGGGGTGAGTTTGGAACACATGCCAAGCTGGCACTTGGGAGTAAAAGGAGTGCTGCATTGTCTGAAGTGCAGTCATTTGGATAAGATAAGTCAAAGCCTCATCATGCTCTCAATCTCTTGTATGTTCTCTCTCCTGCATTCTCACTGTCAATCTTTCACCCAGGTAAATGTTTCAACAATGAGATTTGTCAAGATGAAATGATCAATAATCTACTTTTAAGTGTTCATCAAGGGATAAATATTTGTGCAATATTTATTCCTCCAGTGATTATTAAAAGATTATTGATCATTTCATCTTCCTGTTGTTTGTGGCCCTCCGAATGTGACAGCAGTGATTAACCACATAAAAGCATTTTGGGACATCCTGAGGTGATGAGAAATGCTATTTAAATGGAAGTTCATCCTTTTTAACAGAAAATTTTAACAGAATTTTCAGGACAGTGTAGAACACGTTAATTTAAAACTAATGGCTGTTTTGTGGGCGAGGTGGCAGTGGGGAAAATCATAAAACTATCTGCACGTTCTCAAATTTTAAAGTGTTGTTATACTGATAAGTTTTGAAACTCGTCTGATGCACCACTGAGACCAACTTATTTCATTCAAGAATATTTAAGGTCACGATTTAGAGTGAATGCTTGTTGATTCATCATACGATCACCATTGGAAGTTGGGTTTGCTAGTTTGATGACTGACTGACGTACCACAGGAGCATGAAAATAGCAATATTTTGCGGCTAGTACACCTTGCTGTTGTTTTCTCTGCAATTTGACCTTTCTGTCACACACTCCCAAATTGCACAAGTATCTGCACTGGTCAATGACCTACATTTTTGGCAAGGAGGACACCTCTTCAACAGCGGAAGTAAAAAAATAGAAATTACTTTTGGTTTTTTGCAGATCTTTAAGGATTTGCAAATTGAGAAATGCTTTTCATTCTGCATAAGGAAATGGCAGCAGGGTGCAGCTTGAAATAATACTGTAGTTCCTGCTTGCTCAACATGTTAAAGCCTGCACTTTGTATCTGCTTCCCTGTTTGTCAAGGTAGAACGAATAATATTTCGCCAGTCAAGGCTCCTGCAATATGCAAGATGTCCCTAGTAACGTCATGTTTTTGATTGTGTTGGATAGTTTCTGGGAAGTATTACAACACTCATTTTTTTCTTTTTTTAAAAAAAAGGATTGATTTACATATTGGGTAAGAATATTGGGAACTCAGGTAATTTAGACAGGTGTTGCATACTTTAAACATGATATTTTTGCTGTAAGATCTTCTGCTCAATCATGCTGAAATTATTTCAGTTCCAAGTAAGAAAGGGTTCATTAGCATTGTGGCTCGATAAGTGGACTTGGAACTTTTGTGGCATGGTTTGAAGATGATCATGGAGTTGCCCTAACATCTTCAGATGTGGCTGGAGAAAGTCAGGTCTGTTAGCATCTGGGGCGAGAGAAGCAGAGTTAATGTTTTGAGTCTAGAGATCCTTCTGCAAACCGTTCTGAAGGAGGGTCTCTGGACCCAAAATGTTGACTGTTTGATTTTTTTTTCTCTCCACAGATGTTGCCAGGCCTGCTGAGTTTCTCCAGCAACTTCTGTTTTTGTGTCAGATTTCAAGCATCCACAGTTCTTGGTTTTATTTTATCCTAACATCTTGTTCCTCATTCCTTCCTTTTCCAAGAGTGCTGAAAACAAATCGTTTGGTCATTAATACATCTGCTCATTGTGGAATCAAGCTGTACACAAAATGGCTGCTGTGTTATAGAATCATAGAAATCATAGACAGTCCAACCTGTCAATGTCAACCAGATATCCTAGATTACTCTAGTCCTATTTGCCAGCATTTGGCCCATATCACTCCAAATTCTCCCTATTCACGTACCCATACAGATACCTTTTAAATGTTGTAATTGTACCAGCCTCCACCACTTCCTCTGGCAGCTCGTTCCATACATGCACCACCTTCTGCATGAAAAAGTTGCCTCTTAGGTCCCTTTTAAATCTTTCCCCAACACTTAAAACAGCTAACTGGCAAGGAAATGCTTTGAAACATGTGAGGAAGGTGGAATTGTGAAGTAATGAGTAACCAGACAGAAGATGAACTAACTATAATCATTTGTGTAGTATTATATTTTGTATGGTCATAAAATATACAATTAAGATTAGACCATTCAGTTCCTTCAGTCTGCTCTGCCATTCAACAAGATCATGGCTGGTTTGATCTTCCTCATCTCAGCCTTTAAGTGGCAGACTCCTGATTTTACAATAGTGTTTCTAGTTCCATTTTGTCACAAGGAGAAAACATTCTTTCAGCTTCCGCAGTCATGTCCCCTCCAAACCTTTGTATATCTCAATAAGATCGCTACCACTTACTCTATTAAACTCCAATGGAAAAAGGCTCAGCCTCTCTGTACAAGATATTAGTTGGAGTGAACCTTCTCTGATGCCTTTAACGAATTTATCTCCTTTCTAAAATAAGGAATCCAATTCCAATCCCCTTGCAATAAATGAGAGCATTATATTTGCCTTCCTAATCACTTGCTGTACATGCAAACAGATCTTGTAATACATGCAACGGGACACCCAGATCCCACCTTATCTTAGAGATCCACAAATTCTCTCCAATTAACTGTTGTGTTGCTTTTCTATTCATACTGCCAAAGTAGACAAGTTTGTGTTGATCAATATTATCCCCCATCTTTCAAATTTTTGTTCACAGCTTATGTTCCTTTGAAGACTCCCTTACATTTTCTTAATTTATTTTCCAGCTATCTTTGTATCAGCAAAGGTCATAACCATATTAGTTCTTCAATCCAGTCATTGATAAAAATTGTAGATAATTAAGGCTCTGATAATCTTGTGCTTCCCCTTAGCCAATCAAACCACTACCTATGCTGACATGTTACCCCATACACCATGACATCTTGTTTCATGTGGTAATCTTTAATATAACATCTTGAAAATGCCTTCTGAAAATCTAAGAAGAGTTTATCTACTAGTTCTCCTTTATGCTGTTTGCTATTTCTTGAAATGACTTTGATAAATTGGTCACATGTAATTTTCTTTATACTAAACCATGTTGACTCTCTTGATTGCATTAAGTGTTCGGTTATAACCGCCTTAATAATGGATTATAGGATTTCCTGCCGCAGATGTGCAGCTAACTGACTTGTAGTTTACGGCTTTGTCACTATGTAGAGTAACGGAATCACTTTTTGTGTCCTAAGTTGATGGGATCAGATGTACTTTGTGTCAAGCTGCCAATATGATATGATCTGTGCGACAAAGACCGGATACCTTTTGAAAAACGTATCCCGATGGTTATTAACAGCACTATTTGGAGGTTTACAAGATAATTTAGTTCTATGTTTATTGATGTTACAGCTGCATCACTACACATGACATACTATATGTTGCACTGTTACTACTAAAAATGAGCTGAGGATTTTTAAAAAATATTGGAATATTGCAAGCCCTGATGTCTTAAGGTGCACTGTTTTAGGGATCTTTGCAATAATTGCAATATCCTCCCCTGACCTGTTACTTGGACTTCTACATACAAGGACTTCTGGGCATTTGTTGAATATCCAGTAAATGTGTCAATGGCTGTTACAGTAATGCTCTTTGATTAGTTGCATAAAAGGAAGTTTGATGAAGTTCAGTCAACAGAACATAATTGATCTTTGGACATGGAAAATATTGGTTGTAATCTTGTATCGTGACAAGAAATTGAGTGGAATGAGACGTTCTTATAATTAAGGTTGGAGTTGGTATGTTGCACACAACTTGATTAGTTGATTGATCTATCTTGATGTTGGGCCAGCCAATAGATTCACATGAGTCTGTTTTCTGTAACCACGTGATTGAAGTACAAGTGCTCTGACAAGCAACACCTACTGGATGATGGATCATAATATATTGGTGATCCTCCTGTATGCTGGGTCACATTTGTGGAGAAGAACTCTTAAAAGGAGAGACTTTGATTACACGCTTCAGAATATATGCAGCTAAAAGTTTGAATAAAGTGAGACATCTGTCTCGTGGTGAAAGCATTTTCTGCATGCGTCGTATTGGGTCTAATACAGTTTGGTCAGTGCATTGATCAAAAAGATACTATCCTAAGTGGAGGGAAATTTGCATCATGCTCATGTTTAGTATTGAAGCCTGCAATGTCATCTGCAAAATGGATACTAACCTCATGACTAAGAATCACTGGATATGAAAATGTAAACTCTTGTCTCCACAGATGCTGCCTGAGTTTCTCCAGCAGTTTCTATTTTTATAAATATTTTTTATTAAAGACCTTTAAAAAAACCAAAGATAGAAAAGTAGAGGCAGTACAACAATGCCATAATGATACTGTTAGTAATACACTACCTACTATTCTACCAAACATATCTACTTAACGTAAACAAAACTACAAATTAAATATTAAATTAAACCAAATTCAAGTAACGTAAATTATATCTCACTACTTTTTATTCTAATTTATTTCAAATCATATCTCCACTGAGGCTCCCAACCCTGGGAGCACCAACTATACCCGTATTCTTTAGTTCGTTTCTTCATGACATGATACGCATTGTTTGACTGTAATAAAAGCAAAGTACTGTGGTTGCTGGATATCGGAATCAGAAACCTGCTGGAGAAACTCCGCAGGTCTGACAGCACCTGTGAGGAGGGCACAAGCTATCATTTTGATCTAGTATGAGGATTCTTTGTTCGTAATTCTCGCATATTCCTTTCCTTCTAAATAACTGGAAAGTCTTACTGTTTTTATATCTAGTGCCAGTTTTAAGTACAGAGGCTATGTTTATATAATTTATCTTTAATTATCCATAGATGATAAACAAGTTGATGCATATAAGCATTTAGGCTGTTTGAAACACTTCTGGGGCAATTTCTCTTGAAATTGTTGTGTCCAACCTGGAACCAAAATTAATCTCAAATCAGAGTCATATTTCCCACTCTCCACCCCAGCTGAAATGCAAACCAAAAAACTCATTTCCAGTCACCACTGATTTTACTGGGGAAAAAAGAATGTATTGTTTTGGAGCTTGAGTTGCAGTGGTAGTGTCCCTTCTTCTGAGCCATTCCTGAACATATCGATTCTAAAATAGCTAAATCTATTAATTCTAACAGGAAAGTAGAAAATAATGAACTTTAGCAGCATGATCTACATGTACAAGCTAATAGTGAAAAATATGCTTGCCCACTAAATCAGGATTAGAGTGGTGTTGGAAAAGCACAGCAGTTCAGGCAGCATCAGAGGAGCAGGAAAATCAGCTTTATTGGAGAACTGAAATAGACTTGATCGGTTTGAAAGAAGTCTCCCATGGCCATTATTTCCCTCTATTTACAAACTTGAAACCCATTTCACTTTGCCACAGTAAAGTTTTTTGTACGTTGTTTGAAAAAGTTGCCTGGAGAATTTTGGGTGCTAAACACTACTATTGGTCTGCGCAGTTACCTTAAGATTCCAGGAAAGAGCAATGGAGCGTGGCTGGTGAATGGAAATCTTCCCCAGTTCACTTGGGGATGCGATCCGTTTAAACATGTTGCCGATGAGTAATATGTGGTTTTGTAAATTGGGAAAACCTTTCCTTTACGCATACCTGGTCTTAATTTTCAATCGTCTTATCAGGAAGTTTCTGATACGACTTCTATAATCGCGCTTCTGTAAAGGGGATTCTCCAATAAACGTCTGGAAATTTTGAGCTGGAATATGATTGAGCAATGTCTTACTCATAAATTATATGGAAGAGTGATCTAAACTCCTAACTGGTAAGTTATGTATGACAAGATTTCACGTGCTGCATTACACATGATGAATTTCAGCTCAAATGTCTCTAATGATCATTTCATGGGTATGAATGGCATTTCCTAATCTGCTCTGATTATTTATATTTCACTGATCCAGGATAGACCAGTGTATAAGAATTGGCTACTCCAGTAGAGCGATTGCTCTTTGTCAGCATGTTGGCTTTTGGAGTTGATGTACTTGAGTTGGCATTCATTTGATTCCACTATTTGCTAAAAAACACTAAATTAGTGCAGTGGAGCTAAATTTCCCAACATTGTTTCTTGAAGTACTGAGCTCAAGAAGTCAATGAACAGAGACAGGTGCCTCATTGCAAAGTCAAGTATAGAGCTTTCATTGAATTGCTTCCATACATGCCTTGGTAGTTGGTCTTGATGACTACCAGACGATCTTCTGTAAGAAACTTATTCCAAGAGGGCATTTATGTCTTGCTTACATTTCTAGATTTTCATCCATGTGTCCATTTCGCAGCAGTAATGTGGTCTTACCTTGAAGACTAGATTTATGCCAGGTAAAATTCCTGTTGCAATACTGAATACTAAATCAATAATGACTGCCAAAAATTAAATGCTTATATCAGATTTACAAGATAACTTTAATAACTATTTCATTCAAAATATCCATCCTACAATTGTTGTGTAGTCATTATAATAGATTCCATTCAAAGTGTTCTTTGATAGCTCAGCTTGTTAAAGTGTCCTGATTAAAATGTTCATCCTTTGGCTCAGTGAGTGAGTATATTACCCACTGTGGTATGGATGCAGATAAATTCTTTAAGTTATTAGAAGGATACACTGAGCAATGATCATGTCACTGGACTAGTAATCTAGGCATCCAGGCCAATGCCCTGGCATCATGATTTCAAGTGTGGTAGAGGCTGATGCAATTTCAACATTTAAAAGGCATGTGAATGGGTACATGAATATGAAGGGTTTAAGAGGGATATGGCCTAAGTGCTGGCAAATGGGACTTAATCTAGGATATCTGGTCAGCATCGATGACTTTAAGTGATATGACTCAGTCAGATGTACAGCACGGAAACAGACCCTTCGGTCCAACCAGTCCATGCTGACCAGATATCCCAACCAATCTAGTCCCACCTGCCAGCACCTGGTCCATATCCCTGCAAACCCTTCCTATTCATATACCCATCCAGGTGCCTTTTAATGTTGCAATTGTACCAGCCTCCACATCCTCTGGCAGCTCATTCCATACACACACCACCCTCTGCGTTAAAAAGTTGCCCCATAGGTCTTTTTTTAAAAAAACTTTCCCCCCTTATCATAAACCTATGCCCTCTAGTTCTGGACTCCCTGACACCAGGGAAAAGACTATTTACCCTATCCATGCCCCTCTTGATTTTATAAACCTCTATAAAAGGTCACCCCTCAGCCTCTGATGCTCCAGGGAAAACAGTCCTAGCCTATTCAACCTCTCCCGTTAGCTCAAATTCTCCAACATTGGCAACATCCTTGTAAATCTTTTCTGAACCCTTTCAAGTTTCACAACATCTTTCCATTAGAAAGGAAACCAGAATTGCACACAATATTCCAACAGTGGCCTAACCAATGTCCTGTACAGCTGCAACATGACCTCCCAACTCCTGTACTCAATACTAACTGCCCTTTGAAATAGCCTAGCAAGAGACACCAGTCCAAGTCACTTAGAGATGGGCAACAAATTGCCAGCAATGTCCACATTCCAAGAAAGAATGAAGAGACATTTTAAAAGGTGCCCAGATATGCCCTGACTTACAGGGCCACGGACGATCTTCTTCAGCTATTTCAGACACTATGGACAATTTTCCATCTCATTAACTTTCTCTGATTCTGTTCACCCCAAAAACCCTGATCATAATTTCCTGTTTCCTTTGAGCCAGTTAATGTGGAAGCTAGTTGACCTCAACACTTTGACAAACTAGGTCAGAGGCACATTAACCAGAGCTTCAGTTTCAGATCATCTTTGCTGACCTGTACTGGAAAACATCTTTGTATTGTAGTGTCAAGCAAAGACAAGTCTAGAGTTGACTATGATGTTCTTGGGGTCAAATTGTGGGATGATGCAGTACAGAAAGAGGCCATTCTTCTGTTGTCTGTATTGACAGTTATCCAGTTGATTCCATTCTCCCACCTCATAGCTCTAATTTTTCTACACTATCCAAGTATCCATGCAATTCCCTTTTGAACATTACAATTGAGTTATCTTGCACCAGCTTCTCAGATGATGCATTCCAAAAATCACAACACATTGCTGTGCTGAAATTAAATTTACCTCCTGTCACCTCTGGTTCTTTTGCCAGAGAGTCCAATAGCTTGTCCTAATGGATTTGTACTTAATGAGAAACTAAAGAGTTGGGTGCTGGGATGCTCCAGCTCCCAATACGAATTGGTGCATTTGACAGATAAAAGTGGCAGAGGAGAGAAAGTTGTAAAATAAAAGAACATTCAGTAATCTGTGACTCATTCACCAAACATGTCTGACAAAGGCATCTTTTTTCATTGGAAATCTAGTATGAATTAATGTTTTCCTCTTAAGGTTGAATGCCTGTCTCCAGTACACCATGCAGACTGATAATATTTAAAAAGTCCTCATTGAAACCTATGGACTGAAAGCCAAAGAATAGGATTTCACATTTTAAAATTTCTCCTTGAACAAAACAACTGAAATCAGCATACTTCAAGTTAATCAGCAAGCACTTGTTATTCTTGCACAAATATGGGATCAGGTGTTATCTCAGTCTCCGACGCAGCGTCTGTTTTGTAGGATCTCTCCCATCCTTTTAAATCAGTTTGACCCTTTAATTGCATTTACCAGCAGCCATATTTCATCTGAAGTCCTTGGACACAGTTAACCCTGACAGCATGCACACTTACAAACCCTGTCCCACTCCGATCACGACAGTCGTGTTGGCATAGAATCCCCAGAGTCACTTCTCAGACCCCTTTAACCTATCTGGTGGACTCTGGACAAGAATTACAACCGCTGTTTCAATATTGCCAATCTACAACGTCTTGGCATTTTATCTTTAGCTTTCTGCTCTTTCCAAACAGCTGCAGAAAATTTGGACTTCAAAGGGCAGCACACAAGAAAATGCAAGCTTTACACATTGGGAGTTACCACAAAAGCAACATTAAAGAATGTATATACAGAAACCATTGTTATTGATGTTTCAACATAGTGATAAGAGCTGTCCTTCACCTGCATTTCAGGCTGTAGTTACTTTTTATTGCACCAACACCA
Organism: Chiloscyllium plagiosum; assembly: GCF_004010195.1. Lineage (NCBI taxonomy): Eukaryota > Metazoa > Chordata > Chondrichthyes > Orectolobiformes > Hemiscylliidae > Chiloscyllium > Chiloscyllium plagiosum. The sequence goes on from NC_057735.1 coordinate 17,214,889, forward strand.
TTCTCATTCTGTAACCTGCCACAAGGAGTGAAGATTGATTGCATGTCTGTCCTTGCAGAGAGTTTAAAAAAAGTCACAGAACCTGTTAAATAGTCCAAAAGGTATTTGGAAGCACTAACTTTCGGAGTGCTGCTCCTTCACCACCTAAAGAAGGAGCAGTGCTCCAAAAGCTAGTGCTCCTAAACAAACCTGTTGGAATATAACCTGGTGGTGAGAGATTTTTAAACTTTGCACACCCCAGTCCGGCATCTCCAAATCATGGCTTGTAGACAGAGGGAGGCCACCCACACTAATTTAAGCATATGCCAACCCTGACCATCCCCTTGTCTACAGGGTAAATCTTACTCAGAACTGGGTTGTAATTTTAAGTGTGCCTCAAATAACTGAAGAACGTAAAGAATATCCATAAGAGTAGGCCATTCAGTCCCTTGTAGTTGCTCTGCCACTCAGTAAGATCATAGCTGATCTACCTCAACTCCACTTTCCTGTCCTACCCCCATATCTCTTGATTTCATCATTATTCAGCAATTTATTGATCTCGCTTTTGTTCAGTGACTGAGCATTCACAGCACGGAGGTAGAATTCTGAAGATCTAAACAGCAATTGAGCAATTAAAGCCAGTGTTACACTGGTAGAGCCAGTGTATCAATCTGACAGCTCCCTGGTAGACTGCAGACAAGGATGGCTAATTATGCAGCACAAGAGGACAGTGATAAGAATTGGTATGGTCCAAAATTTCCACTCTGAAGTTGGAGCAACAAAAGCAGAAGTGAAGATTCTTTCCCTCTGTGAAAAGGACCACTGCATTAAATTTTAGTTTCAAGTGTAACAAAAAAATCCATGAAGTTTGCATAACATGAAAAATATTGTTCAGGGTGCTGTATTTTAAATTTGTGAACTTTGAAGATCAAATGCTCTTTGACCAGATCAGTGTTCCAGATTAGCCTTTGCACTTACTCCCAAGTGGTTAACAGGTTTGAAAAACTTTGTACATCCCACACAGATCATAGTAAGTAAAAGCAGTGGTGGTTGCTATATCTTGTATAGCATACAGGCCACAATGTGAATTTCCTCTCAATTTAGGGCTGGGTCTGGGCCATCTGTTCACTTATGCTGATGTTTTATCAGAAACCAGTCAAGTCCACCCTTTCACGTTGGTTCAGTAGATGGCTGACTTGTTTCCTGGATATATTGCTGATGCATTCCAATCTCGTATCTCTGATCTAGAGATATCTTGCTTTATAAAGATATCGCTGTCTTTAATCAAATAGGTGACCAATCAGAACCTTTTTGTCAGGATCAAGTAGAAGTCTTAAGTCAGCTTTTGATAAGCTTAGGTAACTAGCTGATGAGTTGGACATTGCAGCCCCAATAAATGCACATCCTACGAGAGGATTCCAGAATACTAAAGTCCTGGACAAGCACATATACAGGAAGTATCAATTTTGAGTAGCCACATTGCTCTTTGGATGCTGCCTGGCCTGCTGTGTTTTTCCAGCACCACATTTTTCAACTCTGGAGAAAGTGAGGACTGCAGATGTTGGAGACCAAATTATTGAGAGATACAGAAACAATAAAAAGGTACTAATGGAAGGGGATTCCAACAGCCAAATACCAATTGGCTTAAAATAATCATAAAGGTAGAGAGAGCACAGCATTGAACTGTTATTTTTCCAGGATGTAGCAAGTACAATAGAAGGGGAAATTCTGGGTTTGGTATTCAAACTTGAAATTGGTAGTTAGTTCAACAATTGCTGTAAGTTGTGACTTATAATGAATAAGTCAAGAGATCTTTTGCCCATGAACCAGCCACCATGTGCCTCTTGCTAACGATTTGATAAATTCAAAGAAGGATGACTGAGAAACAGTATAATGACCAATACAGTAATAAGAATCAACTCAGCAGATCGGATGAATAATAATGATTAAACTGCTTTGAGTGTTCCCTCCATTCGTGTGTGTGTGTGTGTCTAGGTTATGTGCTAACTATTCATAACTGATTTACCTGCAGTAGGAGTCTAATTAATTGTCATAAATAGTAATTTGTTGTGTACAGAAAACTGGTCTGTATTTTCTATTAATCTCAGTCAGAAGACAGATTTTTGGGAATTTCACATTTAAAAAGTTTAACATGATTAGAAGGGCTCAGTTTCCAGTACACTGTCCCAGTGAGGCAGATAAAAAAGAGAAAATGACAATGACCAAGAGTTTGACAGTGAGAAGAAAGCTGTCGATGATAGGAAGATAAGTGTACTGATCAGGCAGGCAAGAGAGTGGCAAATGGAATTCAATCTGGAGAAGTCTGAAGGAATGCTTTAGCGTTGGACAAACGAAGGCAAAGAAATATGTAAAAAAAATGGTAAAAACTTAAATATAGAGTAATCTTGGAACATGTGCCTACGGATTGTTGAAAGTCACATGATAAGTAGATAAGGTGTCTAAGGCAGCACACAGCTACTCTCCTTTAGTAGCTGAAATGATCCTGAGTCATGGAATAGAAGGAGTTTATACTAGGACTATACAGAGTCCTGCGTACTAGGAAGGATGCAATTATAATAAAGACAGTATATGGGAGATTTGAGGATGTCTCCAAGAAATGTACAATTTTATCTGTGTAGAAAACGAATTTAATTGAGGTGTAGTGAATTGAGGGGGCCTAGATGCAACGGATGGTATGAATCTATTTCCGTAGCAGAACAGTGACAAAAATAAAAAATTCTGGAACGTTCTGGCAGCATCTATGGAGAGAAATCAGTTAACATTTTGGGTCATGTGACCATTCCTCAGCAGAGCAATGGCATCACACTTTTAAAAAAAAAAAAATTGGATGTACTTTTGATATGCCTTAGGGCTGAAGAGAAAGAGCTGGAAAGTAGGACTCTACTGTACAGCTCCTTTTGGCTATCACCAGGACTGACTGGCATCCTTCACGGCTGTAAATTAGATATGCTTCTATTTATTTGGTAACAGCAGCAATCAAGTGTTAGTATAAAGAGCCCTTGAAAATTGGTCAAAGAATATAAATTCTAATATGTTCTCACATAGCCGTGAGAAATGTAATGCTCCTCTGCAGTACCTTGGGAGATAATTTGCCCCTCTCATGGTCTCAAAAACAAAAAAAAAAAATTGTATAAATAACCAGTTGAGGGAGGAATCGGTCAAGATAACAGGGAAGCTATATGATGGAGTGTTGAATGCTCTCCTGAGCAAATACATGGGACCCTGTATTCCTTATACAGCAATTTGGAGGATAGAGCTGCTGAGGAGTTCTTTCTTTTAAGATTATGCACAAAACATAGGTATATTGCATTCAAATAAGTAGTCTGTTCACATTAAAAGTTTTTTTTAAAAAAAAGAGACCAGATAAGAGCTTATTTGAACATTTGAAGAAAACATTTCTTGATAATGCAAGGTTTCTTTAGTGTTGCACTCAATCATAACTATGGGCTCCAAAATAGGGAGTGTTTAAAGAAAAAAATGAAACTTGAAAGTTTTTAAAAATCTGCATAAACTTGTGCCATAACTTCTTGAATACATATTGTACTCAACAAAAACAGAAAATGCTGGAGAAATTCAGCTGGTCTGGCATCAACTGTGGGAAGAGAGCAAAGTTAACGTTTCTATTCCACTGACTTATTCAGAAGAGTCTACTGAAGTTTGAGAGAATCACTGGACTTGAAACATTCACTTTGGGAAGAAAGCAAAGATGTTGCCAGACCGGCTGAGTTTCTCCAGCAATTTCAGTTTGTGTTTCAGATTTCTAGCATCCACAGTTATTGTACCCAGTTTGGCCTGACTTCAACTGATGTAACTAAGATTTTGATCCAAAAGAAATGGAAAAGCTTGATAAGCACTCCCCTTTCACCACACTGTTCAAGTGAAGTGTTGAAGTATCTGATGTGACCCAACCCACAATCTGACTGAGTCAAGACTACTCCCAACTGGGCTGCAGCTGGTGTAGGACAAAATGTATTCAAAAAACACACTCCATGAAATAATTCACTATGTTACAGATTACATTCTCCAACGTTGGTCTGTCAGCTTGGACTGCAGATAATTGGAGCCATGGCTATACTAGCTCACTAAATTTTATGTCTGGATATCATGGGGCTCTTTGAGGATTGTTGTTGGCACTGTTGGATAACGTGGAATATTAAAAGTTCACAGACGTGGTGGTGGCAGGATAGGTGGCTGATGAAATTCAACGCGGAGATGTGAGAGATGATGCATTTTGGTGGGATGAATACAGGTAGTATAAATGAATGGAGCGTATGAACTGAAAGATGTTTATATGCATAAGTCACTAAATGTGGCAGGATGGGTTGGGTTTTATTTGTAGGGGTGTAGAGTACAACCAGGAAGTTAAGTACATGTACAAGATAGTAATAGTATTCCAAAAATGCTAAATGATCAGGGGCTAAGGAGGAAAAAGAAATAAGTACAATAACTATCACTAAATAAAAGGACTGGAAAAATATAGGGCTAAGTAAAAGGGACCACCATTGTTTGCGATATTCATGAATGATTTGGAGGAAGGTATAGGTTGCCTCATTAGTAAGTTTCCAGGTGACACTAAGATTGGTGGAGTAGCAGATAGTGAAGGGGACTGTCAGAATACAGCAAAATATAGATAGATTGGAGAGTTGGGCAGAGAAATGGCAGATGGAGTTCAATCCAGTCAAATGCAAAGTGATGCATTTGGCAAGATGCAATTCAAGAGTGAACTATACAGTAAATGGAAAAGTCCTGGGGAAAATTGATGTACAGAGAGATCTGGGTGTTCAGGTCCATTGTTCCCTGAAGGTGGCAACAGTTCAGTTGAGTGGTCAAGGCAGCATATGGCATGCTTTCCTTCAGACAGGGTATTGAAGACAAGAGCTGGCAAGTCATGTTACAGTTGGATAAGACTTTGGTTCAGCCACATTTGGAATACTGTGTACAGTTCTGGCCGCCACATTACAAAAGGATGTGGATGCTTTGGAGAGGGTGCAGAGGTGGTTCACCAGGATGTTGCCTGGTATGGAGGGTGCTAGCTATGAAAAGAGGTTGAGTAGATCAGGATTATTTCATTAGAAAGGAGGAAGTTGAGGGTGGAGCTGATTGAGGCCTACAAAATCATGAGGGGTGTAGACAGGATGGATAGGAAGAAACTTTTTTTCCCCCAGAATGGATGACTATTACTAGCGGTCATGAGTTCAAAAGTAAGAGGGGAAACGTTTAGGGGATATAGAAGTGTAAAGTTCTTCACGCAGAGGGTGGTGGGTACCTGGAATGCCATGTAGAGGAGGTGGTAGGGACAGGAACGATAGCGTCATTTAAGATGTATCTAGACAGATGCACGAATGGGCAGGGAGCAGAGGGATACAGACCCTTAGAAAATAGGCGACAGATTTAGATAGAGGATCTGGATTGGTGCAGGTTTCAAAGGCTGAAGGGCCTGTTCCTGTGCTGTAAGGTTCCTTGTTCTTCATTTGTCCTAAAAGTGATAGATCCCCAGAACTGCTAAGTTGCATCTTAGGATATTTAAAAGAACAGCCACAGAGATAGATGTGCTATTAATAATCTTCCACTAATCCATCAATTCTTGGAAACTCCCAGAGAACTGGAACACTGCCAATGTAACACCCTCATTCCAAAAGTGGAAGAGACAAATGCACAGGTCGCTATAGGCTATTTAATTTAGGGTGTAGGTTTGCTCGCTGAGCTGTAGGTTTGATATTCAGACATTTCATTACACTGCTAGGTAACATCAGTGGCGACCTCCAAATGAAGCGAAGCTGTTGTCTCCTGCTTTCTATTTATATCTTTCTCCTGGATGGGGTTCGTGGTGATATTGGAGACATTTTGGCAGTACCTGTTTTCTTAAACATTCATGCAGGAAGTACAGTTGTTCACGGGTGGAACTCTCTCGGATGGCATTCCTTTCCCAACAGAAAGCAGGAGACAACAGCTTTGCTTCACTTGGAGGTCACCACTGATGATGTTACCTAGCCAGGTAATGAAACGTCTGGATATCAAACCTACAGCTCAGCGAGCAAACCTACACCCTAAACCTCAACCGGAGCTACAAACCTTCATAAACCTTGCAGGCTATTTAATGTAACATCTGTCATTTGGAAAGCATTATCCTCTATTATAAAGGATATAATAGCAGAGCATTTAGAAATGCATAAGTAGAATTAGCATGGCTTCATGAAGATGACATTTTGCCTAGAGTTATTAGAACAGGGTAGATGCTGTTGTTTCCCCTGATGGAAGAGTCTGCAACTAAAAAGGACATTATCTCAGAGTAAGGGGTCACCCACTTAAAAACCAAGATGAGGAATTTTGTCTGAGGGTACTTTTTTTTTTAAAAAACTGTAGAAGTTGGATTGTTCAGTATATTCAAGACAGATTAAGTCAGTAAGGGAACTGAAATAACTGCACAGAGGCTGGTATCCTGTCACCAAGACCCCCTTTAATGTACATGTGCACAGTTAAAGGGCCCAGACAGCTCAGAGCCAGACCCTAGAATGAGAATGCTCTCTGAATCTCCTATGTTATATTAAACAGTTTATAAACAATTAACTTTAACAGCCTTATACAGAGAAACAGCAATTTGCTAGGGAGAAAACCAACAAAGCCAGGCCCCAAACCCCACCGTTCAACCATTTTTCAGGGAAATGAGGACAAACCTTAAATCCCACTTCCAGTCATCACAAAATAAGCAGTAACAAATATATACAATACAGTCCAATTGGATTTAAAAAAAAAAGTGCATGGAATACAGATCCCCTCCAGGAACCCAGCAAGCCTCCAGTCTCTCCCACCTTCTGACCACTCTAAGGCAGTCTACCCTCATGCCCCTTCCAGCGACCTCTGGAACAGCCCATCCTGTTTCCCCAACCACAGCAATCAGGACGGCCTACCCACCTTCAGGCTTCTCTAACCGCCGTTCGCACTTTCCCGCCCCGGGTGACAATGCTGAGGACGGCCTACCCACCTTCTGGTTCTCTGTCTGCCCTTACGTACCACCTGGCTCTCGGCCACCCCGAGGTGCCATCCGGCCTGCCCTGACTCCTTCTGGCTACCTCTAGGACAGCCCACACCCTTCAATGGGACAATGGTGTGCAGGGCAGCCCACAAGCCTTCCAGACCTTGGCCTGCCCCTACACATCTTCTGGCTGTCGGCCACACTGACACTTTCCGACCACCTCTAGGAAAGCCCGTCCCAATTACCCCTTGTCAGAATGGCCTACCCACCTTCCTGCTCTCAGGGCAACTGACATCGGGGTGGCCTACCCACCTTCAGGTTCACAGGTCAGCTTACCCACCTTCCAGCTCTCAGGGTGATAGTTTTTGGGACACCCTATGAGCCTCCCAGCTCACAGTAAAGCTTGCCAGACTCTGGGATACACACAAGAGTGCAGGTGATAAACCCAACAAGTAACAAGACAGAGAAACCACCAAACACACCAAACACCCTGCAAAATGTCGAATCCATTCCCAGGGACAGAGTCCACTCCTGTATATAAAGTGCGTTGTCAGAAATAGTCTATTCTAAACTGCACAGTCCATTTCCAAAAATACAATCCACAGCTGAGTGCAGAATTCAGTCTCGAAGGCAACAATTGCACACTCCACAACAGAGGCCTGGCACATCCATACAGAACCAGGCTTACTCTCAGAAACAGTATATTTTAAAGGTGCAGTTAACTCACAAGTTGGTCTGCTCCAGGATGCGGTGTTGCTCACCTCCCAGCACAGGCACAGATGTTCAGTCTTTAGAGGCCTAGTCACCCACAAAAGGGCCAGATCTTCCCCTACAGGACTAGCTTATCTGGAAAGATGTATTTTCTCACAGGATCTCAGTCCAAACACCAAAATAAAGTGAAAACACATTCAAAATAAAAACCAGAATGTAAGGGCTAAGTGCTGCCACAAAAAAAAACCCAACATTTTTCTCTCTCACATTGAGAAAAGGACAGAGTAACAAGACTGTAACCAGCCAGTGAAACAACAGTTCCCTAATGAGAACTGAATTACACCTGAAACACATTGATGGGCAAATCAGGCAGTTTGGAAATCAGTCCTTAATAAAAAAAAGGGGAATGCCAGTTAACAAACTGGCTATATAATCCAGCCAGTTCAGGAATCGGGTTTCCCCCAAAAAGTAGAAACCAACAGCAGCATTAAACGTACTGACTTGGCCCAGCCAGTGCAGAGTCAGTTCCCTAGACTGAGGAGATTCTAAATCTCCTGGGTTTTTTTAGAATTTTGGACGGCGAAGAGGGTTACCTCAGATTACAACAGGATCTGGACCAGATGGGCCAATGGGCTGAGAAGCGGCAGATGGAGTTTAATGCAGATAAATGCGAGGTGCTGCATTTTGGGAAAGCAAATCTTAGCAGGACTGATACACTTAATGGTAAGGTCCTAGGGAGTGTTGCTGAACAAAGAGACCTTGGAGTGCAGGTTCATAGCTCCTTCAAAGTGGAGTTGCAGTGAAGGCAGCATTTGGTATGCTTTCCTTTATTGGTCAGAGTATTGAGTACAGGAATTGGGAGGTCATGTTGCGGCTGTACAGGACATTGGTTTGGCCACTGTTGGAATATTGCGTGCAATTCTGGTCTCCTTCCTATCAGAAAGATGTGGTGATACTTGAAAGGGTTCAGAAAAGATTTACAAGGATGTTGCCAGGGTTGGAGGATCTGAGCTATAGGGAGAGGCTGAACAGGCTGGGGCTGTTTTCCCTGGAGCATCGGAGGCTGAGGGGTGACCTTATAGAGGCTTACAAAATTATGAGGGGTATGGATAGGATAAATAGACAAAGTCTTTTCCCTGGGGTCGGGGAGTGCAGAACGAGAGGGCATAGGTTTAGGGTGAGAGGAGAAAGATATAAGAGAGACCTAAGGGGCAACTTTTTCATGCAGAGGGTGGTACGTGTATGGAATGAGCTGCCAGAGGATGTGGTGGAGTCTGGTACAATTGCAACATTTAAGAGGCATTTGGATGGGTTTATGAATAGGAAGGGTTTGGAGCCGGGTGCTGGCAGGTGGGACTGGAATGGGTTGGGATATCTGTTCGGCATGGACGGGTTGGACCAAAGAGGCGTTTCCATGCTGTACATCTCTATGACTCTAATACAGTTGAGAATAATTAACATTAACAGCTGTATACAAGTAAACAGCAATTTTACAAGGGAAACGAACCCCAAAGCCAGACCCCAAACCCTACCCTTCAACCAGTTTACAGGGAAATGAGGACAAACCTCAAATCCCACTTTCAGTCACCACAAAACAATAACAGTAACAAATAAGATAGTCCAATTAGATTTTTAAAGGCATAGAATACAGACCCGACCCCCCCCCCCCCCAAACAGCAAACTGTCCTGTCCCTCCCACCTTCCAGCCACTCTAAAGTAGTCTGCATCATACTCCTTCTGGCTCTCAGTCCACCCTGACCCACCTTTCAGCCACCTCTAGGACAGCTTTCCCCAACTGCCCTTCGCACATTCCAGCCACCTCTAGGATGCCCTGTCCCGATTACCCCTTCTTAGGATGACAGTGCTCAGAATGGCCTACCCACCTTCTGGCTCTCTGGGCGACTGGAATTCGGATGACCTACCCACTCTCCAACTTTCAGGGCAGCCTATCCACCCTCCAGCTCTCAGGGTGACAGTTTTTGGGATGACCTATAAAGATTCCCAGCTCACAGTAAGGCCCGCCAGACCCAGGGACACAAGACAGTGCAGGTGATAAGCTGAACAAGCAACAAGTCAGAGTCCATTAACATAAACAGTTCTCTTCAAAATGCAGAGTCCGCTCCGGTATGCAGAGTTCACTCCTGAAGGCAGCAAATACACACCCCACAGCGCGCGCACACACAGGTGTTCAGTCTCCATAGAGGCCTGGTTTATCCACAGAACCAGGCCCACAGTACATTGTGAAGGCACAATTAACACTCGGGTTTGGTCCACTCCTGAATTCTAAGACACTTAAATGCTCACCTCCCAGCACCCACACAGATGTTCAGTCTTGACTGAGGCCTACCCACAGGAACCACTCACCTGGAAAGATGTATTTTCTCACAGGGGTTCATGCCAAATGCCAAAGTGAAAACACATGCAAAAAACAGAAGAAAACCAGAATGTAAGTGCTAAGCCCTGCCACAAAATCAACATTCTCCTTACTTTAAAAGGACAAAAAAGTAACAGGCTGTAATCAGCCAGTGAAACAACAGTTTCCTAACGAGAAGTGAAACACATTGACTGGGTAGATCAGGCAGTTTAGAAATCAGTTTTTCAATTAAAAAAGAATACCAGTTAATGAAACTGGCTTTGTAAACCAGCCAGTTTAGGAATCTGGTTCTCCCCAAAAAAATCCAAGACTGGCAGTAAGACTGACTGTGGCCCAGCCAGCACAGAGTCAGTCTCATAAACTGAGGAGAACCTATCTTCTGGTTATTTATTTTTCCTGTTTATAATTTTATTAAATAATATTTGCAAAACAGTTAACATTAACAGCGTATACAGAAAAACAATTTACAAGGGAGAGGAGCAAAGCCAGGCCCCAAATACTACCTTTCAACCAGTTTTCAGGGAAATGAGGACAAACCTCAAATCTCACTTCCATTCATCAAATATAACAGTAACAATCACAGGCAATACAGTGCAATCAAATCAGAAACAGTGCATAGAACACAAACCCAATATAGCTATTTTTAAAAAAAAGCATTTGAAACCTGTCCACACCACATACTGATCAGAGTGTCCTTGGCTAGCTTTCCTATAGGACCGTCAAGGCCCTCTGGTCATCCTGCATACTGACTGACCCTCCCCAGACCTGCTTTCCTTCAGGCTGGCTGCTGACCACCCAGCTCCCAGTTGCCCCGCATAATGGCCAGATTACCCCTGGCCATTTTCCCAAGAGCTGGATGTTGGCCTTCTGGTCTCCGGCCACTCTGCATTCTGACTGACCCTCCCCAACCCACTTTCCTCCGGGACAGATATTGGCCACTAGCTCCTGGTCACCCCGCGTACTAACCAAATCACGGCAGACCTGCTTTCCTACAGTCGGGCTGTCGGCCATCCAGCATTCAGCCACCCTACATACTGACTGACACTTTCCCCAGGCCAGCTTTCTGACAGACCAGCCAGCAGCTGTCTGGCTCCCAACCTCCCTGCATTGGCCTTCCTACTGGCTGCTGTCAGCCACCTGGCTTAGCTTACCCGTGTACTGACCAGCCTGCCCTACGAGGATGCTATCATTTGCCTGGCACCACCCAACCCACATACTGACTGGCATCTCCCAGCCCACTTTCCTCCAGGCCCATCATTAACCCTCCAGCCCCTCACCAGCTTGCATGCTGTCTACCCATCCCCTGAACAGCTTTCCTTTGAGAACGCCGTCAGCTGCCTAGTCCCCAGCCACCCTGTGTACTAACAACTTCCCCCTCCCCAGCCTGTTTTCCACCCCAGGATCCTCCAGCTCCCAACCACCCTATACACTGACTAGCCCACACAATCACCATTAATTACAAAACCAACATATAGTAAAAGAATTCACAAAATCCTTAATACAATTTCCAGTACGAAGGCAGAATCCACACCCAAATTGCAGCATGTAGCAAATACTCACCTCCCAGCACACACACAGGTATTCAGTCTCCAAAGAGGCCTGGCCCTTACAGGGAGAAGGGTGCAGGAACACAGTACATTGTGAAACTGCAGCTAGCTCACAGGGGTTTGGTCCAGTCCTAAAGGCAGTGTCCACACCACACACATAGGTGTTCAGTCTTCAGAGGCCTGGTCCACTCACAGGCACACAGATAACTGTAAAGGTGCAGTTAACTCACAGGGGTTTGGTCCACTCCAGAATGCAGCAATTGCTCACCTCCCAGCACACATACACACAGGTGTTCAGTCTTTTCAGAGGCCTAGACACCCACAAAGAGCCAGGCCTACCCATACAGGACCAGTTCATCTGGTAAGATATATCTTCTCATAAGGACTCAGTCCAAACATCCAAAAACAAAGAAAACTAGAGCGGAAGGGCTAAGCCCTGCTACAAATTCAATATTGTCCTTTTCTCAATGTGAAAGAGAAAAGAGTAACACAGACCATAACCAGCCAGTGAAACAACAGTTCCCTAACGAGAACTGAATTACACCTGAAACACAATGACTCTGGACCAGGCTGTTTAGAAATCAGTCCTCAATTAAAAAAGGAATACCAGTTAACAAGCTGGCTAAATAATTCAACTAGTTTAGGAATAAGGTTTTTCCTTCTCCCACCCCCCCAATATTTCATAAATGCCATTGAGAAATGATGACTTGTAGGATCCATTTTAACGTTCAGGACAAGCAGGCCATGGTGAACATGAACTATTTCCTTTTGACAGTCAAGTTTATGAAAAGCAACAAACACCTAGGGACTAATTTGTACACAATTGGATAATAAGGATCTACTCTTGTTGAGAGTGGGTGAGATGAGATTGTGCATGTGTTGTCATTTCTGTTGCTTGAGAACTCTGTTGGGTTAAGGAATAAAGTGAATGACCTGTTATCAAGATCTGGCTTTGTTCCATTCTCACAGAAACAACAATTCAAATGCCTACGTGGTTTGGGTGTTAAACCCAGACCACTACCTGACTTGCTTCCTAAGTACGGTAAAAAGATTTGTAGTTACAAAATAACACAGAAGAAATGCTGTGTACTTGTTACTAAGTATTGATGCTTTCTTTTTTTAAAAAAAAGGACATATATGAAATGACGTTGGGGAAGACATTTTTAATTTGAGCTAATGCATGCATAGGGTGATAGGCACTTGGAAATTAATGTTTGCCATTTTTTCATGGCAAGTTCCCTTAACTGCAAATATGCATTTCACACTTATGTTTAAAAATATTATTTTTCTTGAAAAGGGAACTAATAAGAAGTATGTTAAATAAGCAGCATTAGTTAGTATAGCAAACAAAGATACCAATTATAATGTAGATTCAACCGTGCTAATGTGAGCCATCTGTTTCTTGATGCTTTGGTGGTATTGTCTTATGATGTGAATAAGACAATTATATAAGTTCTGAAGATAATAAGTGATAAAGGATTTCAATGTTTCATCAAGTCTCAACATGTACGTCCACCCAATCTCTCTCACCTTACACACACACACTTTACTAAGCTTACGCACACGCAAACACATACTGTTTCATGTACACTCAGTCACCCGCACACTCACATGATCTCTCTCTCTCTCTCTCTCTCTGTCATGCATGCATACACGTCTATGGGGTGAATTTGCAGGTGACATCTCAGCTCAGACAATGCATTAAAAGTGTGGGGTCAGAGCCTCTCTCTATCTAATCTTGAACGTTCTTTATCATAATTTCTCTCACTCTCCATTTCAGTAATATGGCCTTCCTATTGAGAAAGGTGCTCCACTTGCAGTTGTATCTAAAAGGTTGGCAAATATAAGGATTCATATTAGAAATGGAAGTACCTATATTTGCAGATACATTCTATTTTGCTCAAAAAATGAACAATCTGCAGGCAGTCAATGCAAACCATGTAATATTTTGTAAATTCCACTTTGGAAATAGAACAGTCTGACTCAAGATTGGATACAGACAGGCTCTGACCCCACGTCTTTAATGCATTGTCTGAGCTGAGATGTCACCTTTTTTTATAAAACCTTAAGTTATCTTGAGAATGTGACTTAAAAGAAGTTCTGTGATTTACATATTAATGAATCAATACCTGTAACCCATTCTAAAAGATGGAAGACTTAACAACAATCTAGATTTGTTGAATATATCATTTTACTTGCGTGACACTGCAATCTTTTGCTATAAATTCTGTGTCTTATGATCCTGCTCCACAACCACCTGATGAAGGAGCAGCGCTCTGAAAGCCAGTGCTTCCAAATAAACTTGTTGGACTATCACCTGATGTTGTAAGATTTTTAACTTTGTCAAGTTCGTGCAATTCTGGGCTCCTTCCTATTGGAAGGATGTTGTGAAACTTGAAAGAGTTCAGAAAAGATTTACAAGGATTTTGCCAGGACTGGAGGATTTGAGCTGTAGGGAGAGGTTGAATAGGCTGGGGCTGTTTTCCCTGGAGCGATGGAAGCTGAGGGGTGACCTTAAAGAGGTTTATAAAATCATGAGGGGCATGAATAGGGTAAACAGACAAGGTCTTTTCCCTGGGGTGGGGGATTTCAAAAACTAGAGGACATAGGTTTAGAGTGAGAGGGGAAAGATATAAAAGAGACCTAAGGGGCAACTTTTTTCACGCAGAGAGTGGTGTGTGTGTGGAATGGGCTGCCAGTGGAAGTCGTGGAGACTAGTACAATTGCAACATTTTAAAAGCATCTGAATGGGTCTATGAATAGGAAAGGTTTGGAGGGACATGGGCCCAGTGCTGGCAGTTGGGACTAGATTGAGTTGGGATATATGGTTGACATGGACGAGTTGGACTGAAGGGTCTATTTCCGTGCTGTACATCTCTAAGTCTCAACATGGAAATGCAAAGCAAGTGACTTTGTTTAAGTGTATTAGTGCTAAGTAGTCAATATCCATTTTACGGATTAGTGGTGCTTGAAGAGCACAGCAGTTCAGGCAGCATCCGAGGAGTAGTAGAATCAACGTTTCGGGCAAAAGCTCTTCATCAGGAAGGGCTTTTGCCCGAAACGTCGATTTTACTGCTCCTCGGATGCTGCCTGAACTGCTGTGCTCTTCTAGCACCACTAATTCAGAATCTGGTTTCCAGCATCTGCAGTCATTGTTTTTACCTAATATCCATTTTATGTCTTCCCCAATTTTCTTTTCCCTTAAAATGCAATGGAAATGGACTGTTCATTAGGTCACAATGGCCCAGGACTGGTTTCTATTCCAGTGAATGTTCTTTATCATAATTTCTCTCACTCTCCATTTCAGTAATATGGCCTTCCTATTGAGAAAGGTCCTTCACTTGCAGTTGTATCTAAAAGGTTGGCAAATATAAGGATTCATATTAGAAATGGAAGTACCTAGTGTGGACTGTTTCCGAATTCCAGTTACTGCTGGTTTTCCTAAGACTCATACCACAGCATGTTGGGGAAATGTAATGGTGATGTTATTTAGGATGGTCAGTGTCATGCTCTACAGCTTCTTGAGCTTTGTTGGCTTCTTCTCATGGTGGAAAAGGGCACAACAGCTTGTCACAAAAGACATCATTCAAAAAGCAAAGTCTGAAAAATTACTTAATGAAAAGTTTGAATGTGTTTGTGAGCCATTTGCTATTAGCTGCTTAGCAAGTCACAAGGGAAGGTACCAGTTGATTTTGTTCAAGGTGAAACGTCTCAATTAATGTGAATCTCTCTATCAAATTCCCGCTCAAATTTGCAACAGGTTAATTGATTTTAATACCAGTTTTTAACTGTAAAATTCTCCTTTTGCTTACTGTTACTTTCTCCCCTTGTTAGATGTTGCAGGACTGTCCGAAAGCCCGACGAGAAGTCGACCTACACTGGCGAGCATCTGGTTGTACTCATATTGTCCGAATTGTAGATGTCTACGAGAATCTGTATCAGGGAAGGAAGTGCCTACTGATAGTGATGGAATGGTAAGTTCTCCTACAGCAAGGTAAAGAAATATTTATGAATTTAGTTAAGGAAAATTCAGTTCGGTAGTGAATGAATTCCTGTTGAGACACTAGGTTAAAGAAGAAACAAAGATGCAGAGGGCTGAAGTTTTAAAGCAAAATCTCAAAAAGGCCCTCAATTGTATTCAAGAAAATGAATTTTGAAGCAGGTTCTATTACTGTAACCTCCTATGTGTCTGTTGTAAAGGTTTTTTTTGGTTACTAGCACTTGTCTATGAAAAGGCATAACTTTGCTATGTCAAAACTCAGATCCATGTAATTAAGTGAATATTTGAGCCTTTATTCACATTCAAGCTATTAGTTTACAGACACCAAGTTTACATACATGCACCTACAAGGAAAACAAAGCTGCCTCTTTCAGTATACATCTATATATGGGCAGTGGTGAATTCCCAATTTAATTTTATATTGCTGCTCTTTTCCTCTGTTTGAAAGGCCTCACTAAGCATCATTCCTATGCATAGATCATTATTGAAAATTCTATAACTACAAATTAAATACAATCAAACCTGATTGGTTGACAGATTCAAATATTCACATGATGATAAGCTACAAATGAAGTGCTCCAAACTAGAAAGCCATATGTGAAATTGATATGTTTATTAGTCCCAGCTATTGGGATTTGTACATGGTATGTTGGAGTCTTACTCAATTTTGGGAAGGCTGAAGTCCTTGGGCTAGATTATGAGCTCACCAATTGAGAAATGGTGACCTCAAAGCAAACTTTTCACCAAGATTTAGTGATCTGTCTGGTCTGGACCTCCCTTTGCCCAGTGCTGTGTAAATCTAGTACCAAGTCTCCATAGTGCCGGCAGTAGTTAGGTCAGCAAACAAGTAAGTAACGAACCACACTGAGTATCACCCACAGCGAACCAGCACTTAATAGCTTTCAATCTTAACTTACATTTTCAGATAACAGACTAAATGGTTCTGATTAGATGAAGATAGAGGCTGAGAGGAAGATAAACATTTAAAAATGTCAGGTCAGTGAACATGTTTATTAGTATTTAGGAAGTTAGTACACTGTTAAGAACCAACTTGCACCTCATCCAACCGGTGTATTGACTTCTCAAGGATTTTCAGTGAATATAACTGCATTAGAGTGGTAACTTTCATCAGTTCATAGATTCTCCATTGCTTGTAGTCTGTGTAGCCTCAACAGCACACCCGCTGAAGAAGTGTGGACTCACTTGACAACAGCTTCTGAACATTTTGCCATATTTCATACACATGTAGACTCAAGAGATTGCTACCAGCTTCAGTGGTGTAATGATGGTGAACATTGACAGCATTGTTGCCATTACTCCTCAGCTTTTATCAGACAGAATGAGGCTGTTTGCAACTTCTGTGTTCTATTTGATCCACTTCTTGCAGTGGTTGAGGTATAAGTATGGAACCAGGAAACCAGAGAGAACTCCACACTCTTCTTTGATACAATGGAGTGGGAACATTTACATCCAGTAGTGAAGGCAGACCTCATCTTGATCTAACATCTCATCTGAAATATGGCACCTTCAGTAATGCAGCACTCCCTCAGTACAGCATTAGAGTGTTAACATAGATATTTGTGCTTGAGGCCTGAGGTGGAATTCAGCACATAGCATTATTGCTTCTAAAGATGATTATAGTTGACATAAGTATGATTTGCAGTGTACAGAAGTGGCTATACTTTAGAACTTTCTGAGGGTTTGAAAACTGCAATGCATTGAATACAATTTCTTCACTCACTAGTTTAGTCTACAACCGATCAATATATCTTCACTAATAACCAGACTGCACAAACTAAATAGATTCTTGCATCATGGAATAATACAAGTCGTAAGTTGAATAGCGTTAGTGGTTTTTCATTTCAAGAACACTATCAATGTGGACTAATTACTAGAAAAATATTCAGATTCTACCTGTTTCATATTGCTTTCTATGGCTTGGTGGGGAGCTTGAGTCATATCTTTATCTCCTGAAATCGACCAGAATGATGATATAGGATGAGAATTCAAGAATGCAAATGGTTATCTTTTGGGTATGCTGAAAATGAATCAGACTTTTACAAATCCTACTGAAGAAATATTTGCATTAAAGAAGGACAGAGAAGGAACTTGCATTTAAATGGCAACTTATGCAACCACAAACTAATGCAAAGAACTTCGGTGCCAATTAATCGCTTTGTGAAGTGTTGTCTCTGTTGTAATGTAAGAAACATAGCAGGCAATTTGTGCAAACCGAGATTTCAGAAACTGCAATGAGATAGTGACCAGCTAATGTGTCTTATTGAAGTTATTTAAGGGTTAAACCAACTGGTATAGTGTGATCTTGTATGTTAGCCTCTAAAGAGAAGACTGGTTCTCCAGTGATAGCCTCAGACAAATGACGACATCTTTGCACGTACAGGATTTCCTTAGCATGTTACAATGTCGAAATCCAAAGAAGTTGTCAACTATGACAGTAGCTGTTACGAATAGCAATCTGACGTTGACCAAGCTACCATTGAATCACATTATTTTTCTGAAGTGAAATATTACATGACTAGCTCCCTGCTACATTTTATCCCACAGTGGGAAGATCTAGTGGCAACAATATAATGAAATGAAGTTTAAATAATTACACTTTTAGATTTATTTGGAGTGTACATCAAGAAATATTGGCCCCATTTGCTGCTGCTTTTATCACTACAATATTACAGAATACCTGTTTTCTCTCTCTATATGTTCATTGATAATTTAATGCATAGCTTTAACCCAGCCGTTGCTGTACTGAACAATAGATGGAGTGTTTAAATTAATTTAATGTTGAGAAAACAGATTTTGTGATTAATGCTTGAAAGGTTCATCTTCCAACCTCCCTCAGCTCTGAAGTCAGAGAATTGCTGGATTGCAAATGTTACACCCTTGTTTACAAAGGATAAACTGGGCATTACAAGTTTAACATTGCCAATGAGGAAACTTATTCATAGACAATAAATTGGAAGAAAATTAAATACTGCTTGAACAAATTTGGACTAATAAGCAGGAGCCAGCAGTGATTTGTTAACAGGAAAGTCATGTTTACTGACTAGTTTGAGTTTTTGAGGAAATAATAGGTAGTGAATCGAAGTTATGCAATTGATGTTGTGTATGTCAACTTGCTGAAGGTGTTTGATAATATGTGACATATTCAGCTTGTTAGAAAAATTGAAGCCTGCATAATAAAAGGTTATTAAAAACTTGGATGTAAATATTGGCTAAAGGATAGAAAAGAAACTTTTTGTGGTGAATCAAATATATTGCAGGTTTCTAAACTTTTCAATCCTCGCTGTGGGTTTAAGCACACAGGACATGATCCTGAAATTAGGAGATGAACAAGAAGCTTGGCAAATGTAGAAAAGAGGGAAGACGACTTCAGATTTCAAGAGGATGCCAGTGCAATGGGCAAACACATGGCAGGTGAAATGCAACATGGAGAAAAGTGAGGAGATACTTTGTGATTAAAAATGAGAACCACTCCATCATAAATGCTGCAATTTTAAAGGCGGTGCAAGAAGAGAAAAAGGAAGGAAACTGGCTTTGTTTCTGCGCAAATCTTTTAAAGTGGCAGTTTAACACGGCAGCTAATAATGCTTGTGGGTTCCTTGCTTTATGATATTACAAATACTTACTAAAATTGGGAAATAAAACTCTTTGGACCTTACTGACTTGAAGAAAAATTTATGATGTGATTTCTTCGAAAAAGTTAAGAGTTGATGAAAATTCAGGTTTTTTTTCTGTTGGGCACTGGAAAAGCAAATGGGTTTGGAAAGCAAGACAATAAAAAGCATTTTTAAAGAGATGAGATTACTTCAAGAGCCTTAAGAGCTTGACAGAGTCACGAACAAATATTTAGGATGTGCACTTCCATTACATAGCAGCAATACCCCTGGATATTTGGTTTCTATTTTGGTAGTGTTGGCAGTTGAAAGAACATTGATGGGAGGACAATCTCTCTCTCGCTCTCTCTTTTGCACTCGTGCTCTCTCTCTCTCTCGTTACTCCCCCCCCCCCCCCACTTGTTATTTCCCCTTGTGTTACCCTCCAATTAATGTAACAAGTAAGTTTGTTTTAAATAAATGAAATACTTTGAGTTTATTGAGGCATTTTCTGAAATTTATTTTGGTTCTACACTGCAGTGTAAATTGAAACAAACTGATAATCTTTGTAATTGCATCAGATTACTCTCACATCTTATTGACTAGTTGGATTTGATTTTCAACAGCTTTTTCCCATCAGAGTCATAATAATAAAGAGGCTATGGTGCTAGAGAAGAGAGGTTGTATTACACTGATACATTACACACTTGCTCTGGTAATGTTTCTACTCTGGACGTTAGATTTTAGGAAGGACATGAAAGCATGGATGAGGGTATAGAAACAATTTTCTGAGAATGTTTTCAAGCATGAGAGATTCCAATTACTTAGATAGAAGTGCGAAGTTGAGGCTGCTCTCCTTTATGGCAGAGAAGGCTCCGAGGACATTGATTACAAACACACATACTCAATGAAGGGTCAGATAGAGTCAATTAAGGAAAAATGTTTCCAATGGATGAAGTGTTAAACAGAAAGCCACATTTTAAGGTTATTGATAGAAGAACCAGAGAAAACACAAGGAAAAATCTTTTAAGGCAACAAACATTTAAATGCACTATCGGGATAGATGTAGATTCAGTATATCAGAGGATTAACAGCACTGAAATAGAGCATATGATGCAAACTGTCCATACCCACATTTATTCTTCACTTGAACCTCCTTCTCTCTTTCCTCATCCAAATCTATCATTGTTATCTTCCATTTCCTTCTCTCTCAAGCCCTCTTGGTTTCCTTTTAAATGTATTAATACTATTTGCTTCAAGCCCTTTCTAAAGGAGCTTTACATTCTCATGACTATTTGGATGTGGAAACTCCATCTGAATTTCCTGGATGTCCTGCGATTGTCCTACATTGATGGCTTCTAGTTATGTTCTTCCCACGAGATAGATCCTTTATATTTGTATCTACTGTCTTAAAGAGCCCTGTTACCTCACCCTTTAAGCTCTTTTTCTGACTGAAAAGAGAGCCAGCCTGTCCATGATGTGTGTACATATTTCTGCTATAATCCTTATGTATCTTCTCTGTATCCTGTCCAGTGCCTTTCTGTATGCTTGATAATGTGGCAACCAGAAGTGGATGCAGTATTCTGTGGTATAATCAATGGTTGGTGGAGGTGTACCAATGGCTTGGGGAAAGGAAGGGGGTGGGGGGAGAGGAAAGGCTAGGGATGTCAGAGGAAAAAATGAGAGCTGTCCATAGTTTATTAATGGGATTTGAATATCACTGGCAAGGCCAGTGTGGATCGCTCATCTCCAACCCTCTTCAGAAGGTGGTGGTGAGCTGTCTCCCTAAACCCCTATAATTTTTCAGGTGTCAGTAAATTCCCAGTGCTGTTGGGTTTTGACCTGGCGACAGTGAGGCAACAGCAACAAAGTTCCAAATCAGGATGAATTGTGGATTGGAGTGGACCATTCAGGAGGTGAAACTTAAAGTGCTGTAAAAAGAACCCTTGTCAGTTATTGCAGTGCATTTTGTAGAAGGTACACGTTGGTGCCACTGAGTCACACTGTTGGTGGTAGAGAGAATGATTATTTGAGTTGGAGAATGGGGCACCAATCAAGTGGACTGCTTTTTCACGGATGGTATCAAGCTGCTTGAGTGTTTCTTGAGTTGCACATATTCAGTTTGAGCACCCAACGTAAATATTCAGCACTGTCTGAGAACAGATACAAACAATGGGTGCAGAGTTAGCTTTCTCTACTCTACCTCAAAGTGCCAATGTGATATTTTCCATCCTTTGAACTCTTTGTAAATTATGAAATGAATGCAGAATTGTTTCCTTAAAGTCATGTCGTTTCTTGAATGTTACCATCAGTTTACGTTAGCACTGCATTTCCCAGCATCAACCATGAGCTCATGCATGTGGCACACTCAGTGAATCACACTTTTTGTTGAGATGCATCTGATGCAGGAACCATTAACCTCAAAGCTGGTACAACTTTAGATGCTTTTGTGTAATCAATCTAACATTGTGATTGTTGGCACTTTCCTGGAAAAAAAGCCCAGGAAAGATCAATATATCGTGGAGAATTCTAAATTGACAATTTCAGCATCATCCTTTGAAAATGTCAGTCCAAAATGCCAAGAGAATATTCCTGATTGCCAAACCTTCCTAGGAAACTGGAGGAAATCTGCAGAAATATAAAATCAGTGGAAGGTCCGTCAAGAACATAACAGTTCTTTTCAATTCTACAGCCAGAGACACAAATTAGTATAAACTAAATGTAGTCACAATTACATACAAGAATATTGAGACAGAGTTCAACAGTTGACTTTTAATATGCTTTGAATATTCAAAGTGCAGCTTGCATACTGATTCCTCATACTCACCATCTTGTGCATCTTTCATCTTGGTCTTCAAATCTATATTAGACAAACAGGAGGCTGGAGGAACACAGCAAGCCAGCAGCATCAGGAGGTAGGGAAGTCAGAAGAAGGGTTAGACCTAAAATGTTGACTTCACCTCCTGATGCTGCCTGGCTTGCTGTGTTCCTCCAGCCTCCTGTTTGTCTAATATAGAATTGAAGATCAAGATGAAAGATGCACAAGATGGTGAGTATGAGGAATCAGTATGCAAGCTGCACTTTAAATATTTAAAGCATATTAAAAGTCAACTGTTAACTCTGTCTCAATATCCTTGTATGTAATTGTGACTACATTTAGTTTATACTAATTTGTGTCTCTGGCTGTAGAATTGAAAAGAACTGTTATGTTCTTGACGGACCTTCCACTGATTTTATATTTCTGTAGTTTCTCCCAGTTTCCTAGGAAGGTTTGGCAGGCAATCAGGAAAATCCTCTTGGCAGTTTGGACTGATATTTTCAAAGAATGATGCTGAAATTGTCAATTTGGAATTCTCAGGGTATGTTGATCTTTCCTGGGCTGCTTTTCCAGGAAAGCGCTGACTGATGGGCAATCTGTTTAGGAGCCCTTAAGATCATGAGAGCTCTCGATAGGCTTGAGTTATGAGATGTTGTCAGTTGTGAGGCGGACCAAAATGGAGAGCCATAACTAGAAGATGGCTGCAAATAAATCCAGTGGTGAATTCAGGAGAAACTTGTTCATTGAGGAAATTATTAGACCATGAACATACTTCCTCAGAGAATTTGAAGGAAGAGGCAAGGATGTATTTGCTAGTAAACTAGGTAAATACATGACAGGGAAGGGAATAGAAGTTCATGCCTGATGAGTTTGGTCACATCAGGTGGGAGGAGACTTGTCTAAGCTTCAGACATGGAGATGGACCAGTTGGACTAAATGGCCTGTTTCTACATTCTGCAGGTTACATAATTCTACTTGACTTGTGATTATATTTGGGTAGTTTCTTTGGTTTGTGAACTTTGGAAGGATTTATTGCATTTGCTTTGTTTGTAAAGCTCTCATTTTCAGACTGTGCAGAGTTTATTGGTGTAACAGGAATCTTGATAAGATGGGTATTCTCTTGTGTTGAGCTAAGTTTTTATTTTTACCCAAACTAGGATTTAGTTGGAATAGAGCAGTAAGTATGTGAGCTATTTGCTGATGCCATTTCAGTAAAGACTATGAGACCATTATGGTCTTTGTACACCTTTGCAAGCCAAGCAAATACTTACAAACAGTCAGCATTCATATGATGAGAAGGAATGAGTAATCTGCCCTTATCGAGAGTATTCTCTTTTGTGGCTTTTCAGCAGAAAGATTAGTGCAAGATGGAGCACCTGTACCTGCCACTATACATGAAATGATGCAGTTAAGTACTGAAGCTTCTGTTTGACGCAATCTCCTCTTATTTACTTATCACCTTTTTACTAGCTTTTGGTGAGCTGAGTCAAAGCTGTCTGCTGGATAGTGAAGTTTAATCAAAAATGTACTTGTGTTTGTACCATATTATCTCTCTTCATGATGCGAAAGCAGTGTCCGACACTACAGACGTTAAGTAAAAGAACTAAATAAAGATTTTAGATAAACAATCATTTAATTCATTAATTAGTATTAAGGATATGTGTAAATAAATTTGAACAATCTGTATTTTCAGCCAATCTGTTATTTTTCCTACATTTCCTTCTTTGTTCGTTTGTCCTTATTTATTTCTTTCTCACTCGCTCTCCTAACCTTTCCAGAAACATCCTTGGAAATTTTTATGCTCCCAACTGTCCACTTTTGATGCTGACCAGTTTTGATCCGTTTTTTTTTCAGACTGCAACTGTTCTCTTTGCTCCTCCTTGCATTCTGCTTTCATGCATTTTTTGTTGTTGTGGAAAATAGATTTCTCCACAGAGACTGCTTATATTGTTCACCAACTAAACCATTTCCTAACGCACCACCTCCTCCAATAATAGGCAGCTCTGAGTTCAAGAAGCTGTCCTCTGACCTGAGAAAATCTTTTTGTTTCCCCTGGGTTGTTTAGCAGCTGCTAGGTCAAATCAGAGGTGGAAGGTGGAAAACTGGCTTTTCCTTATGATTCAAATTTGGTCATAATTTGATTTTATACTTCTGAAGACTAAATCTCCACATTTTATGTTTGGCCTTTATTTTTGTGACATTAAAATGAATCTCCAGAATTGTTACAGTGTAGAATGAGGACTTTTTGATCCATTGGCTTTGCATGGGAGTACTTTATTTCATTCTACTCCCTCGTATCCTTTCCTTAATCCTGCGCTCTTATCTTTTCAGATGATAATCCAAATCCCTCTTGCATACCTCGGTTGAAGCTGTCTCAAACTATTTTCTCAGGGAGTGTATTCAAGATCGTAACCACTTGCTTCATAAGTCTGCCCCTGCTTGTCTCAATGATACAAAGAACAGTACAGTACAGCACAAGAATGGCCTTTCAGCCCACCAAGATTGCGGTGACACACAGAGTCTTTCTAAACTAAAAACCTTTTACCCCTCTCAGTCCATATCCCTCTATTTACAACCTATTCATATATCTGCCAAAATGCTCATAGAGTACTGAAGCATGAAAACAGATCCTTCGGTCCAACCAGTCCATACCGACCATAATCCCAAACTA
The DNA here is from genome assembly GCF_004010195.1 of Chiloscyllium plagiosum. Taxonomy (NCBI): domain Eukaryota; kingdom Metazoa; phylum Chordata; class Chondrichthyes; order Orectolobiformes; family Hemiscylliidae; genus Chiloscyllium; species Chiloscyllium plagiosum. The sequence continues at coordinate 17,239,594 of NC_057735.1, forward strand.
AATCTTTCTCTTCTCGCCTTAAGAAATCTGTCCCCTAGTCTTGAAATCCCCCATCCCAACTAATTAAAAACCTTCCATTCACTTTATCTATATCCCTCATGATTTTATGCACCTCTACAAGGTCAATACCTCAACCTCTTACGCTTCACTGAAAAAGTCCCAGCCTAGGCAGCCTCTTCTCGTATCTTAAACCCTCCAGTCCTGGCAACATCCCCATAAATCTTTTCTGAACCCTCCCTAGCTTAATACTATCTTTCCTATACAGTGTGACCAGACCTGGACACAGTATTCCAGAAGAGGCCTCACCAACGGGCGGCACGGTGGCACAGTGGTTAGCACTGCTGCCTCACAGCGCCTGAGACCCGGGTTCAATTCCCGCCTCAGGCGACTGACTGTGTGGAGTTTGCACGTTCTCCCCGTGTCTGCATGGGTTTCCTCCGGGTGCTCTGGTTTCCTCCCACAGTCCAAAGATGTGCAGGTCAGTTGAATTGGCCATGCTAAATTGCCCGTAGTGTTAGGTAAGGGGTAAATGTAGGGGTATGGGTTGGTTGCGCTTCGGCGGGTCGGTGTGGACTTGTTGGGCTGAAGGGCCTGTTTCCACACTGTAATCTAATCTAATCTAATAAAAAAAAAATCCTGTACAACCTCGACATGACGTCCCAACTCCTCAACTCCAAAGGCCTGTGCAATGAAGGCAAGCATGCTAAATGCTGCCTTAACTCCCCTATCTATGTGCGATTTCAAAGAATTGTGTACCTGAACTCCTAGGTCTCTCTCTGCTCTACAACACTACTCAAAGCCCTCTTTTAAATTGTATAAGTCCTGCCCTTGTTTGTTTTATCAAATGCATACCTTGCATTTATCCAAACAAAACTCCATCTTCAGCTCATCAGCCCATTGACCCAATTCATCAAGATCTTAGATAACCTTCTTCACTGTCCACTCTCTCACCAATTTTGGCGTCATCTGTGAACTTAATAAACATGCCTTCTATAATCTCATTCAAATTAATTATATAAATGACAAATGAAAGTGGACCCAGCATTGATCCCCATGGAACACTGCTGGTCACAGGCCTCCACCACCACTCTGTCTTCTGCCATTAAACCAATTTTGTGTCCAATTGGCAAGCTCCCACTGAATCCCATGTGATCTAACTTTACTAATTAGTCTACAATGCAGAACTTTGTCAAAGATTTTACTAAAGTCTAAGTAAACAATGTCTACCACTCTGCTCTCATCAATCTTTTGGTTATTTCTTCAAAAAAACTCAATCAAATTAGTGAGGCACGATTTCCCTCATCATGCTGACTATCCCTAATCATTCATTGCCTTTTCAAATGCATATAAATCCTGTCTTTCAGAATCACTTCTGACAACTTACCCACACTGAAGCCAGACTCACAGATCTACAATTTCCAGGCTTCTCCTTACATCCCATCTTTAACAAAGGCACAACATTAGCCACTTTCCAGTCATCTGGCACCTCATCTGTTGTTACAGATGATGCAAATATTTCTGCAAGATGCCCTGCAATCTCTTCCCTAATTTTCCACAGCATCCTGGGGCACGTTAGTTCAGGTCCTGGAGATTTATCTACCGTTATATTTTCTAAGATCTCCAGTGCTTCCTCTTCTGTATTTTGAACTGTTTTCAAAACATCAATGTTTATTTCCCTGAGTTCTCTAGCCTCCAATTCTTCTTCCACAGTTAAAACTGATGCGAAATATTTATTTAATATCTCCCCCATCTTCTGAGGTCCAACACAAAGATGGCTTCTTTAAATTTTAAGGGGTCCTACTCTCTCTCTCTCTAGTTGCTCTCTTGCTGTTAATATACTTGTAGAATCTCTTTGGATTATTCTTAGCTTTATTTGCCAGTGCTATTTCATAGTGTTTCTTTGTCTTCCTACTCTCCCTCTTGAGAATGTCCCTAGTCTCTTTATACTGTTCAAGAGATTCATTTGAACTCACTTGTCTATATCTAATATACCAATCTTTTTTTATTCTTCACTAGAATCTCAATCTTTATTCATCTATTGGTCTCAAATCTTACCAGCTTTAACTTTCACTGTAGCAGGAACATAATGACCCTGAAACATTCATAAACATTATTATTGTATTTGCCTCTGCCACCATCTCTGGCAGAGCATTCCAGGCACTCAGCAGCCTCTGAGTAAAGACAAAGTTTGCCTTTCACATCTCCTTTAAACTTATCCCCTTTTTATTTTAAGCCTATGTCCCCTGGTAATTGGCATTACTACCCTGGGAAAAAGGCTCTGACCATCCATTCTAATCCATGCCTCGCAGAATTTTGTAAACTTCTATCAGGCCACCTCTCCTACTATAACGTTCCAGTGAAAGAAGCCAAGCTTGTCCAATCTCTCCTCGTAGCTAATACCCACCAGGCAACATTCTCGTAAACCTTTTCTGTACCCTCACGAAAGCCTCCGCCATCTTGCATTGTGGCAGCCAGGACTGTACAGAATATTCCAGATGTGGAGAAAGTGAGGACTGCAGATGCTGGAGATCAGAGTCAAAAAGTGTGGCCTCATTCCTGATGAAGGGCTTATGCCCGAAACATTGATTCTTCTGCTCCTTGGATGCTGCTTGACCGGCTGTGATTATCTAGCACCACATATTCCAGATGTGACCTAACTAAAGCTCTATGCAGCTGCTACATGACTTGCAAATCTAGGCAACCATGCTATATGCCTTTTTGACCACCAAATCCACTTGTGCTGCTACTTGCAGGGAACTGTGGACCTCCTGGAATGATCCCAGGGCAGAGGAACTTTCATCGGGAGGATGGATTGGAAAGCTGGGTTTGCTTTCCTTATGATTCAGGAGAGTCAATTTGTTGTATTCAGAATTCTGAACAAATGAAGAGAAACTTGTCAGTGGAAGCAAGGTCACTAACTAGAGGGCACAAATTTAACAGGAGGACAAAGTCAGAAGTCACATGACAGCAAGGTTATAGTCCAACTGGTTTATTTGAAATCACAAGCTTTCAGAGTGCTGCTCCTTCATCTGATAAAGGAGCAGCGCTCCGAAAGCTTGTAATTTCAAATAAACCTGTCAGACTATGACCCTGGAATCATGTGATTTCTACTTTGCCCACCCCAGAACAACGCTGGCATTCCCACATTGTGGCTACCATTAACAGGAAGATACATTGACTTAGTATAAATGGGAGGTAGATTGTTAACGTTGCAACAAAAGGAACACTTTTTTGTTTAAAACTTGATAACTCATTATGTACTTCTGTATTCTCAGCAAAAAACTGGTACATAGTGTCCTAGATTTGAGTGTTTTGTTACAACCTGTTTTGCAATATCATGTAGTTTTTTGTTGTGTGCAGTTTCTTGAGTGTTATGGCATGCAATGTACACCATCCCAATCCATCAGACAATTCCTTCAGCACTATTTTCAAAGAAGCAATAGAATGTATATATTTTTAATATTGTTCAAGCTGGAATGAATTGTATTTTTTACCCCTGTCCTGGTTAATTGAACAATAAAGCATTTTAGTCCCTTTTTGGTCCACTTTAATCACTGCTAACATTGACAAAATTGACGGATTTGTAATGTTGACAACACTTTTGCAAATATAGTAAAATAAAATTAGCATTCTTCAGATTATTGAATTGGTTATAATGGTTCATAACTATTTAAAATGTTTAACCTAATGACCATAATCTGATAAAGGCAAAAAAGTCAAAGAAAGTAGAGCACATATGAGATTGTGGTATTGTTTACAAGAACTGTTGGTACAAAATGTGCAGCGAGCACTTACAAGAAAGTCATTCTATCATTTAGATTTTAATTGGTGTTACTTCATTCTATGTAGTTAGCCAGTGTTGGAAAGGTTATTGTAATGCCATGAGACCAAGCTAGAATTGAACCATGCTTTATTTGAGGTTGGCCACAATACTTAAAATGCTTAACTGCTTTCTTACATTACTGAGCAGCCCCAAAGTTAGTGAAATGTCCGTAATATTACGGGAAGTGGTCTAACCACTTGTATAATTTAATTTGTTAACACCATTGACAGAACCAAAAATGGAACTGATTAAGTAGATGTTGCATACATGGTGAGAAAATTTAAGCTCACGTCATGGTTAAGGAGCAACTGTGTTTTGGGGCAAATGGTTTTATCCTATCTTATAAAATTATGTCATTGAAATAATTGTAGAGGAAAGAATACCTTAGAGTCAATAATTAAATCTGGCTTATTTTAATATCTATGTATACGTAGGAGGTCTGTACAGTCATGGGAGTTTCTGGACGATGAAAGCATCCAGCCTACATGTTTTACATTTGACCGCATTAGTTTACAAGTCTAGTGGGTGGAGTCCTGTAAACCAAAGCAATCGGGGGTAGTATGTACGATTATTCTCCTCTCCTCCCTCACTCTTCACAAGTTAGTAAGAGATATCGGGAGGTGGGGAGGTAGGGGTGGGGGCGGGGTGGGGGGGGGGTGGCGTTAGATGCAGGGAGATGAGAGGAAAGCAACAGAAGTGATATATTTTATCCATTTTTGTAATGAGACACTTCAGAAAGTGTTACAATTACGGTCATTGTAAAATGGTTTTTTAAAAAATGTAGTTGTCGGGGTATGTGGCTTCATTATATTAATATAATACAAAAGACACACAATTTCTCACCATCCATCATTTGTGGTGTTTTTTCTTCAGTTTCCTATTAACCCACATTTATCAGAGGTATGATTCTACTTGTTTTGGTCAATTGTATTACTGGTAATAAATTGACTGGAACAAGTTTGCTCAAGATGCTGGAGTAGGATAGAATGTTGTGGTCCTTTTGAATATTTGTTATAACCGTTGGTTCAAATTAGGCAGATGAAGAAGAAAGTATTAAGCAGCCAATTTTTATGCCTTGGGAAATGCATGCTAATAATCTGGAAATCGTTGTTGATTTCAGTGAATATTTCACAATAAAGCTGCTTTCTTTGACCTTTGCTTGCAAAAGCTAACGCTGATCATGAGGTCACTCTCGTCAAAATTGGCCAACTGCCTAAATGCAATGGTCAACTTGTCTAGTTGAGTGTTGCCTTTGACTCTCATGAAGCAAGGAAAACCATCTGCTGTTGAGTAAGTCATGTAACATGCTTCCTGGCTTTCCACTTTCCACTCATCTGCTCTGCTGTTTTTTGTTAGTTGCAGGATATTGGACTTCTATTTGGATGCTCACTGCAAGTTACTTTGTTGGGGCTCAATATATCTAATGAAAGACACAAAGCTATTATTGTGCCTTACGCTCCTCCCAGAAGCATGCTGCCAATTCAAGTTATTTGTTCCATCCACCAACGTTTAGCTCTCTTTGAATCTTGACATTTCTTGACAACTTGAATCTGATAAGTCTCAATTATCGCGGACCTAATGGTCTGCAAATAATGATTCACGCCCCGTCCAGTTTTGTTTTTTGTAGAAATCGCTGTAGACCTGAACTGAGATGCTTTGGTTAAAGCAATATGCAGCAGCAGAAATCTGATGTGAAAGGATAACAAATGTGTCCTCCTATAGAACACTCTATAGAATTTAGAACACAGCATTATGGAGTAGGTGCATGTAAGTTAGAAAATCAGAACTAACCCTTTACATTCACAGTTCTGGAAATTAAACTAAATTGTTATCTTCAACTTTTGCACAAGAGAATTTGTGACTGATATGTCAATGTCTGTAGTCAGTACAGGTTCAATTGGAAGTAGGACAACCACACTTAGGATTAAATAGATCTATTTTTGTTTGACAAGTCGGCAAATCTTGAAAACCTTCTCAGAGTTGGCGTTAATTAGGAGATGCAAGTGCATACTTTGGCTGAATAATTTAGCTATTTGTATTTAAAAATGAATAGGACTGTATTCCATTTAAGTAGTTTTGCAAACTCTTAGAGTCATAGAGGTTTACAGCCTTTCAGCCCAACCTGCCCATACCATCCAGTTCTCACAATTAATCTAGTCCCATTCGCCTAATACACCTAATATCTATCCCATCCATGTACCTGTCCAAATGTTTCTTAAATAACAAAATTGTACTCACCTTCACCACTACTCACCTTCACCACTATTTCTGGCAGTCTGTTCCAGACACTTGCAACCCACTGTGTGAAAAGATTGCCCCTGTGGATACTTTTGCAATTCTCCCCTCTCATCACTCTTCCCAAGGACAGTATTACTCATGATGTCTCCCAAATGTTCAGAGGTCTGTCCTCAAATAGCTTAGGGTAACATGGATGCCAAATTCATCACACCGATAATTTGAATTTTAGCAAGTAATTAGCAAAAATAAATGATTTGGAAATTAGGTGTGGACCCTGATTTCAATCCCAATGTCTCATTGTGACAGGGGTAGGTTACGGGAATTATCCAGTTGCCGGACAGAGCATGTCCACAGTCCAGTTGAATGTGCTGGGCAGGATCTCAAAGCTTATGGACCAACAGTAGGCTCTCCAGCAAGGAAGGAGCTGCGGCCTGATGTGATAGGCAATGAAGAAAGAGGGTGCCCCCATATAAAATAGCCATTTGAAATTTAAAACAAAAATGGCCTCTGCTGCAAGGTTACCACTGTGTAGATGATACCCTTTCTGGTGGCAAGCTGTGACTGAAGCTGTAGGCGTTTAGGCAAGGCAGTGAGGGGAGGCTTCAAAGGCTGCTGGAAAGCTGAGCCCTGGCCTGTCCCTCAAAGGCCCCTCCAAATAGCATTGGTACTTTGCAGCACCCCTAAACCTAATCATGAGGCAGTAAGACAATTCCAATTGGCCTCTGATAATTGCTGTTTAAATGATTTTGCTGCATTTGACAGTTTAGTAGCATTTCTTCCTCCAGAAAAATAGATTACAGCAGGATGGTGCTGATAAATGAGCAAGTCAGCGGGTACCTGGAATCGAGGACCTCGTGGTTTCCATTCCCACCCCTAATTTGGGATGAAAAATCCACAGCAGTTTTTCAGTAAGATTATAAATTCTTATCACTTTACAAGCAAGAACTCCCAGCTTCCCAGCAGAGTGTAATGAATGAGAAATATATTGCTACCATAATTTATTGGCTAACACCTTTATAATTACGCTAAAATTAATTAAATGCCCTGAATTGTTTAGTGTGGAGCAAACACTGCCCATATTTACTATCATCCACAAAGAGGTGAGTAAGCATGTGGCCCAAATTATCATTGGAGTGAATTTACCTGTGTTCTGTGGTAGTTTTGAATGTGAATCTGAGGCACCTAATGTTCTTTGTGGACCTCAAACAGTAATACTTGAACCACATTTATGAATGAACTCCATTTTCTTGTCTGTGTGTCTGACTGATACTTCTGTTTTGTCTCTGTCTCATCTGGCAATCTTTTCACGTTGTATTTGTGGAAACATGAAAGAGTTTGTTGTTACGTTTCTGCTCAATTGGTTTTGGGCGGAGTTATGAGAATTTACATTTAAGCAGATTGTGAATATGGACGGCTTGGATTGTTTCATTGCTTATCCCCTAAATGGGGCATCCTGTCTGACCACCCATTTTGGAACACACCTCTTAAATTGTAACCGAAGAGGAGTGTTTTTTACTTCCTGAGACTAAACCTGAAACTCCTGAAAAATATGATTCTAATCTCTTCATAGAATTTGTGTTGTCATTCTGTGTATTGTAGAATGATGCAATTTTGCACTTTTCACCTTTTCAATTACTAATGACATTTTGAATTTTCAGAATAACGTAGGCAGAAGTTCCTTCATAAAGATGTCCTGGAAATATAGGGCTGGATATTACAATCCCTAACTGTGTGTGTTTCTGGGTGAGCGGGGAATGGGAGCACAGCCTGCTATCTCCCCCCTACCCTTCATATAAAGGGTGGGTTGGCAATGGAATTGGGAGCTCACCAACTATATGTAAGAAGGTTCATGGGACTCTTGCCTTTATCAGTTGAGTATATGTAAATAATTAAGGGTTAGTCTAGCTTGTTCTAAGTGCTAATGATCTTGATGTATATGTCTGCTCATACCAGAATATACAGCCAATGTGGAAGGACTCCTATAATGCATTAGTAGTTTCTCTATCTCTGAGCCAGGAGGCCCTGTTCAATTTCCACTTCCTTCTGAGATGTGTCATAACAAATCTGAATGGGTTGATGAAGTTGATGTGATGATTTGAAGATACTGGTGTTGAACTGGGGTGTACAAAGTTAAAAATCACACAACACCACGTTATAGTCCAACAGGTTTATTTGGAAGCACTAGCTTTCAGAGCGCTGCTCCTTTATCAGGTGATTGTGGAGAATAAGATTGTAAGACACAGAATTTATAGCAAAAGTTTACAGTGTGATGTAACTGAAATTAAATGTTGAGAAAGACCCGGATTATTTGTGAAATCTCTCATCTTTTAGAATGACCATGTTGGTTTCAGTTTTTTCATGTGTAAATTGCAAAGCCATTTTTAAAAGTTACATTCTCAAGTGCACTTTAACAATTGGTGTCATGTCAGCCCAGATAAGGTATTGAAGGTGTTAATTCCCTGTGAGGCTGTCTGTGCCACAATGGTCAGACTGATTCTAATCTCAAAGCAGATTTACAGAATCTACATAGATTCATGCAGTTTTTCAGCAAAATAAAATGTAATTCTGCAAGTACAAATTCACCCCACAAACTTGTATGTGTATGTGTGTATGTCGGTGTGTGTGTGTTGGAGGGGGTGTTTATGAGCGTCTGTGAGAGGGTGTGTGTATGTGTGTGAATGTGGGTGTAAAGGGGTTTAAGTCTGAGAGAGGTTATGTGTGAGAGTGTGTGTGTGAGTGTATGAGAGAGGTTCTGTGTGTGTGTCTGTCTGTCTGTCTGTCTGTCTGTCTGTCTGTCTGTGTGTATAGTGCAATGGGGTCACCTGTAGTGTGACATGAACCCAAGGTTCCAGTTGAGGCCATCCCCATGGGTGACCCCACTGCACTATACATACATACATACACACAAGTGTGTGGGTTGAATTTGTTCTTGCAGAATTACATTGTACTTTGCCCAAAAACTGCATGAATCCATGTAAAATTCTGTAAAACTTTTTTTTAGATTAGAATCAGTCTGACCATTCTGGCACAGAAAGCCTCACACGGAGTTAACACCTTCAATACCTTATCTGGGCCGACATGACACCAATTGTTAAAGTGCACTTGAGAATGTAACTTTTAAAAATGGTTTTGTGATTTACATATGAAAGAACTGAAACCACCATGGTCATTCTAAAAGATGTGATTTGGAGATGCCGGTGTTGGACTGGGGTGTACAAAGTTAAAAATCACACAACACCAGGTTATAGTCCAACAGGTTTAATCGGAAGCACACTAGCTTTTGGAGCTATCACCTGATGAAGGAGCGTCACTCCGAAAGCTAGTGTGCTTCCAATTAAACCTGTTGGACTATAACCTGGTGTTGTGTGATTTTTAACTTTCTAAAAGATGAGAGACTTAACAAACAATCTGGATCTTTTTCAATATTTAATTTCAGTTACATCACACTGTAAACTTTTGCTATAAATTCTGTGTCTTACAATCTTATTCTCCACAATCACCTGAAGAAGGAGCAGCGCTCTGAAAGCTAGTGCTTCCAAATAAACCTGTTGGACTATAACCTGGTGTTGTGTGATTTTTAAAGTTGGTGTGGGCAGTTTTCAAACACTTCAATGAACAAAGGCAGGAAAGAATGTCATGTATTGGAGCATCTCACTTCAGATGAGAGCCTGCCCTTCCAGCTGCTCCACCTATTGGCCAGAACCTGCTCTCCCTTCCCATCCCACCCCATTCCTTCCTGTCGTGTGGCCAGAACTCCATACAGTACTTCAGCTGTGTCCTAACCAAAGTTTTCTACAGCTCCAACGTACACTCCTTGCTCTTATATGTCGCAACTGATAAAGGCAAGTGTCCCATGTACCTTCTTAACAACCTTATTAACCTGCTCTGCCAGCTTCAGGGATTTGTGGGTAAACACCCCCACTCCCCACGCCCCCCCAACAATTCCTCTGAGCATCCTAGTGTCCCACTGTTCTTTCAGTACTCCCTTTTCACCTCTTTCAAAGAGCTTCACCTCACATTTATCAGAGTTCAATTCCATCTGCCACTGCTCTGCACATCTGGCCAATCCATTTATATCCTCCTGTAACCTAACACCACCTTCCTCACTGTCAGCCACCCAGCCAATCTCCACATCATTCACAGAACTACTAATTATAGACCCCCAACATTCTCATATGAATAATGTAGATACGTCACAAAAAGTACTGGACCTAATGCAAGATCCCTGTGGTTTGATACTGGCTTTCAGTCACTAAGCCAATTTTGGTTCCAAATTGCCTAATTACCTTGAATCCCATGTACTTTTAACTTCTTTATAATTTATCATATGGCCCTGTCAAAGGCCTTTCTGAAATCCATATAAAAAACATCAACTGCACAACACTCATGCATACTTGGTCACCTCCTTGAAAAATTAAATCAAATTTGTTTGGCAGACCTCACTGTGACAAAGCCATGTTGACTATTCTGGGTCAAACCTTGCTTCTCCAAATGAAGGTTAATTCCATTCTTCCAAATTTTCTCCAACAGTTTCCCTACCACTGATGTGACACTCACTGATCTATAATTCCATGGTTTATTTCTACTGCAGCTAATATGATTCTGTGGCTTCTGAGAGTAAGATGCAGAATTAGCTTGATTTGACTGAGTTAGCCTGCCAGCAGCATTTTATGTTTCATGGCTACATTTCTAAATCTAGCTATTGAATTCAAGTGGAATTCTGTTTATTCTATTGAGTGCAGTGTGAATAATGAAGATAACAAAGAGAGCAGATGTACAAACTCTGCTTTAACAATTGCCTCTTTAAAAAGTGGTTTTCATTTTTATCATCCGTTTGCTACTTTCATGTTGTAGCCCTTCAGAAACCAAACAAGTTAATTGATGGCCCTTAGGGAATTAAGGCAGCTTGAGGAAGCTAGAAGGTTATCCCACTCTTCATTGCTCGTTCTTTTCTCCAGTTAAACACTGGAAAGACCAAAATGATTAACGTGCCTTCAACCCCATCAGGAATGAGTCCATCTAGACTCTGTGCTACAGTTTGAGAGCAAACAAGCCTGTTCTCAATATTGGTATCCTTTTTCAACTCAGGTGTGCTTTCATCTACAGAACATCTTAATTTCTAAAGTTGCACATTTCCACTTCTAAAACATTTCTGCCCCCACTTGTGCTATTTGCCACTGAGGTCTGCATTAACTTTTTTAAATATGCCTATCCTAAAGGTGTGCCAGCCAGCATCCATCCTGATTCTTAGTCTATAGCTTCCACTTACCAGCAAGAACTCGCAGCTTTCAAGCAGAGTTAAATGAATGAGATATTCTGATGTGATATTTAATTGGATATCACCTTTATAATTATGCTAAAATAATCTTTAATTTTAGTCCAATGATTAACTAAATGCCCCGAATTGTTTACTGTGGAGCTAACACTCTATATGCTTGCTTGCATCTGTATGGAGGTGAGAGTGTGCATGGCCCGAAATATCATCAGAGTGAGATTACTTGTGTTCTGGGGTAGGATTTGAACGTGAACTGGAGCTAGTTGGTGTTCTTTGTGGAACTCAATACTTGTACATGTTTATGAAGGAACTCCATTTTCTTGTCTAAATGATACCTCTGTTTTGTCTCTGATTCATCTGACAATCTTTTCATGTTACATTTGTGGATAGATGAAAGGGGTTGTTGTTACGTTTTTGCTCAATTGGATTTTGGGCAGAGTTACACAAATTTACATTTGAGCAGATTGTGAATATGGACGGCTTGGATTGTTTCATTATGTACCCCCTAAATGGGGCATCCTGTCTGACCACCCATTTTGGAATGAATACCTTTTTAAATTGCAACTGTAAAGAAGTGTCTGCTCTTTCTGAGAGTAAACCTGAAGCTTCTTTAAAAAATAATTCTAACCTTTTCATGGAATTTGTGTGATCATTCTTTTGTATTGTGGGGAATGTGTAATATCTTGCACGTCATCTTTTTAATGACGAAAGACATATTTGAATTTTCAGAATAATGTAGGCAGAATTTCCTTGATAACAACATCATAGAAATATCTAGAGTAACAACATAGAACTGGATATTACGTTTCCCCACTCTGTGTGTATTTCTGTGGGGGGAATGCAAAATAGAGTGAGAAGCCAGCCTGCCACCTTCCCACCTATCTTTACTATGAAGGAGAGACACTAGAATTGGGAGTCCCCTGACCATATGTAAATAAATGGTCAGTTTAACTTGTTGCAAGTTCATTGTAACAAGACACTGTTCATAGTAGAATATAGCTGTTGGACAGTAAGAGAGTAGTGGGTAGACTGTTGTTTAAATACATATATGAGCAAAGGCAGGAAGGAAGGCAGGCTTCTTGTCTTTTTGGGTGCACTGCATACATCTGGAGCAGCTCCCCAATACAAATGATCAGTATTCTTCAATTGTGTAGCAAGAATGGTGGCTCTGTGGTTAGCACTGCTGCCTGTCAGCACCAGGACCTGGGTTCAATTCCAGCCTCGGACAACTGTCTTTGTAGAGTTTGCACATTCTCCCAGTGTCTGCATGGGTTTCCTTCGGGTGCTCTGGTTTCCTCCCAGAGTCCAAAGATGTGCAGGTTGAGTGGACTGGCCATGCAAAATTGCTCATAGTGTCCAGGGATGTGCAAGCAAGGTGGATTAGCCATAGGAAATGCACGGCTACAGGGATAGGGTGGGGTCTGGGTGGGATGCTGTCTGGAGGGTCAGTGTGGACTTCATGGGCCGACTGGCCTGCTTCCACATTGTAGGGATTCTATGATTCAGCTCTCTCAACCTGTTACAGGAAAAAAATGCACTGTGAATTAGTCCAGAACAGACAAATGGCAGCAGTTTGAGAAGATAGCTCAACACCACCTCAGGGGTATTTTGAGAAGGATAATAAAAGGATTAACACCTTCCAAGAATGAGAATTTTCTTTTTTAAAAAAAGCTGAGAAAAAGAGTATTTTTATTAGTTATCTACTAATTGTCATGGTGTCAAGATATTTAATCAGAGAACTCTGTTTTAGTAAGGGTTATCTAGCAAAACATATTTGGAATTAAATGTGTTTTTTCATTATGTGAAAAACATTGAATATATTCAAAGTTATGTTGTTACATTTATAAGGATTTGTACTTTGTTCCAGTTTAGTATAAGGTCCGGTCATCTTAATGAACAGCAAATGCAAAAGGCACAATATCAGTAAATGTGATTGTGTGTTGTCTTGCGAAAATGGATCAGCAATCCTGCAATCTACGAATCTGAAATTCGTAGAAAGCATCATGACTTTTGAGCCATATTATAGCAGAAATGTTAGGTTTTTTTGCCCATAGTAGATTTGACCAGGACTGGTGGTTATTTAGCTTTGTCATACTTTTGTTCCTTTTGATCTTCCTATTCACAGAAGTTACACCCACATTACAACCACAAAGTAATTATTAAGGCACTGTAATTGGTCTTTCTTTTAGCAAAGAACCATTATCACTAAGGGGATCTTTTCAGGATTTCAAAGAAATCATACTTCCTTTTAATGTGTCAAGGTCTAGAAAGTAAAATGAGCATGCACTATAGCATTTTATCTTGATTCTGAAGTGAATTCTACCCTGATCTTTTAGAATTGCTTTCTTGTTCATGATGTGACAAGGTGGGGAGATGATAACTTGTTAATGGCCTTAAGATTTTATTACACAAGGCATACAATGTAAATCTACTCCCTGCTCATCTCTAGAAAATATTTCAACTTGACATAACCTTGTCACAGGCAAAGTTGAGAATGTTAATAAATAATAGCCAGACCCACATCTGAACAAATACAAAATCTTCATTTGAGGTCAAAATTAAACCTTTTCAATTTCAATATCATCGCTGACGAGCACTGGGAATCTGCCAGTAAGCATGCCATCTTCCTACCTTTCCATTGTGACGGATTTAAATGTGCAACATGCAGAGCACAATGATATGTAAGTGGTACTGGAGTTTGTTTTTAAGAAAAAAACTTTTTAAATTTGCTAAATTTTCTCTCCAAAGGGACTATTTTCTTAAGTCATCAATAGTTGCTTGTTAGTAATTTTCCAGCTTAATGTAGGAGATATGATCAGTAAGTTCGCAGATGACATGAAAATTGGTGTTGTGAGGGCCTTAGACTGCAGGACAGGTAGATAAGGTGGTTAAGAAAGCATATGGGATAATTGCCTTTATTAGTTAAGACATTGAAAATAACTGCAAATTGGTTAAGAGGGACATTTATCTAACGTTTTAGTTAGAACACAGCTGGAATACCATGTGCATTCAAGGCATCACATTATAGGAAGAGTGTGGTTGCACACACAGGGTGCAGAAGAGATTCACCAGCATGTTGTCTGACTGCAGTGATTCAGCTATGAAGAGAGTTTGGAAGTCTGGCTTGATTTCCTACAGTCACACAAGGCTGAGGGAGTATCTGATTGAGGCAAAGTTATGAGGGACATAGACAGGGTAGAGAGGGAAAATATTTTCCATCAATAGAGGAGTCAATAGTTAGGGGGCACTGTTTTAAGGTATGTTGAAGAAGCTTTAGAGGGGAATTTCAGAAATATTTTTGCACTTATAGGATGGTGGGTATCTGGAATGGGTGGCACAGGTGGGAACCATCAAAATATTTGAGAACTATCCAGATGTTCACTTGAAATGCCATGGCATACAAGATACAGGCTAAGTGCTGGAAAATAGGATTCAGATCAGTGGATGTTTGATGACCAGTGCGGAGACAATAGACTGAAGGTCTTCTTTCCATGCTGTAAAAGCTCTGACTCTGTGACTCTTGTGGCTTCAATTTACTTTTGATTCCCATGTTCCCATCATCTTAGCAAGTGTAGTGTCAGCAAGAAAAAATGAAAATTAGGAAAAGTATTTGTAAATTGTAAATCAATTTCATGTATAACATTCAAACAGTGAGCTCCTCCAGTTCTCTGCTACAGTGTGACGACCTGGGACACCCAGACTGTGGCACCACCACTGACAGGAACATGTAATTGCAGTGTCACAAATGATCTTTTTGTGGGGTGAGGCTGATAGCAGGCACTGTGGAGTGTAGGTGCTGGGGGTCTAGGAACCTGGAACCTATTCCTGATGTGCGAAAGCACTGGTGAAGCCTCCAATTTGGCAAGCTGGAAGTGAGCGTTCACTCTGAACCAGATGTGGACCAACTGCCATTGTATTTAATAATCCTCATTGTGAAATGATCTGATCTGTTCTGTGGATGCTTGTGTTTTCATAGCCTCCATACCGCCCTTCCCATCCCTCTCATTGCCCTTCACAGTCAAAGTATTTAAAACATCCAGAATTTGTGTCAAGTCAGTGAATTATACTTGTTAACTTCTATTTTTTCTTGTCTGATAATTCGTTTTTGTATTTACAATTGATCAGTTTATCTTCTCCCAAATGACCATTCCAACTTTTCTGCTTTTCCAATTAAAAGTCTGATACCAATTTCTTACCTTAGTCTTTCATTTTCAAATGTTTTAGCTTAACTTCCCAAGCAGTTATGCTTACCCCTACCAGCTCTTTCTTAGCTGTATGCTGTTCTTCACTGATATAATTGGAACAGCTGTATACTGTTCTTCATTGATATAATGTATGCTACTAATGTTTCCCCTGTTTGTCTACTTTACCATTGCCTCTCTTGACTTCTCCACCACCTCTGATTTATTACAACCAGTACTGAATGAGCTGAAGTTTGCTCCAGTTGAATATTGAGATGCTTGAAGAAATTACAAACTAAACTACAAACTCTGAAATGAAAACAAAAATTGCCGGAGAAACTCAGTGGACCTGGCAGCATCCGTGGAGAGAAAAGCATAGTTAACATTTTGAGTTCAGTGACCCTTCTTCAGAACTGAGTTTGAAACATTGATTCTGCTACCAGATGCTGCCAGCCCTGCTGAGTTTCTCCAGCAATTTCTGTTTTCATTTTAGATTTTCAGCATCCACATTTTTGTTTTGCATGACAGACTTTGCTCCCCAGTCACTGTCTGAAGTGGAATCAGACAGCTCACACCATTGGCATCCTCTCTGATCCTACACTTAGTGTCACTAAGACTGCCTACTTCCAAATCCATAACTTAGTCTATCCTGACTCTTGTCTCAGCTCATGGCTGCTGAAACCTTCATCCATGCCTTTGCTAAGTTGTAGTTCAGCTATTCAAATGCTGTTTTGACTGGTCTCCCATTTTGCCACCTCTGTAAACTTTTCCAGCGCATGCTGTCTGTATTCAGATTTGCACAAAGTTTGTTGACTATTCACCCCTGTGCTTGTGGACTGATATTGACACCCAGCTGAAAATGTGTTGCTGGAAAAGCGCAGCAGGTCAGGCAACATCCAAGGTACAGGAGAATCGACGTTTCGGGCATAAGCCTGACACCCAGTCTGGCAGTGACATGAATTTAAAATTTTCACCAGTGTTATCCTATTTGTCCATGGCCACACTCTTCCTTAATTTACTTCAGCCCTACACCCTCCAAGATTTATGTGGTCCTCCAATTCCAGCCTCCTATGCCCCATCACTTTCTTGAATCGATGATTTTCAGCCGTGCCTTTAGCTGCCTAAACTTCTTCCTCAAGGTTGTAGCTCTCTCTGCTGGCTCTAGCTACACCAGCACAGGTCAGTGAACTCCCACTCCCAGGCTCTCGCAATATGTAGAAATAACTGAACTGTTTATACAGTGTTTCTAATTGGGTGGACATGTTGCATAATTACTGATGGCTAGGCAGACTGATTTCTTGCATTGATATTATGATTGATTCTTTTTTAAACAGATAATACCTTCAGTTTGGTGACCTGAGAGCTCTGCAACCATACAAATTTCACAAAAATGTCAGCAAATGAAACTAATCTCTCTTTCCACTGGAGCTAGCAGTTTAAAATCAAGATAATAAGCTCATTGCTGTGACATTCTTCCAAATGCATAGCATTCAAATAATTTGAAAAATTGTATATAATATTTGCTTGGAAAGCAATTTTTACAAAAGCCCCAGATAAGGTGTAGGAAAGCAGATGCTGCATCTTTTGATGAGGGATGTTCTCATATCAGCCATTCAAAGTGGTGTTAACTGGCTCAGAAAAGCAGTGCTGTGACATGAATACAGATACCACGTGTGGTTTCGTTTTGATTAATCGATGTCAAACCTACATCTGGAAACCATCTGCACTGTCACGGAATTACGTAGTTATGCCAGCAATATTGCCTTATTGGCTGTCTCTGATGCACTAAGCACCCTTTCTCTGAGCTGCTTAATGGCCAAATTAATGTCACAAACAGTCTGAACAGGGGAAACACAGTTGTAACCACTTTTTGTGACAGGTCCAGCTTATGAATTTATGTAGTCCCGATTAGATTCTTGTCAACTTTAAAGGTGAAGTTTTACTCCATCGCAATCTACATTGCTGTCACTGTTTCGGTTTTAATTTTAGTTGACATACCACATAAATGCCAAAGAATTAACTTTCTTCACTAGCCGGCTGAGATGCCACAGTGTTAAAAATTAGGATTATCCTCTTGCTCATTTACTTCTCCTTCAGGATTAATGATGTTTCTGGACACAGTAACATTACAGCTGTTACAAATCAAAGTGAAATATGTAATGGCAGATTTTGAGAGGATTTGTACTCAGGTTGAGGTTCTGGCAGAAAACTAAACACCTGGATACATGAACATCAACTAGCCACAAAAAGACTTGACCACTCTCACAAGAATACATGGGGAGAGGGCAGGAAAATAGAGCTGATGTGCAAGGTCAGCCATGATCTTAAGGAATGGAGGAGCAAGCTCAAAAGCCAGGTCATCCTTCTCCTACTATTTATTTTGCTCTGTAAAAAAGATATACAGAAAACAAGACAGGTGGTGATCAAGCGATGCCAAGCTTGTGCAATGCCTGAGGAAGGGAACGTTGAGAGATGTAAAGAGAGGAACAATTTTACTGTCCAGAAAGTAAAAGAGTAAGATTTGGCAGAGGTACAATGAGTCTTCATTTTGTTCCATGATAATAGTGAGAAATTAAAGTTCCACTTCTCCAATATATGGCAAATGAACAAACAGTTCCATATTTTGCTCCTGAAAAATCCCTCTGAGCATTTGTTCTTTCTCCCTCCAATCATTCTAGTTATTTGATCCATCATGCGACAGACATTGTTCACCAGATTAATAGAACATTGCCAAACTGCCAGATTAGTCCAATAGTCCAAGAGCTTTTCACCTCATGCCTTCAAAATACTCCCTGAATAAAGAATGTCCAGTTACTTATCTACACACTTTGCATAATACTAAAATTTAATAGCAGTGGGAATGCAACAGCTGTAGTGAAATTGTTCGCTCCATTTCAAACACAGGTTTTCAGTGACAGATCTTAATTTCCTTTTTACAGCTTAAACATTGGAATTGGCAAACTAAACTTGCAGATTATATATTTCAGGATGTAGGTTTGCTCACTGAGCTGGAAGGTTCATTTTCAGACATTTCATCACCATACTAGTTAACATCATCAACTGCAACCTCTAGAGTAGAGAATTACTAAGATTTACATTCTTTTTGAATTTAAGATAGAGGAACATGGGGTTCGTCTGGGGAATATTGCTGTTTTTGAGCAGGTCAGTCATGAGCTTGCGGTACTGAGTAACCTAACTTTACTTTTTATTTACTCATGGGATGTGGGCATCTCTGTGAAGGCCAGCATTTGTTACCCATTCCTAATTACCCAATGTCAACCAAATTGCTGTGGGTCTGGAGTCACGTGCAGGCCAGGTCAGGTCAAATGACAGATATGCTTCCTTAACTAGCATTAGTGAATCAGATTTATTTTTGAGGGATGACAGTATTTACATGGATGCCATTAGGCAATCTTTTGATTTCAGTTTTTCTATTAAATTTAAATTTTACCAAGGTATTTGAACATATGTCTGTGAAAGCATTAGCCTGAGGGTCTGAATTAAAGTCTTGTGATTTTCCCACTACCTCCCCTCTTCTATTTCCTATGTCCCTCTGACTGAATACATTTTTGTCCATCTTAGTCATACATATCAGCCCTAAACCTGAGTCGATTAACTCCTAATCCTAGACTCTCCAACCACTCTGCCAAGCTCTTGTAGAAATGTCACATACCTCTCATTTTACAAAGTATAGGAATGGTGGCCCTGTTGGTAACACTGTTGTCTCTGAAATACAATATTGTTCGGTCCAATTCCACTCTAGCATGAGTACCAAAATCTAGGCTGATTCTCTTGTGCAGTACTGAGGGAAATAAAAGATTTCCATTTGTACAGCGGACTTCATGACTACTAGATATCCCAAAATATTTCACAGTTTCCATTTCTGAAGTCTGGCTAGTTTGCCACAGTGATCTCCCACATACAACTTGCAAATGATCAGAGAAGCACATTATTTCTGATGTTGATGGAAGGGTCAGTGATAAGTGCTGTGCTCTTTGCAATAGTGCCCATTGATCCTTTAAATCCACTGAGAGAACAGGTTGGGCCTTGTGTAATTCAAAGGACTGTGCCTCTGACAGTGCAGCACTTTCTCAGTCCTGTGCCATCACATTATTATTTGTGAGCTCCCATGTTTCCTACACTACAATGGTGAGAATGCTTCTAAAAATAGCTTGATTGGCTGTAAGGCTCTTTGATAAGACTGATGGTTGTAAAACATGCTATATAAATGCAAGTCTTTTTTATTGTTTGATTAGGAATTTTCAGCAATACTGACAATATAACAACTTGATATCTACTATTACCATTCAAGTGAAAGTTCATTTGTCGTGTTAATGAGGTGGTGAAAGGTGCAATTGTGGGAAAAGTATCGTACCATTATAGTGCTTAAGACACAACTAACTACAAGTGTTCTGCATGTGCTTTCATTTATTACATAGGCATTTGCATCAGTGTTTTGAAATAGTTGCTGCCAGCCATTACACATGTCATGGTTGAATCTAAATGCTGTGCAGATGAATCATAGTAAGTCACAACTTACTCCATAACTGACAAGAGTAATGTTGCCCAATGTTTTTGTTTTCATCATCATGCTATGGTATTCCACTGTTTGTCAATAAACGTGACTCTTACTTGGCCAGGCAGTGCCACGTGCAGAGTGAGTAGAGGTAGGAAAAATAAAGTTGCCAATCAGATGATAAATGACTCCACTGAAATGTACGGCACGGAAAACCACACTGCCCGCACTCACACTTGCTGCAATGTTGGAGGTGTGAAAGAAGATGCTTGCTCGCTAGAATAGCAATGCAACAACTGTGCTTTCTATGTAACGTTTCAGATTGATATCCTGCAAAGTACCCATCATAAACATGATTTTAACCCATTGACTTCTGCAGTGTTCAAAGGGTTCACAGCTTGTGATAATTGGCTGAGTTTGGATTGTTTGCTTTTTTGCTTTTTGCTTTCTACCACATATCACATTGCTAGTTTTAGTGTGGTTTTCTGCTGACATGCTGCAGATCAAACCAGTCAGTCTGTTAGAGTTCAGTATGTGACAGTGACAGTTCCATTTGCAATATATGGCAAATGATCTCCCATCCACCCCCTCCAGCCTCATAGTCCCACAACCCCGCACCGCCCGTTTCTACCTCCTGCCCAAAATCCACAAACCTGACTGCCCCGGCCGACCCATTGTCTCAGCCTGCTCCTGCCTCACTGAACTCCTCTCTGCATACCTCGACACGGTCCTGTCCTCCTTAGTCCAAGAACTCCACACCTACGTTTGGGACACCACCCATGCCCTTCACGTCCTCCATGATTTTCGCTTCCCTGGCCCCCAACGCCTTATCTTCACCATACACCTCCATCCCTCATCACGAAAGCCTCAAAGCCCTCCGCTTCTTCCTTTCCCGCCGACCCAAGCAGGACCCTTCCACTGACACCCTCCTTCGACTGACTGAACTGGTCCTCACTCTGAACAACTTCTCTTTCCAATCCTCCCACTTCCTCCAAACCAAAGGAGTAGCCATGGGCACCCGCATGGGCCCCAGCTATGCCTGCCTCTTCATCGGATATGTGGAACAGTCCATCTTCCGCAGCTACACTGGCACCACCCCCCACCTTTTCCGCCGCTACATCGATGACTGTATCGGCGCCGCCTCGTGCTCCCACGAGGAGGTTGAACAGTTCATCCACTTCACCAACACCTTCCACCCCGACCTCAAATTCACCTGGACAATCTCAGATTCCTCCCTCCCCTTCCTAGAACTTTCTATTTCTATCCTAGGCGACCGAATCAACACGGACATCTACTACAAACCGACCGACTCCCACAGCTAACTGGACTACACCTCCTCCCATCCTGCCCCCTGTAAAAACGCCATCCCATTCTCCCAATTCCTTCGACTCCGCCGCATCTGCTCCCAGGAGGACCAGTTCCAAAAAATCACATCCCAGATGGCCTCCTTCTTCAAGGACCGCAATTTCCCCCCCAACGTGGTCGACGATGCCCCCCACCGCATCTCTTCCACTTCCCG
>NC_057735.1:17262232-17291939 GCF_004010195.1 Chiloscyllium plagiosum
TACCACCCTCTGCGTGAAAAAGTTGCCCCTTAGGTCTTTCTTATATCTTTCCCCTCTCACCCTAAATCTATGCCCTCTAGTTCTGGACTCTCCCAACCCAGGGAAAAGACTTTGTCTATTTATCCTATCCATGCCCCTCATAATTTTGTAAACCTCTATAAGGTCACCCCTCAGGCTCCGACGCTCCAGGGAAAACATCCCCAGCCTGTTCAGCCTCTCCCTGTAGCTCAAATCCTCCAATCCTGCCAACATCCTTGTAAATATTTTCTGAACCCTTTCAAGTTTCACATCTTTCCAATAGGAAGAGACCAGAATTGCACGCGATATTCTGACAGTGGCCTAACCAATGTCCTATACAGCCGCAACATGACCTCCCAACTCCTGTACTCAATACTCTGACCGATAAAGGAAAGCATTCCAAACACCTTCTTCACTATCTTATCTAACTGCGACTCCACTTTCAAGGAGCTATGAACCTGCACTCCAAAGTCTCTTTGTTCAGCAACACTCTCTAGGACCTTAGGGTAGACAGGCTGAAAGCTTAGACAAAGAGGTAGCTTTAAGGAGTGCTTTAATGGAGGAAAGAGGAGGTAGAGATGTTTGGAGATGGAATTCCAGAATTTGGGGCTGAGGCACTGAAAGAATAGCTATAGGAGGATAGCAAATTGAAAGAGGCCGAGGTGGGCAAGAGCTTAGATCTCAAAACTTAGTAGAATTCAAGCCAGTTGCAGAGATTGGGGGAACAGGGTCATGATGGAATTTGAAAACCAGGATGAGAATGGTAAAATCTGGAAGATGTTGAAGAAGAGGAAGTAAGTATTCAATCACTCTGTCTCACCTAACACAAGGCCAACTTTAGCTCTTCAGTTGAAAATGGCAGAGGGGCAATTGTGATGTTGCACTTGTAAGGATGCGGGCTTGCCCTTCTATACAAATGTGCTTTACATCGTGATCATTTCTCTCAAATGACCATAAGAGTTCCACTGATATAAAGTTTGAACAGTCGCATTAGGCGATTATAAAAAGAGCACTTGATCAGCTGCTTTGTCTTTAGTCAGACCTTTCCATCTAAATATCCATCTGTTCCCATGACTGTCTTTTTAACTTATATTATTCAATATTCTTTGACTCTTCACCCTGGCCTTTTCATCTCTTGATTAGAACTGTCATATGGCTCACTGTCTCATAATTAAGCTTTTCTCAATGTTTTATGCCAATTCTCCTATGATCCCCATTCATCAGTCTTCCCTGTAGTGCTGTAGATAGAAGCCTGGCCTCCTGGTAGCTGCTGGTAATCTGTGCTCCCAAGATGAGGAAAGCAAAGGAGGTGAAATTGAAAAGAGAAGAGGAACAACTGGCTTTTGTAAAGAAAGTCGGAGCAGCGTCTAGAACCAGAAATCTCAGTACTTGTCGCACTTGAGATTTTAAAAACTTTTTTATACTAAGAAAAGGTGCTATAAAGTGATAGTATAGGGGTATCACTGATCTGTGTTGTATTCTAAAAGCCGATTGGTGAAGAACAGTACTGGGGCCAGTCTGGAGCTGACAGAACACTATACACAAGGTTATTAACATTTGTTTACAGAGTTGCACGTAAAACATTCACCTCCTAACCCAGAAGGGAAAGCCAGTAAAACTGGTGAATGGGGAGATCCAAGATGGCGGCGACCCAGTAAGTCTGAGCCTGCAGCGCTTTGCCTAAGACTCAGGCAAAATGGGGCGCCCACCTTCACCATGCCTTTTAAATCATTCAGGATAGCTTTTGCTCAGCATACTTAGTTATTTCACATCAAGCTTTAATAGTTTGGTGTTTTTTTAAAAATGACTAAGGGCAAAAACTCCCGCAGCTTCCAACAGGCAGGGACTCCTCCCCCACTCCCTCCCGCTGGCCTTCCTCCCGCAGTAGCAGGGACGTCCACGGCTGCCTCGTGGGGCTTACCTGTGGAGACAAGCCTGATCTCTGAGATCGTCAAACTCCAGGAGAAGATTGACATGTCCATCGAGGAGGCCTGGTCCAGATGGGAGTCTAGAACGGGTTTTTCTTTTTTCTTCATCTTATTTAGTTGCCTATTACTTGCTGGGATTGTAATTTTGTAACTTCTGCAGCATGACTGAGAGATCGAAAAACTTGAGCAGCGCATCGGAGGGGCGGAGCAACGGGCCGCGACCTCGGAGACTGCTGCTGAGTCATCCGTGGGTCAGGTCCGGGCTCAGGAGCAGTGAGTCCGGACCCTGGAGAAGCACTTCGACAACCTGTCGGAAAGATATTCAGTTGCTGGGCCTTCCCAAATGAGAAGAGGAAGGCCAGCTTGTGGATTTCTTGGATCAATCCCCCTACAATTATTGAAGTTGGAGTTGGAGTTGGGCCAGGTGCAGGTGTAATGGGACTCACCGGGTTGCTATACGCAGGCCCGGGTCGGACCAGCGCCCCTGCCCAGTTCTAGTCCGACTTCAATGTTATAAAGAAAAACAAATGCTCCTCGAGGCCTCCAGAGTCCTGGGGAAGGATCCCCAGGCCATGATGTACAAGGGCTTCAGGATAACGCTTTTTCAGGACTTCTCTCCAGTCGTGGTCTGCAAGAGGAGGGCATTCGATGAGGCGAAAAAGCGTAAAAGAGACTTAAATATTCAATACTCCATGTGTTATCCGGCAACGCTGCACTTCAGCCATGGAGGATCCATATATAACTTTGGATCACTGGAGAAAGTAAAAGAATTCTTGGACTCTCTCAAATAGACTGCAGTACTTGAACTGTATGGATAACGACTTTATTTTGCCGCCTCTCCCCCACCCCTTTTGTTTATCCTTCTTTCTTTCTCCATCTCTCTTTCTACCATCTTTCTCTGGGGATGTTAGGGGTGGGGTGGTGGCTTGTTCTTGACTCTTTATTTGGTGTCCTTTTTATAGCTCATGCGGCTTATCCGATTTGTGGGGTAGAACGGGGTTTTCTTTTTTCTTCATATTAGTTGTCTAATAATTGCTGGGATTGTAATTTTGTAACTTTATATATTTCTATTTTATATTGTTTTTATTAAATGTACCCAGGTATTGTTGTGGGGGAGGGATGGGTCATCACTTTTAACTTCTGTTTTATAAGACACTTGAATTTATTTACTGCATTCTGTAGTGCCTGGGCCAAGGGCAGAGCCCTAGCTAGGAGAGGTTATGGTGGGGCTATTGATAGGTAGTTATGCCCCCTGGGAGCAAGGAGGAAAGTCTCCTTTCAAATATGTTTTGCGTTATTTTTATTTAGGAGTAGTTCTTAATTCTGTTGATTTAAGTGTTCTGAAGAGTTTTTCTATTTTTGAGTTTTCTATGGTCTTTATTCATTGTCTTTTGGATGGGGTTCTTCCTCCTGGGGGGGGTCTTAGGCTGGCCCAGACGATCATGGCTAGCCATTCGTTTAGGTGGTGCATCTAGAATGTCAAGGGGAGCAATTCGCCAATCAAAAGGAAAAAGATATTATCAAGTCTTAAAAAAGAAAGGGTTGATGTAGCTCTCTTACAGGAGACACATCTCCTTGATAAAGAACACTTAAAGCTACAACAGGGTGGGTTTGGTCAGGCTTTCTTTTCATCTTTCAGCTCAAAAAGTAGGGGAATAACCATTCTTATTCAGAAGAATCTTTCTTTCCAAATGTTAAGCCAGATAAAAGATGAGTCTGGACAGTATATATTGATCAAAGCCCTAGTACATGGAGAGGAATATGGAATTTTGGATCTTTATTGTCCCCCGGCACACCCCTTTTAATTTGTAACGGAAGCGTTC
Organism: Chiloscyllium plagiosum; assembly: GCF_004010195.1. Taxonomy (NCBI): domain Eukaryota; kingdom Metazoa; phylum Chordata; class Chondrichthyes; order Orectolobiformes; family Hemiscylliidae; genus Chiloscyllium; species Chiloscyllium plagiosum. The sequence continues at coordinate 17,266,002 of NC_057735.1, forward strand.
TCTAAGTTAATGGCTTTCGGGGTCCGCTATACAATTATAGGGGGAGATTTTAACTGTATTATTGACCCAGAGATGGATAGGTTACCTAGGAACACTACGGGTATATCTCTGAGATCTAGACAGCTGGTAGATCTGAATAAGGAGCTAGGACTAGTAGATGTGTCTTCATCCACAGGGTAGAGACCTTACTTTCTACTCTAACCCACACAAGTGCCATACCAGAATTGATTTTTTTTTTCCCCCTCGACCCTTTTGAATTCGATACTGTCTTGTAAAATAGGTAATATAACTATTTCTGATCATGCAGCAGTATATATGGAAGTCAAGACTAGGGATAATGGGATAGGGCCCCGATATTGGCATATGGATCTTTTCATATTGAAGGATTGCAAATTTATAAAGTATTTTTCACAGGAATTTAAAACTTTCTGGGAAATTAACTCAGGTACGGCCAGTAACCCTTCGATGATGTGGGAAACCACTAAGGCATATGCTCGAGGCTTGGTCATCTCAAATTCTGCGACCCGGAAAAGACCTCGAGGCTCGCTTGAAGGCAGCAGAGACAGCGTATGTTGATAGGCCCTCCATTACTAAACTACAGCGGAACACAGCCCTTAGGGCAGCCTTGAATACCGGACTTGCCCAAACAGCAAAGAGGGAAATATTATTCGCAAAGCAGAGATTATTTGAATATGGTGACAAGCCTGGCAGATATCTAGCGTACCTTGCCAGAAAGAAAAAGGCTCCTCGTCTTCTATATCCTATGAGAATGCTCCCGTTGATGTTGCCGAGATAGGCATTACATAAGCTTTACGATTGGCTTGGCTCCTTTATTTGGAATCGTAGAGGGGCCCTTTATCAAATTAGAAAAGCTGCAGCTCCCACAAGCAAGGGGAGGACTGGACTTTCTAGATTACAGGAGGTACCAATTGAGCTCCTTATTATCTTATGTAGCTGACTGGGTCTCTTGTGACCCACAATCAATTTGGTTAGATATTGAGACCTCCCAAGCAAAATGTCCCCTCATCAATCTATTATTTATGGATAAGATGAGAGTTATTATGGACTATTGTAAAAACACTATTGTACTAAATACAATTAAAGCATGGAGGACAATGCAAAAAACCTCTCCTTATACATCTACAGAGGGAGCATCGGGATTCCAACCAGGGCTGACAGATGCTACATTTAAAACTTGGAAGTCCAGAGGTATCTCCTGTTTAGGAGACCTGTTTGATGGGGACAGGTCTCCTAAACCTGTCCTTTGAGCAGAAGTTTGGACTGCCTAACAAGGACCTTTTTTAGTATTTTCAAATACAAGACTTTATACAAAAGAAGACCACGCTGATAGTCAATCGTAAAATATTGGATAGGGAAAGGAGAGTGCTATGGCCAATGGGGCCACCCTCTGTCCGTACTCTTTATCATTCACTATGCAGTAAGGTCTCGAAGAACATGGAACGATTATATAAAATCTGGAATCAAGAATTAGGGTTGGAAATCTCTTTAGAAATGTGGGAGGACATCTGGGAAAATGCCAGAAAGATCTCTATCTTAACAGAACTCAGGCTACTCAATTAAAGATACTTCACAGGGCTCATATGGCACCCTGAACGACTCACAAAATTCAAGGCAGGAGCATCCCCAGTGTGTCCTAAATGTAAAATAAAAGTTGGCATTCTCACGCATTGTCTATGGACATGCCATAAGATCTGTAGGTATTGGATAAAGTAGCGAATGCCTTGACAGAGATCTTGGGTATGGAGATTAGATTGGATCCAATATCCAATGTCCCTACTTTTGGGCCCTTCAGATTTTCCCTCCCTGGATGTATACGGGAGGAAATTATTTGCTATCCTCTCCTTTTGTGCAAGGAAAAATATTTTAGTGAATTGGGTAGCTGAAGGTCCCCCAGGACTTTCAAACTGGCACAGGATAGTCATGGAATATATCCCCCTTGACTCCCTCACAAATATGGTGCACCAAAAAACGGAATTGTTTCATAAAACATGACAGCCCTTTTTGAACTATATCGACACACATATTTCGGCCATATGGTCCAGGGCTTTTGTTTAGCCGTGCTAATGGTTCTGGCTGGTTTGGGGGCTCCCAGGAGGAGGAATCCTGTATAAATACAGGTTCTATTATGACTTGATGGAAATCTATTTTGAGCATGTATCTAGTTATTTAATTACTTTGTTGTTTACTGTTAGTAATGTATGATATCCTATTTTATGTTTTGGTTGTTTGTAGAATAGATTAGTAGTTGGGCTTTTTCTTTTTTTGTTTTTTTTTATTTGATTTTATATTGGTGCTGTTATCATATTGTAAAGTGGAATACACTTGTTTGTATTATTTTTATAATTTTGTAAAAAAATCTTTAAAATTTTCTTTTTTCAATACAAATACCTACAAAAAAACTGCTGAATAAGATATACATAAGGTTTAACATGTCTTGTATACTTCAAAATGGGGGTCCAGTACACTTGGGACTTCAGTTTCCAAGGAGTACTTTTTAAAAATTGTTTCTTTCCTCTGGGAATCTAAACATAGTCTGCATCTATTTATACAGATTGATGCAGTGGGTAGCACTCCTGCTTCTCAGCAAGAACGTTTAGGTTTGAGTGCCATCCAAGAGATACCATTCATAACACAGCCAACCAGTTTGATTATAAATCTGCCATGGAAAGTGGCAAGGTTGGGAGAGATTTCTGGTCTGTCGTGTGGTGGTAATTTTTATTATTTTTAATGAAAAAAAAATCAGTAGCTCCAAACTGCAACCCACATGTTCCTGTAGCACTCAGACTCACTGAGAACTGTCACACACCAGCTCCATTTATAAGGACCCAAGCGATTCCACTGTTAATGTGCATCATCTTCATTGATTACATATAATTAACATACAATTTACAAGCTACACAGGAAAGAAACATCCTTTTACCAAGCCTTGCATTTTGTACAATACTAAAACTTAGGTTAACAGGTATATGTAGTCATATTGGAACTCATAATTTTAATTCTAGTCTTTGAGTTTAATGAGTCAGAATCAAGAGCCACTGTAATCATGTTCAATATCCCTGGGCTTGAGAGAGTTATAATAGGATTGGCTAGTTACTGATTTCTAAAGTTGGTTCCCTACAGGAAAATAATCATTGAGGGATATCAAGAGCGGGGTAGATTGATGTTGACTGTTGTGTCTGGACAATAGAATAACCTACCAATTGTTAATGCTTAAGTTCAGAAAAAGTTAATAATATCAAGCTGTGGATTTTTCCAGTCACCTTAGAGTCTTCAAATCTTGCCAGCATCCTATTGAAATCTTAATATACACTGCTTATTGAACAGATATACTAATCAAATTCCTTTGCTGATTAACTTTTTTAAAAGTCTGTATAGGTTAATACATTTATTAGTGGAAAGATTCAATTTGATTTATTGTCACGTGTACCAAAATACAGTGAAAAATGTTTTTTTACATAATATCCAGGCAAATTATAGCTTACATAATTACAACAGGGTAATAGAACAGAATGCAGAATATAATGTCACAGCTACAGAGAAGGTGCAGAGAAAGATCAATTTTCAAAAGAGAGGTCCATTCAGAAGTCTGATAGCATGGAGAAGAAGCTATTCCTGAATCTGGTACATGTCTTCAAACTTTTATATATTTTGCCCAATGGAAGAGGGTGGATGAGAATATTAATAGGGTCGGAGGGATCTTTAATTATGTTGGCTACTTACTGAGGCAATGGGAAGTATCGAGGGAGTCAACGGAAGGGAGATAGCTTGTTTGCATTCACAGCTCTCTAATTTCTTGCATTCTTGGGCAGAGCAGTTGCCATACCAAGATGTGATGCAACGGATAGGATGCTTTCTATGGTGCATCTATATTGCAAGGAGATGTGCCAACATAATCACAACTAGCATTGCCCTAGCTCTATTTTGACAGATGGATTAAATTTCCATAGTCATTGTTGATCTTGCAAAATGCTTCTTCTTTGCAGTATGGAAGGAGGGGAGCTGTTCAGCAGAATCCAGGACAGAGGGGATCAAGCATTCACAGAGAGAGGTAAGTGCAAATTCTCAATCCAATTTTGTAACAGGATCAGTAAGTGTATCTTGCTGGATCATTCCTGATGGCAGTGCTACTTAATATCATAGTTGTATATGGGACAGAGAGCAGTTAATCAGCTCATGAGTTCTTGCTGACTCTCCAGTAGGGTACAATCAGTCTCAACCTCTGTAATGACTCTTGTCATTCTTTACTTTTACAACTGATGATATTTGTTGCTTTTATTTTGCCTTCTATAGCCAGTGACTTCCGTGTGCTCAGTTTTTTCCTTTACACAGATTCAAACTAGAAGAATTGTAATGTTTCTGCACAGTGCAAAAAAATTGATACATGGGATGTGATTAGCAAGGCCAATATTGATTTCGCATCTCTAATTGCCCTTAAGAAGTGGTAGTGAGCTCTCTTCTTGAATCATTGAGGACCAGGATAAAGGTGCACCACAGTATTGTTAGGTTGGGAGCTCCAGGATTTTTGGCCAAGTGACATTGAAGGAATGGCAATGTATTTCCAAGTCAGAATGGTGTGTCCAAAATGACAAATGTGCACCTACTCCTGGCAGGTTCCCAAAGTCCCGCTGTCTTTCCTATCCTGTTAGTAAACAATTATGGCCAGATTTATAAAAAGTAGAAACACAATATATTACATCTTCTACAGAGGCTTCTGAAATCATGAAAAGTATTGGAGAAGCAGTACAGCACCTACATTCAGTGAACATTGCACATCGAGATGTGAAGGTAAGCTGCAGCTTATATTCCATTAAATTCAAGTGTGCGGGTGAAGAGTAGTCTGAGCAACCACTTGAATATGGTGAACCATTTATCTCTCAGCCAGCAAACCACAAACTTGACCATTTCCTATTGTATTTGCAGAATCAGAAACACATATCACCTGTATGTGGATATTGACTGCTTGCATATTTATTAAAAAAATCTGCTTTTTGTCATCTTATAGATGTATAACGAATCTAGACTCATTATAGCAAGTGTTTTGTTTAATTGCATTCTCCATTAAATCCAGAAAAAAAGTTTGTTTTAAACTCTGTCAATTGTAAATTTATGCTTTTCTGTTCTTTGCACAGTTGCAAGTTTAGTGTTCTGAACAGATATAAATTCAATGGTGTTGCCAGTCAACTGGTGTTCCCCTTAGAAAGAAAATTGGGTTGTTTCATGCTTTCACTTTTTAACTAATTTTATAGTGTTGAATAATATTGAAAACCTATTGGGATGAAGAAATCTTGTTCTTTTAGTTTCTGTGTCCAATTTCAAGTACTGTACAAATTGTCCTTATTTCTGAGTAAATTTGCAGGAAGTCAAGAATTGTGAAACGCTAATTTCTATTATTATCCACTTTCAGTATGAGTAATTCTTCAATATCAATATTTGCCTGCAATCCTCATGGTAATAAAAGCACTTATTAATATTAATTCAATTTAGGAAGTTCATATGTGAATGTACTCCATCGTTGGAAGTAGACTGCCTACTTGATGCAGTTGCTGTAATTCAGTGAGCAGAGGAGCTCCCCAATAAATTGAATCTGTCAGGAAATGGAATATGTTCCTTTGGGGATAACATATCCATTGGCATCCCTCCAGTTTTGTTTTTTTATATTTGAGGTGTTAGTATTATTATTGACTTGTTGTTGCTTGGTTCCTCTGGTTTCGCAGCTATCAACTTTAATTTGACATTAAGGCATCCATTCCCTATCAAATAACTGAGGAGGGATAAACTGTGAATATTTTGAATGGGATTAAAAGAGTGATAACAGTCCCAGTAGTTAAGCAGTCTTTCATACTCCCTGACGGTGTTCATGTTTGATTATATAAAGTCGCAGGGAGGAAGGCATTCATTTTGCAGTAGGCTGATACGGTGGCTGGCTGGTATAATAAGAGAATCATCTTACAAAGAGCTCCAGGATGGATGAAGGGCTAAATGAAGCTTTTTGTATTGGTCACTTGGAGTTTCAAATTCAGGTCTTTTTAGTTGACATGATTGAAACAAAATTCTTTTTAAGGAAAAGCTCCAGATAGTGGAGTCAGTAAGACATTGTATTCACCTCTTAAAATCTTGATTTTTTTTTACTCCAATGATTTCAGTCTGATATGAGATCCGGTCCCATTGGGCATAGTATATGTATATGAAACAAGACTGATATGAACTCCGATGGGCCAAGAGATGACGGGCATGGGAACTGAAACAGTATTATTGTCGGCCAGTTTTCTGGGGTAGAGTAGATGGTGCTTTTCTATGTCTCTGGTTGTGTGTACTTTGTCTTAGAGTTTGATATTGACACTGGATACTCAAAGTAGGAAGAACAAGCCCATTTTCTTAAACAAGCATCTCTGTTGAAGTAATTTTTTTTTAAAAAAAAGTTATTTTTCTTTATTAAGCTTCTGACTTCTTCAGTTGGGCTGCACACAATTAGGACATTTTCGTTCTAGGCCATTAAAATCAGGTTGCTGGAAATAAAACGTATCTTCTGTGGTTATTAGCTCCTGTAGCTGCTCTGTTTCATTCAGTTCATGTTAATGCAGTTGTTTTGATGTTTTTGAAAGTCATTGCCAAGTATCTCTGGGGGTGGGGGCATATTTTGAGAGCTTTGCTGACTTCCCTGGGCATTCACCTTGCCACAAGTGAAAGCGTTTACTTTGCTAGCATCCAAATACTGTCATTTTCATATTACACAATATTTATCTCTTCCAAGTTTATGAACAAACACAATAGTTTATATAAAATTCTTTATATATGAACTGTAACCAGCTTTATTAAATGTTCAGTTAACTGTAGTAACTCGTTGAGTGGAGTGTTTTTTTTTCTGAATTTAAAGATTAACGGGTTGATTTTTTTTTGTTTGCAATACTGTTATAAACAGTAAAAATAATTAAGTGCTCTTGCATTTCTTCTGCAGCCAGAAAATCTGTTGTACACCACCAAAAGACCCAATGCTATTCTGAAACTAACAGATTTTGGTTTTGCCAAAGAAACCACCAGCTTCAATTCGTTAGCTACCCCTTGCTACACACCATATTATGTTGGTAAGTTACTATAATTGACAGTACGAAGCATAATGGTCATTTGCAGTGAAACTCCCTTGCAACATAACCCCTTTTTAGAATGGAGTTTCAAGAGTCTTGCTGCAGTTAGTCATTCAGTTCTCTTTCGATCGGGTGGAACACATCATAGAATCGTGATGTGGCAAATAATGTTTTTTTTTAATGAAAGTGCTAATGGTTCACACAAATAACAGGGTTAATGTATTTTTTAAAACGTGCACCAACCTATGCTTTTTAATCTTGCTAAAATCCAACAAAGTATTGGGCAAAAGTTTAAAATGTTAGAATGCAGAATACAATGTCTGTGTATTTGGGCTCTGTTTGAATTGATGATTTAACATGGTGGAGGGGTGGTAAGGTTCAGAGCAGCATTCTCATTACTTGTGCCGGTTTATGGGGAGGTAGTGGCCTAATGGTATTATCACTGGACTGTAAACCTAGAGATTCAGATAATGTTCTGGGGATGCAGGTTCGAATCCTGCCACAGCAGATGGTTGAATTTGAATTGAATTTTTAAAAATCTGGAATTAAGAGTGACTGTGAATCCATTATCGATTTGTCAGGAAAAACCCATCTCGTTCACTTATGTCCTCTAGGGAAGGAAACTAACATCCTTACCTGGACTGGCCTACACATGACTCCAGACCCACAGCAATGTGGTTGACTCTTAACTGCCCCCTGGGCACTTAGGGATGGGTAATAAATGCTGGCCCAGCCAGTAACGTCCTCATCCTGTGAATCAATTAAAAAAAAGTTGAAGCTGCTGTTTTGAACATTTTAGGGTTGACATTATTCCGAGAATACTGGCAATAAGTAAGAGCTAAACATCAGGTCCTTTCCCTCTGTACAGCTAATCACAACATTATTAAGTGTGCTTCCTGTGTGGTCTGATGCATTGCAAGTAATATACAATGGTGGGAAGCGATAAGAAGTTTAAGCAAAGAAGGCGCAGGGCTGGGAAAATGAGACCAGCCAAGTAAAGCTACTGAGGAAGGGAGTGTGAAATGAGGATTATTAAAATGCCAGGAAAATGCATGTTTTGCACACGTAGACCACTAGAAATGAAGTGGGAGAAGTGGAAGCAATGATTTTATAGGAAGATGTAAACTTCAAAGCATTAACAGAAAACTGGAAAAAGACTGCCAAAGAAGAAATTATGATAGAGGAGGTAAGAATGAAAGCAAAGCAGTGATATTTCTAAGAGAGGGCATGATTTAGAATATTAATGTAGAACAGGAAGGACAGTTAGAGGTGAAACTCAAAGATTTGTTGCATTAATAGAAGTGAATTAGAGACGTCCAAATGTGTGAATGAAACATTCAACCAGATTAGAAAAATAAATAGGAATAACAAAATTGTGCTGAGTGGCTTTATATGTCCATTGACCAATCAGGAGAAGGAGGTACTGAATGGAGAAGAGAGAAAGTTCTCCTTTAATCTGTCTGTTGTTAAACCTACAAGGATAAGGGCTGGATCTAGTGTTCGCAGTGAAATAAAGCAGATTGATGACGGCCAGAAACTTAGTGCTCACAAAATAGTAAAGCTTAAAACACAACTGGAAACAGAAAAACATCAGTACAAAAATTATTGGATCTGGTTTGAATTTTGGCAGAATTTAGAAAGATGGGGTAAGATAGAAAGAAATTGAGTACACTGCAGCAACACCAGGAAATATAAAAGGTGGAGCAAAACTACAAACTGAATACGTTCTACTTTTAATTAAGGGAGCAAACTATTGATTCTATTGATGAATTAAAAAGTTAGGAATTTAAATTAAAATTAGTGTAGATAACTGGATGAGTAATCATAATATTTGAGAAAATAAGTTTGGTCAGAGTGCGCAGTGATGAAGGCTAAAAGATATTGAGGAGAATGTCAGCAATCATTAAAGTATTTCCTATCAGTGACAAGTGATTGCTGCAATTGAGGTGGGAGAATTCTCAAAATATAAATGATTGGCAATAACTAACGTAGATGTTTGTATTATGCACTGATCTTTACTAACGAGAAGACATCAGAGAGGAGGTAACTCTTCAAGTGGTTAAGAGGAAGGTAAATACTGTTATGATAGAGAAAAGGAAATTTTTAATAACAGTTAAACAGAACAATGATGAAATTCCAGGGCATGACAAGATGCAACCAAGGATCTGAGGAAATTGAGGACAGATGTTTGCAAAGGGCCTGTGACTCAAAAATTTAAAGTAATACCTGCAATACTATCAGAATTCATATGCAATAATAAAAAGGCATTTAGTTATTAAACTGCTAATTTGCACTCAATGAAAGTTTGTTCAGCTGAAACTAATACCCAGTGCTGGTAGACTTGCTGTCTGTGCATGAATTGGATCCAGTGCTCTGGGTAATTGTACCATTTTTCACTTTAAAGGGGTAATTTCTGAAGCTGTCTTGAAACTTACCTATATCAAAACTCATTTTATAAAATGAAACTGAGGATCTAATCTCCAGCTGTGCCAATACCCAATATGAGCATCTCCGATTAGGGTTGGGTAGTGCAAAGACTTTGGCACATTTTACCCTTCAGCAAGAGGCTGACCGTAGACTAATGTTGGAAGTTCAGATATGCATATGTAAGAATATGCGTGCTTAAAAGCGATCAGTGCTCCAGCCTTTTTGTAAAAAGAAACCTTTGTAAGACACAACAAATTTTTGGCAGGTTGCTCATTAGAAAGGAGCTGAGTGTTTGCTCTCCAGTCGAGAGGCAAATCTGTCCTACCACACGAGTACAAAGATAGGAAACATTAAACCTAATATAGCCTTTAAATGCATGGAAGAGCATTAAACCATAGAAAAAAGCCTGTCTTATGTATTCACCATATGAGACTCCTCCTATGCCTCGTCTCAGTGTTTCGGAGTATGTTCTATTCTCAAAGTTTAAAAGCATCCAAGCTACTTCCATATGGAGTGAGATCCACATTTGATATACTCTGAGTGAAGACCTTTCTTCTCACTTCCCAAGATTTATTCATATCTTACTTTATATTTCTGGCCCTAGTTTTGAATTTTCTCTCAAGTGGAAACAGTGGGCCAGACTTCCTTCATCTCGTGGGGATCAATATTTGCTCTCAAAATTCAATTACATTTTTCTCTGTCTTCCTAATCAAAGCATTTTAATGGTCCTTCTGTGGTTGCAAAATATACTCGCAGCTCAGGCATCTCTGTTGTGAGGGCCACAGGAAAATTGCATTTCTCATGCATCACAGTGTTCATGTGTTGGTGTGTGCTTTGCAAGGCCTTAAAAAGCAGACCTCATTAGAGAGTTTGTGGCTCCTGGTGATGGCCTGCTAAGGAGTCTAAAACAATGCAAATGTCACTGTTAGTTACTGCACTGCAGTGTAGATGTACCTTTAATGCAGTGATTCATCAAGGTCTCTGTCCTGAAAAGATAACTTGTCCCTTACGTTAGCAGACATCGATGAATTTTGTCATTGAAGAAAATGCTATAATACATTCGCAATTAAGGCAAACATGTTGGCAATCTCTTCTATTTTATGTTTGCTGCTTGAATATAAAAATTCAACCAACTCTTTCTTAGAAACAAAAATGCCTGCTTATGGAAGTTGAAAACAAAATCTAAATGCCTCATTCACTGACTGGTAATCTGCTGTATTCTTACACTTTGGGGCTCTTTGCAGTTTCAAGCAGCTATCTTGGAAGTTTTGACCATCATGAGTGCTCGGTCGACAACCAAATCTGTATTCTGTTGAATTGCTACACATTCAGAGGAAGTATGGATGGGTGAGGTGGCATAGCGGATATGTTAGGAGTGAAGTTTAGCGGGCCTGTACATGATGTTGAGAGCTGAGCTGTTGTCTTCAAGAGCTGAAGTGATTCATCTTACCTACCTACCTCTGCTTGCAGTCTTTCCATACTGCTTCATGGCTGATGAAATTGCACTATACACCTGAACCTTGTGTAAGAAATCCAAAAGATCCTAAATAGAAACAGCCATGAATTGAGGTTGTGATTCAAAAGCTGCAACTATAACCAACTCACATCTTCCTGACCCTACATGGAAGTTCAGACTATTGTCGACACGTTTATTTTTTCTATTTCATTCAGAAATTTAAAGCCCTTTGTTAGATTTCCTCTGAGCCTAGGGTCTTTAAAGTTGAAAGGCCAAACCTGTTCAGTCCTTTCCAACTGCTGAGAGTTCTCAGTTCTTCTAAAGTCTGAATTATTGTTTATGTTTTTTGCAGTGCTTTTTAAAAACAAATATTTGCTGTCCTAAGATCAGAACTCTTTGGCTAAAAGGAAGGAAAAACGAGGAAGACATATACTTACATAGTGCTTCTTGGTAGTGTACAAAAGTGACCATTCATTGCCAAATTACCTACATTGCAGCCAATCAAGCAAATGCCTACAAATAGAAATGTGCTAATGTGCAGATAACAACCAGTTTTTCGTGATCTTGTTTGCAGGTTAAATATTGGCCAGGACCCTGGGATTAACTCACTTTCTCTTGTTTAAAATGTGCCCTGGGAGTTTTCTGCCACCTGTGAGGACAGACGACTTTCGCTCAATGTTCCCTCCAAAACAAAAAAGCAGTTTGATCATGGTCTTATTTAAGTTTGACATTATTTTACGACTTTACCGTTCTAAAGTGGTCTTCCTTGGTCTTCTAAAGTGTTCCATAAAACCTGATGACCGATACAAAATTTGATTGACTTAATCTCTCACACTGTTTGAGACACAATCAAAGCCGAAAGAAAAGTTCAATGCAGTAGAACAGCTGTGGCCATCAGACAGTTAGTCTTTTAATGTATCCTGTTTGGGTATTAGTACCTGCCTCGGGCAACTGTCTGTGTGGAGTTTGCACATTCTCCCGGTGTCTCCGTGAGTTTCCTCTGGTTTCCTCCCACAGTCCAAAGATGTGCAGGTCAGGTGAATTGGCCTGCTAAATTGCCTGTAGTGTCAGGTGCATTAGTCAGGGGTAAATGTAGGGGAATGGGTCTGGGTGGGTTGCTCTTCGGAGGGTCGGTGTGGACTTGTTGGGCCGAAGGGCCTGTTTCCACACTGTAGGGAATAAAATCTAATCTAAATCTAAATGAATATATTGATAATGTGTATTCTGTAGCCTCTGATATGGGATGCAATCAATAATTTCCCCTCTATTGGAGAAATAACAATAATAGACACTATGCTAAATGGCTTACTGTGTTGGAAATGATACCTTGTAGGGGAATAATCTCATGACAATTCCTTTGTACTTCCACATTTCACTTTGTCAGTCTTTTTTTGCAACAGCACAATTTTTTTTCCTCATATCGTGACCTATCTGCCCTATTATTTGATCCAAGGATCAAGATCATTTGGTCAATGAGAGGAGTCTCAAGTGAGTCAATAACACAGTTGGGAAAATGATACTCTGGTAGTTTCTCTTGACTGCTTTTGTGTCACACAGCATATTTTTGGAAATTATCTTGTTATGCAATTCCTACAAAAATAATTTGTCTGGGGGAAATCAGCTCTTTCAGTCTGTCTAGCTTCAGAGAAATGAGGGTGGGTCAAGTATGGGTTTATTTGCTTCAAACTTTTAATAGCTAATAGCTAATCATCTGCCTGTCTACTCAGTTGTCTTTTGATGTTTAACTGAGGGATTTACTGGGGAAATTTGTAGTCAAATATTTTAGTTTTGCCTTATTGTTGATCCTTGGTGACATATTCAATACCAACTGTCCCATTTGGAGGGAGTGGTTAATCCTTTGTTTTTCCCATTCTGCTGTGATAGTGCATTGAGTCCATTATAGACAGGGAATTCTAAGGAAATCTGGGTCTCTTTAAACTTTGCTTTTAGAACAGTTCCTTGTAGAATTCAGTTGCTTCCCCAGTGGTTATGTATGAAATGTCCGTACACTGTGTAACATTAATGCTACATTCAGCAAATTAAGTGTGCATTGAAGTTTATGATACTTTGGCCTGAAGCTAATTTAATAAACTAAACAGTATCATTATGCCAATATTTGAGATTGAGTGGGTGGAGAGTGGAAAAGTGACCAGAATGTCATGGGAACTGGGTGGGTAAAGGTGATTAAAACTATTTGCATGTGTGGGGAGTAAATGGGAACATGAACTGGATTGACCAAATGCCCTGTTTCCACATTGCAATTTGTATGTGTTATGCTTTGAAATCTTCCATCGTTTTGCATCAATAAATTGACGATATTATTTTAAATTTTTTTTCCACTTAATTTAACTGCTGTGTGTTTTTTTTCATTTTACAGCTCCTGAGGTTCTTGGGCCTGAAAAGTATGACAAATCCTGTGATATGTGGTCCTTGGGTGTAATAATGTACATACTGTAAGTTTTACTTCTACAGTCTCTGTACATGTTTTCTCTTTTTCTTCAGGTACTGCACCCTGAAAGGGTCTTGCTGTTGGTCCATGGTTATGCTAGGCAAGGGTACTGCAGTTGTTTGCTGTTACCTTCTGAGGGATCGCTGACCAGCAATCTGTCCAGTTACACTTGTAATCGTCCTGCATTGGAAGCATTTAGAAATTGATGAATGAAAAAAGGCGAGCAAGAGCAAAACTCCCAATGGAAAATGCTTTGAGCAGCGAATGACTGGATGTTGCTCTTTATGGTATTATTACATGATGGGTTAATGAATTCTGATCAATCATAGAATCCCTACAGTGTGGAAGGAGGCCATTCAGCCAATCAATTCTCCCACCCAGACCCAAGAGCATCCCATCCTATCCCCATAACCCCACATTTATCATGGTTAATCCACCTAGCCTACTTATTCCTGAACACTGCGGACAATTTGGCCTTGCCAGTCCACCTGACTTGAGAAACCGGAGCACCCAGGGGAAACCCATGTAGACACGAGGAGAATGTGCAAACTCTATACAGGCAGACACCCAAGATTGGAATCAAACCCAGGTTTCTGGCTATGAGGCAGTAGTGCTAACCACTGAGCCACCATGCCACCCCATTTGTTCTTTTATGGAAGATGCTAAACTCTCCTCCTGTTTCAGGGTTGGCAGCATTAAGGGAACAGCAGTTTGAGCAATGGGTTTACTACTGTGCTGCCCTTGTTAAATCAGCACAGTTTGCTCCAACAATGAAAACAAGAAAAATGAAACAAGAACTATGAATGCTGGAAATCTGAAACAAAACAAGAAATTGCTGGTGAAACTCAGCAGGTCTGGCAGCATCTGTGGGAAGAAAACAGAGTTAATGATCAAGTCTGGTGACTTTATATCAGAACGAAAACAAGAAATTGCCTTTGTACAGTGTTGCTAATGTAATAAAACACCCATGACCCTACACAGGAGCATTATCACGAGTGAATAAAAAAAGTTAAGAAAATTTGACATCGAGCCATACCATGAGGTTAGATCAGATGACCAAAAGCTTGCTGCTGAAGGTAGTTTTAAGGAATATTGTTTTTTCCTTTTACAATGTCGAGAAGAGAGGCCAAAGTTTGCAGCTTAGACAGCTGAAGATGCAGTCACCAATGATGGAGCTGTTAAAATCAGGAATATGGAGGGACCTCAATTAGGGCAATGAAGATATCTTAAGAGGATTGTGTGGCTGAAGGAGATTGCAGAGATACTGAGAGGTCATGCCTTGGAGGTGTTTGAAAGTAAGGGTCAGCATTTTAAAATGATGACATTGTCTGGGAACCATTGTGGGCCAATGAACACAGCAGTCTTAGGAGAATGAAGTTGCTGCAAGTTGAAACACCATCTGCGAGTTATGAATGAGTTTGATTTTCAGGAGGGATTCCAGCTGTGAGAACATAAAAATAACTGTGTCAGGAAGTAGCAAAGTTTTCCACTGAAGTTGGCTGAAGTTATGCCGAAAGAAATGAACAGTCTTAGTGAAGGTCAAGCAGCATCCGAGGAGCAGGAGAATCGACATTTTGGGCATAAGTCCTTCATCAGGAATGAGGCTTGTGGGCCAGGGGGCTGAGAGATAAATAGGACAAGGGTGTGGCTGGAGGGAAGGTACATGGAAATATGATAGGTAAATGAAGGTGCGGCTGGAAGTGGTAGATCGGAGGGGTGGGTGGAGCAGATGGGTGGGAAAGAAGGAAGATGGACAGCTAGGACTGGTCAAAGGGGCGGTGCCAAGTTGGAGGCTTGGGATTGGGATAAGGTGGGGGAGGGGAAATGAGGAAACTGGTGAAATACATATTGATCCCGTGTGTTTGCAGGATCCCAAGGCAGAAAATGCGTTCTTCCTCTAGACATCGGTTGGTAAAGGTTTGGCGATGGAGGAGGCCCAGGACCTGCATGTCCTTGGTGGAATGAGTGGGGGAGTTAGTGTTCAGCCACGGGACGGTGGGGTTGGTTGGTGCAGGTGTTTCAGGGATGTTCTCTGAAACGATCCGCAAGTTGGCGTACTGTCTCCCCAATGTAGAGGAGACCACATCGGGTGCAACAGATACAGTAGATAACGTGCATGGAAGTACAGGTAAACTGAAACATCGACTCCCCTGCTCCTCGTATGCTGCCTGACCTGCTGTGTTTTTCCAGCACCATACTCTCGACTTTAATCTCCAGTATCTGCAGTCCTCACTTTTTCCTAGTCTTAGTGAAGGCACAAATATGAATTTGGGAGCTTATCTTTGGGTGAAGTATGACAACATGGTTGTAAACAGACTGGCTTCATCTCAGTTGCCAGGGAGGGGAACAGAGTTAGTAGCTAGGAAATAGAATTTGGAGCTCATACTCTTTCTCCTCCTATCTCCCTTCACATGGATACCTCAAAGTCAGTCTCCACAAATGTTATCCTTCCCTCCTCTCCATTCTATGATTTTTCTCGTACCTCACTGTTCTATCTTTGCCTCTTATCAAGTTTTGTGACCCCTCTCTCCTACAGAGACCTGGGTTGAGTGGGATCCAGTGATGGGTACCACATGAGTTACTGGCAGTGTATCTGTGTAGTGTCTGAAGGAAGCTTTATTCAGCAGATGTCAGCAATGAGCTCCTGTGAAAGCCTGAGCCACTTGATGGGCAGACTTGTGGAGAGAGCTGATCCTACTCTTGGATTCTGTATTGGGGTCCTCACCCCAACAGTCCAGCTGTCCATCTCCTCTGCTCAGTAAAAGGGTGTGTGGCTGAGGAGATGGCATAGCAGGTGCTGGATTTGTTAGCTGCACTATGGTTTCTGGTCTCACCCCCTCCTCAGAAGTACAAGGTGGAGCTGAATAAGCTGATTCTGAGCTATATTGCAAGCTGGCTGTATGGGAGAGCAGCTGAAGAGGGAGCGAGGTGGTAGATTGGTGAAAAACCTTCTAAGAACTTGGCCAATCACCTGACCAGCAATGATAGCACTGTCATAAGGAATGCTGTGAGCAGTAGCCAGACACAGGGCCATGGCTGGAATGCTTCAATGTATCTGATTAAAGTCTTCTCAGCTTTGTTTTACCGAAGAAGCACTCCAGGTTCTGCATTCAGCTGGTGACCCTGTTGAGTGTTCTATAAAGCCATGGTTCTGAAAGGGTTAATGTTTGCGTTACATTAGCTCCACTCATTCCATTGATGTCACACACAGTCTGTGGATGGACACATTCTTTTCTTGCTTTCAGAGAGCACAAATTTAGTGTACCAGCTCCAATAGGTCCCAAGAATTGTACCTGACCAAATGTAGTTGTACTTACTGCTATCATGCAATCAATCTCCTTGATATCTAAGTACAGTACCAGATGACAGTGTACCTTCTTTCACTAAACAGCAGCTAGGTCTAAGACAAAGGTAGATCAGTGGTAATGAACTACCTCAAAGAATCCTAACCCAGTACCACATTCTGATAGAGTTGGCAAATATCACAAGGTGTCAATAGTGATTATCTGGGGGAAAAAACCACCACAATGAGTTGTGAGTTGGCCAGGAACTGGGTATCCTAGGGAGCTAAATTGGTTCTTTATTTTTTTTTCTTTAACGTCATAATTATTTATCTGATGTATCTAAGGAGCTTCCCCATTCATCTTTAATCCTACCTTGGTGAGAGACTGCCAATTTCTGAAATTTTCATCCATGCCCTCACCAAAACCCTTTGCCAAGTTTGATGCAGTCTTTTTGCTGTAATGTTGGAGTTCAGCAGGGAGTTTCTTACTTGATGGTAATTCTTGGATTATTGTCAAATGTCTTCACAGTGAAAGTAGGAAATTTGCACTTTCACTTCTTTGTTGCACTCTGATCAGATGCCTCAGAATCATTATCCTGTTTTGTGTTGGATGCTGCTCATATGATTGTCAGAGAGAACAGTTCACTGTCATCAGTTGAGTCGTTTCTTGTGAGGAGGGAAAACTTCCAAAAAAAAATTTGTTTAGTTCTAGATCCCTGCTGCATGACTTCTGTTTGCATTTTTGGCCACATAATCCCTTATTAAGTACATTTTTTTCCATTTGAGAATTCCAATGCTGTTTACTTTGCTTCTGGAAGAGCTTTTCTGGTTTTGCTGAACTCCAGTTGACTTGATCTCATGAACCTCCCTTTAAAAAGCTTTGTGGTTATTCTGAAAGTTACTGACCTTTGTTTCAGATTTTTTACATTATACTGTTGTGTGACAAATCAGTTAACGTATTAATGCTCAGTAATGCCATTCAATTGGAGTTTTACATAAGTTGAGGAATGTGCCATTGCAAGATAGCCAGAAGTTAGGAAGATCATAAGACCGAGCACAGGTAGGCCATTCACCCTGTCGAATTTGCTCTGCCATTCAATAAGATTGTAGAGATAGAAGTTTGATTAGTCTGGATCACGTTGACATAAGTAGGGAAGATGTGTTGGGTAGGCTAGAGGTTATTAAGGTGGACAAATCCCCAGGACCGGATGGGATCTATCCCAGGTTGCTGAGGGAGGTGAGAGGGGAGAAAGCTGGGGCCCTGACAGATATCTTTGTGGCATCCTTAAATACAGGTGAGGTGCCGGAGGACTGGAGTGTTGCTCATGTTATCCCCCTGTACAAGAAGGGTAATAGGGATATTCCAGGTAACTGCAGACTAGTGAGCCTGACGTCAGTGGTGGAAAAGTTGTTGGAGAAGGTACTGAGCGATAGGATCTATTTATATTTAGAAAAGAATGGGCTTATCAGTGATAGGCAACATGGTTTTGTGAGGGGGAGATCGTGCCTTACCAACTTAACAGAGGTCTTCGAGGAAGTGACCAAGTTGATAGCTGAAGAAAGGGCTGTAGATGTCATATACATGGACTTTAGTAAGGCGTTTGATAAGGTTCCCCATGGTAGACTAATGGAGAAAGTGAAGTCATATGGTGTGCAGGGTGTTCTAGCTAGGTGGATAAAGAACTGGTTGAGCAACAGGAGACAGAGAGTAGTAGTTGAAGGGAGTTTCTTGAAATGGAGAAAGGTGACCAGTGGTGTTCCACAGGGGTCAGTGTTGGGCCCACTGTTGTTTGTAATATACATAAATGATCTGGAAGAGGGCACTATTGGTATGATCAGCAAGTTTGCAGATGACATGAAGATTAGTGGAGTAGCAGAAAGCATAAGGGACTGTCAAAGAATACAGGAGGATGTAGACAGACTGGAGAGTTGGGTGGAAAAGTGGCAGATGGTTTTCAATGCAGACAAATGTGAGATGATGCATTTAGGCAAGACTAATTCTAGAGCGAATTATACAATGAACGAAGAGCCTTGGGAAAAGTTGATGGTCAGAGAGATCTGGGAGTGCAGGTCCATTGTACCCTGAAGGTTGCTGCACAGGTGGATAGAGTGGTCAAGAAGAGAAGGTTTACGAGGATGTTGCCTGGTATGGAAGGTGCTAGCTATGAAGAAAGATTGAGTAGGTTAGGTTTATTTTCATTAGAAAATAGGAGATTGAGGGGGGACCTGATTGAGGTTTACAAAATCATGAAGGGTATAGACAGGGTAGATAGAGACAAGCTTTTTCCCAGGGTGAAGGATTCAATACCAAAGATTCACTCTTTCAAGGTGAGAGGTGGAAAGTTTAAGGGGATAAACGCGGCAAGTACTTCACACAGAGTCTGGTGGTGGGCATTTGGAACACATTGCCAGCAGAGGTGGTAGAGGCAGGCACGGTAGATTCATTTAAGATGCGTCTGGATAAATGCATGAGTAGGTGGGGAGCTTAGGGATACAGATGCTTAGGAATTGACCGACAGGTTTAGAGAGTACATTTGGATCAGCTCAGGCTTGGAGTGCTGAAGGGCCTGTTCCTGGGCCGTAAATTTTCTTTGTTCTTTGTTCTGACATGATAATCCTCAACTTTCCTGTCTTTTCCCTGTAACCCTTGTGACCATTGCTTTTTACACATTTGTCTACCTTTGCCTTGAATATACTTAAATGATCCAATCACTACAGCCCTCCTGTGGTAAAGAATTTCACAGATTCACTATCCTCTGAGAATTCTTCATCTCTCTCTCAAATGGGGACTCCTAGTCTGAGATGATGCCCTCAGATTCAAGACTCTCCCAAAAGGGGCAATAATCTCTCTTCATCTTCCTGTCAAGGCCCTTGAGAATCTTATATGTTTCAATAAGTTCTCTTTTCATTCTTCTAAACTGCAATTAGTATAGTCCCAAACTCCTCAACCTGCCCTTTTGTATTTATAATCTCAGGAATTTGCAACTTGATTTGTATCGCAAAACTATACTTTTAATATTCTTTGCGTTAATATTCTGTCTGGTTCAGGGTGCTTTTTCCTCCTCTGGCTGACTAATTTGAGGTTTTTGATTTTGCACTTTAGGTTGATAAGTTCACAGTTGTATTAGAACTTGACAGATCAGGTGCACAGTAAAGATGGCAACCACACTGCTAATACCATCGAAACTGGATTACAGGTTTTGCTACCTGCATAGTCCTGAAGTAATGATCTCTCTGTATAACGCTGCTGGTTAGTCTACCTTTCATGCAGCTAGGCTTGTGAAATTCTCATGCTCAATTTATCCGATCGCTGAAGTGCAATCTGTTGTTTGTTTGCATTGGTTGAAACAGAAAGCTGTTGAGAAGGTTTGCTATTTCAATGAAGTAACAACACCTTTGTCATTTCCCATCATCTGAACCAAACCATCAACACAATTTTATTTCATGTTTTGAAACTGTATAATGCACTGTTCCAGTTTTTAATGTGACTGTAAAAAAAAAATTAACATGCACTTGATCTTGGTTTGTCCTTGTTTCCTCCTCTGGTGCAATTATTAGGAATGTTTAGAAAAATAACCCTGCATTTATATTGCACCTTTCATAATTTACCTGAACTTAGTTTAAAATCAATGCGGTCCTTTTCAATGTTGGAAGCATGTCAGTCAGAAAGTGCATAGCAAGGCTCCTTGACCAGCAACATGATAATGAGGATATAAACAATTTTATTGATGTTAAGTGGAAAATAAATTTCGGCCAAGACAGAATTTCCCTCCTGTTCTCTGAAATAATGCTATGCGATATTTTACATTTATGGTAGTTTAACGTCTCCCCCAAAAGGCAATAGTTTTGACAGTGTAGCACTACCTGAAGACTGCGCTGTCATGGCAGACTAGATCCTGTGCTAGGGTCTCAGGAGTGATCATAAATATTTGACCCAACTTTATGCTGTAATCTTACAAAGTGCAAAGATTTGAGACAAATAATCCTTTGTTGGAAGGTAATTGAAGTTATTTGAGATTTGATATAATTAACAGTCATGCTTGATCATCTAACAGTGAAGGATTTGTCAAATCTTGCAGTATTCCTCTCCTTCATTGGAAAATTCAGATGGAAAAAGTACTGCTTAAAGTAAAAAATAGTTTATCAAAAGTGATCATGTCTAAAACTATTGACTTTCAACAGTTTTAGATGTTTGACTTGTTATACAAAGATAATCTTGGTTCTGCTGTGGTCTGATCTGTTAAGTGTTGGTTGGTCAGGTGCTGTAGATGGATTTAGGTTTGCTCGCTGAGCTGGAAGGTTTATTTTCAGACGTTTTGTCACCATACTAGTTAACATCATCAGTGAGTCTCCGGATGAAGCACTGGTGGCAAGGCCCGCTTTCTATTTGTGTTTAAGTTTCCTTGGTTGGTGATGTCATTTTGTGACGTCATTTCCCGTTGTGATGTCATTTCCTGTTCTTTTCCTCAGTGAGTGGGAAATGGGATCCAAGTCAATATGTTTGTTGATAGAGTTCTGGTTGGAATGCCATGCTTCTAGGAATTCTCGTACATGTCTCTGTTTGCCTTGTCCTCGGATGGATGTGTTGGCCCAGTCAAAGTGGTGTCCTTCCTCATCTGTATGTAAAGATACTTGTGAGAGTGGTCATGTCTTTTTGTGGCTAGTTGATGTTCATGTATCCTGGTGGCTAGATTTTTGCCTGTTTGTCTAATGTCATGTTTGTTACAGTTCTTACTTTTAAACAAAGTTTTCTTCTTTTGTCAACTACAGGTTGTGTGGATATCCCCCATTCTACTCTAACCATGGACTGGCCATCTCACCTGGAATGAAGAAGCGAATCCGAATGGGACAATATGAATTCCCAAATCCAGAATGGTCAGAAGTATCCGAGGAAGGTAATCCAACTTTCTTAAACTAACATGAAATAAATAAAGGTAATGTTCCTTCACTCTTAACTTTGCAATGACCAATCCCAAATTCTACAAAAATATTTTGAAATTCTTATTTTGCAATGTGCCAAAAATAAGAGTTGGGAGTGTTAATCCTACTTAAAGAGTAATCAAATTTTAACTCTGCCTGCCTTAAGAAATATCACAGGATAAATTCTGTACTTTCAAGCATTTACAGCTTGCGATATCAGCAGT
This sequence comes from Chiloscyllium plagiosum, assembly GCF_004010195.1. NCBI lineage: Eukaryota > Metazoa > Chordata > Chondrichthyes > Orectolobiformes > Hemiscylliidae > Chiloscyllium > Chiloscyllium plagiosum. The sequence goes on from NC_057735.1 coordinate 17,287,864, forward strand.
TTAATCAAAAAACTATGGATGCTGAAAATCTGAAACAAACACACACAATTGTGGAAAAACTCAACAGGTCTGATAGTGTCTATAGAACTTCCAGCACTTCCAGCTCTGAAATTGTTATATTGGACTCAAAACGTTAACTCTGTTTCTCTGTCTCTAGATGCTGCTAGATCTGCATTCTGTGTTTTGTACCAGTAGTCTACTGTCCTGCCTATTGTTAAAATTCATATAACACCAGGTTATAGTCCAACAGGTTTAATTGGAAGCACACTAGCTTTAGGAGCGCCGCTTCTTCATCAGGTGGTAATGACTACCACTTGATGAAGGAGCGACGCTCCGAAAACTAGTGTGCTTCCAATTAAACCTGTTGGACTATAACCTGGTGTTGTGTGATTTTTAACTTTGTACACCCCAGTCCAACACCGGCATCTCCAAGTCTTGCCTATTGTACACAATGAGACTAACTTCAAGATTGTAAAATGTTCTATTGTACTGTAAAAGTTTCTTTAAAAATCCTTACAGAATGCATTACAGTCAGCGTGCAGTTATTGGCATTTACATAATCTACTAAAACAGGCGAATCATTCTTTGATGAATGCAGCATTTTCACACATGCAGTTTATTTATAATGAATTGCATTGTAGAAAAGACATAAGCCTGATCCACAGCAAAACAATACATTTTATAATGCTATCTGCTGAAAATATAGTAATATTTTAATGGCAAGACACTGTAAATACTATAGGGGATATTGCTTCAATTCAGCAATCCAAATTCTATTTTTTCATATAATTGAAAAGTAACCACATTAACTAATTGACTATTAAAACACTATCACTGTTAACTCTGAGGATATATAATTTTCAGACAATCATCTTTTCTTACCAGATGGTAGGTTGTTAATTAGGTTGTAATTTGTTATTGCTAAAAAGTTCTACTGTACTGTAAAATCATCTAATAATTTCACTGATTTTCAATGATTTCAAAATCATTACACACCTACTAGCATTGCCATTCAAACTGAGCAGGAGTGAGACTGATTGTTTCTACAAAGAGCTAGTACAGGGTCAGTGGGCCAAATAGCTGCCTCCTATGTTATAAGATTCTCTGCTTCCAAATGGTTTCTCCCAATTTCAAGTTCACTTGTGTTTTGGCATTTTCAGTATGGGAGAGATGAGTACAGCTACACAGCCTAGTTCCCAACATACAGGCTAAAAGTGGAAGTATGGTACAATTGCTCCTGAATTGGAAAGTTAAAAGAAAACACGCTAAACCTAAAAGCTTTAAAGATGGGAAGATCTTTGTACAGTGCTGATATGTTTTGGATCCTGTTCTACTGGGGGAATGCACTGTTGCTATAATCCCACCCTACCACAGGTTGTGACATGAAATAATACATTTTCCAGTTACCAGGATGACCAACAAAACACCTTGACACTATCGGGTATTTAAACAAAAAGATCCATTAACTTTTTAAAATGATAAATACAATTATACATTTATTATCAAAACAACATTTAACCCAAATATTCCATCTTTATTGATCAAGATACACAGTGGGAGACAGTGTCCTAGTGGAATTATCACTAGACTATTAATCCAGCGACCCAGATGATGTTCTGGGAAATTGGATTTGAAACTCACCATGACAGGTGATGGAAATTGAATTCAATAGAAATGCAGAATTAAGAGTCTGATGATTGTGATACCATGATCGATCATTGGGAAAATCTCACTGGATTCACTAAAGTTATTTAGAGAAGGAAAATGCCTTCCTTACATGTTCTGGCCAACATGTAACCCCACCTATAGCAACATAGTTCCCTCTTAACCACAAGTGTTGGGTGATAAATGCTAGCCTAGCCAGCAACACCCACATCCTGTGAATTAATTTTAAAAAAAGGCTGATCCCTCTAAATATTGTCAAATTATACATGCAAAAGCACAAACTCATCAGCTACAAAGGGAGAAGAAAAGATTACAGCAATTAACTTTTTTTTTTAAAAGCCTTTGACCTCTGTGTTACTGTTCAAGGTGAAAGGATAAAATGGCAAGTGTTCTGGAATCTGATGCTCTAATGTCCTGACACGTGTGGTCATCATTCATCATGTGTAGTTCTTTCTGAGGTTTTGTAGGCACCGCTTGCTCGGGAGTACAATCTTGAGAATTTCTTTCAGTAATGCTTTTGAATATTTTTTTTCTTTTCAGAAATGGGAAAAATTAACTGGGCAGCTTGTTCAAAGCCAGCTTCTCTGCAAGTCTGTTGGTTCTTAAGAGGCTAACCTCCAACTCAGCAATTAATGCAATGCTTTCCATGCCAGTCACTATTCAGAACAACCCCAGCAAATCTAGCAGTTATCAACAGTCACGTAATTTACTTGTGCACAGTGAACTTTTAATAACTTACTTTAGAGAAATCAATCATGGTATGTCCACAAAATTTGAAATAAATTAACTTTTCCATAATCTTTCAAAACATGAGCCATAGGGTCATAGAGATGGACAGAGTAAAGAGTGTGGTGCTGGAAAAACACACCAGATCAAGCAGCATCAAAGGAGCAGGAGAATCGACATACCTTATGCCTGAAATGTTGATTCACCTGCTCCTCGGATGCTGCCTGACCTATTATGCTTTTCTAGCAACACACACTCAACTCTGATCTCCAGCATCTGCAGTCCTCACTTTCTCCATAGAGATGTGGGCGGCACGGTGGCACAGTGGTTAGCACTGCTGCCTCACAGCGCCAGAGACCCGGGTTCAATTCCTGCCTCAGGTGACTCTCTGTGTGGAGTTTGCACATTCTCCCCGTGTCTGCATGGCTTTCCTCCGGGTGCTCCGGTTTCCTCCCACAATCCAAACATGTGCATATCTAACTGTGACTCCACTTTCAAGTCCTGAATGCAATATTAAATACCAAACATCTGTGAAATATAGGCAAAGAATTTAAACGTAACCAGATTTATGTGTGACTAGGCCAAGCATTCCAGACTGAGTAACATAGAAATTCTTTTGAATTTGGTCAAGATGTGAATTGGCCATGCTAAATTGCCCGTAGTGTTAAGTGAAGGGGTAAATGTAGGGGAATGGGTCTGGATGAGTTGTGCTTCGGCGGGTCGGTGTGGACTTGTTGGGCCGAAGGGCCTGTTTCCACACTGTAAATTATCTAATCTAATCTAATCATGTCCAGCATGGAGACAGACCCTTCAGTCCAATCCGTCCATGCCAACCAGATATCCTAACCTAATCTAGTCCCATTTGCCAGCATTTGGCCTCTATCCCTCTAAGCCCTTCCTATTCATAGACCCATCCAAATGTCTTTAGATGTCCCACTACTTTATCTGGCAGCTCATTCATACACACACCACCTTCCGCGTGAAAATGCTGCCCCTTAGATCCTTTTTAAAGTTTTCCCTGATCAATAAAGAAAAGCATACCAAATGCCTTCCTCAGTATCGTATCTAACTGTGACTCCACTTTCAAGTCCTGCATGCAATATTAAATACCAAGCATCTGTGAAATATAGGCAAAGAATCTAAATGTAACCAGAGTTATGTGTGACTAGGCCAAGCATTCCAGACTGAGTAACATAGAAATTCTTTTGAATTTGGTCAAGATGTGAACACCAAGCAGTTTAACTTCCCTTTTGATGTTTGACTCCAGTGGTGCTGATTTTACCTTGCAGAAAAGCTTGTTCAATGACATTGTAGATTACCCAGAAACCAGTGAAATGGAGTGAAGAGCAGTTTCTTTTTCTTGCTCTTTTACTGATCGTATTTTACTGAACTGCATTTTTCATTATGTTTGATTTCTTTCCTATTTGTTTTATCTGTATCTGTGTACGCCGTTTCAGAAATAAAATTAACACAATTATAGTAAAACACATTACATCTATTCATGTTGAATTTTTCAGCCAAACAACTAATCCGAGAACTCCTAAAGACTGAGCCAACACAACGCATGACCATCTTGGAATTTATGAACCATCCTTGGATTAATGTATGTATTTCATTGTGGAGTGGGGCTTACAGGTTTTTGTCATTCCTATTGATAAATTATTTGCTTTTATCTTTCTAGAATT
>NC_057735.1:17291966-17319227 GCF_004010195.1 Chiloscyllium plagiosum
GTTTTCCTCTTCACCCCCCCCCCCCCCCCCCCCCCCCCCCCCCCCACACACACACACGCGCACACACACACACGTGCACACACCTTTTTAAACACCGAATACACCCTCACCCCACTTTTGGTTTCTTGATAGTCATGGTAAGATCCTAGCCAAATGCTTAACATTGTCTGAAGTTATCTCCTGTTATTTTAATAGGATTAAAGTTTTTAAATTAGCAAGGGGATTTTTTTACTTAAGCATTAATAGCAAATTGTATTTTTCTAATATATAGGTGTATGTTCCAATGAGCTTCCGAAATTAAGGGCGATAAAAAGCTGTTTATTCTGCAATTTTCAGCCTAAACATTTGTCAAACTTTTCTACTCCCCACCCTACTCAATAATACCTTTGCCAATCAAATGTTTTAGTTTACAGCGATGAAGTTTGCAATAACATCTTTCAGATGGATAGTGCAAATTCAAGGGAAATTTGCATTTTCACTAACCGATGCTGCATCCTGCCTCATTACATTGAAGGAGAGCATAGCAGTTTAGTTTCCATTTGGAATCAACTAAACTGAAATGCTGAGAAAATGCCTCCATAGCTAGCAGTTCCATGCCGTGTTCATTTTGGTGTTGATTCGATGTTCTGAATTTGATTTGAGTTTGAACCATGTTTTTTTTTCTTTGTTTACTTTAGCAATCAATGCAGGTACCGCAGACACCTCTTCACACCAGTAGAGTTCTGAAAGAAGAGAAGGATTTATGGGAAGATGTAAAGGTAAAAGTGCACCTTAGCTCATTCCTGTAATACACCAGAAAATATTCACTATGTCTAAGGCCAACTTGTGGAAGCATAGTGTAATAACAGTTGGATAATGGAACTGTTTTATGTGCTTTTGTTTTATTACATATAAAGGTAATATCAGATGTTTAATTTTTCCCTCCCATTTTTCAACATCCTGACAGACATTGGCTGTTTATCATTGCAGGATTTTGTATTTAGGTTTTCTGATTTATTTTTAAGCTTTTTCAAATGAACTAAATATTGATGTGGGTAGTTTCTTGCGACTTTTCCTTTCCGAAGGCCCTGCTTTGTCATGTTTAATCCTTGGACTGTTTATCAGTTGGCATCTTACTTGTTACTTGGAACACCTGAGTGTTTGGAACATTATGTCACCTGTGTGATTGTCATTTTCCCTTCCTGTGTAAGATGTGCCTGTTTGTCCTGAAGGCACGGACACAATTATAGACTGGTTGCATAGATTATCCAGAAGCAGACCCAGGTCATGCTATGCCATAACACTCTCCCAAATTATGCCCACCACACTCTGCCTGAAGGTGAATAACTTTATGAAGTCATTTTTTTCCCCATAAATTCAGAGTATGACATCTTGCAGACAAAGTTGCAAACCATTGAAGTGCAAGCCTTTCCTTTCTGAATAAATATGATTTTCCCAATTCAGGAACTAGTAATTGGATAGATTTTAGAGCCAGAAGCATTAGTGCAAGTTTATTGTACAATGAAGAACATCTGAGCTAACCTAGAGGGGAAAAAAACTCAGCATGCAGAATAGTTTGCCCCTGTCCATTAGTTAGATGGCAACAGAATGGCTGTGAGGGGTGCTGGTAGAAATGATTGATAAAAGCAGTATTCCATTCTGCTCACATCTCACCAACATCATTTGAGTGCAGTGCTGAAAAATATACCTTTATAGATACAATAATTTAACCTACTTCGTTGCCATATTCATAATTTCAGCCAAATATGAAATAGAAAAATATTTTGTATTTGAAACATAGTACAAGGAGACAAGTTCGAATCACATACTTCAGAGTTATTAAAAAGATTGCATGCATCAAATTCATTCCCAGTTATTTACCGGTCTCTATCTGAACATAACGTTTAAAAGATTTACAAACGTTGAGAAGAAATCCATTGATTTTTGCCATCCCAGTACCACAGCTGTACTGTCTTTGAGTATGACTACTACAGAGAGTCAATGTGTAATCAATGTATTTATTCCCAATTCCTAACTGGAATGAAGGGTCTTCTTGGAGCCCTAAGATGTTGCTTCACAAGTGTCTACTTGCAGCAGCCCCATTCCTGGTCACAAATCTGAATTATATTGATTTTGGAGTTGAGACAATGCTCTTCCAATGTAGAAGGAAAGAACTAAAGAAATAGGGAGCAAGGAATAGACCATTTCAAACCCACAAGCTGTCTCCAAAAGTGAATAAACTCATTGCTGATCTGATGTAACATTAAGTCCACTTTATTGCCTATCTACCCTGACTCCCTTTCCTGTGAAAATTTGGCCAAATTCCTCCTAGAATATTTTTGATGTCCTGCCCTCCACTGCTTATATGGGGGGAGAGAATTCCAAACAGTTAATAACTCTGACAGAAGAAGCAACCCTTACCTCGTCTGGTATGGAACATCCTTATTCTGCTCCACCCTCAAAGGGAAAATGCATTCTCAAAATCTACCCTGTAATGCCCCTTGGACTCAGTAAGATTGCATCTCAACCTTTAAACTCAAAACAATACTGGCGCAAAGTACTCCACCCTTCCTCATAACCCAATGCTTTTTTTGATGATCGATTATTAAAGGTTGCTCTGGTGTGTGTCTCTGAAGAGCTAATTTGCAAACATCCTGGAGAGAGGATTGAAAGCAAGACCTTGGTCAAATCCTTTCACAGGGACAATTGTGAACACGGTCCCTGTGAAAGGGGATGAGTAGAAACAGTGCAATCACTTCCATTGTGCCGTCCATCATTCTAATTCAGCTTTCTCTCACGACAGGAGGAAATGACTAGTGCCTTGGCAACCATGAGGGTTGACTACGAACAAATCAAAATCAAAAAGATAGAAGAGTCTTGCAATCCCTTGCTGATAAAAAGGAGAAAGAAGGCCTTAACTGCCCCAACTCCAGCCAACCACTGAAAAACAACATGGGAAGTGTGCCAAATTATTTTTAGAAAGTTCTTTTTAAATGTCGCATGAAGTTCAGAAATGTTTGATCGGTTGGCTTTTTGGATTATTTTTAAAGGTTTACTTTACTTCTGCCTCTTGGTCTGAGGTGAACACTCTGTCATGATACTACTAGTCCAACGTGCGACCAGGTCTTTAAACTGATGTCAAAGGATGGGGGAGGGGCAGGAGAACGTGATGGCATCGAATAAAGGTCACCTTGTGAGTTTTGTGAAAGGTTGACTCGATGTTTCCAACTTGATATTCCTTTCTGATTGTGTCATTCTGTGTCACGCTTATTTCCAAGAAATTTCATTCATGCCATCTTTCAGTTTGTCTTATTTTGGAGCTCTATTTGATTACTTTAAAGCCATCTTAGTTTCATGGGATTAAAATGTGATTTTAAAAGATCAAGTTATTCATTATAGTTGAACTTTTTATGCTAAAAGCTGTATTGTTAAAAGCTTGCATTAGTTTTTTTTCATGGATATTTGAACAAATCCACAAAATCAGTGGAACACCCCATGAACGAAGCAGGTTTTACAGTATTCACAATTCAAATGTAGGCTTTTTACATAAATTTTATATGACAATTTCAGATGTTCAGACATGATGGTTTGAATGGCCTCCTGTACTGTAAAATTCTATCTTTCTATATAGTGTATGCTGAGTTTTGGAGTTCAATTATTTGATCATATCTTGACTGAATTAGTACATCATACTTTATTTTAATCAGCCTGTTTGGACATGCTATGATACACATCCAAGACAGATATGGTTTGAACCCAGACCTCCTGTGTCAGAGACAGGGACATTACCACTGTGCCACAAGAGCCATGGTAGTAAATTATAAAATGTGTGTAATGCCGCTACTTAGTTCCAACATGGTTAGATTCTTTCCTTTGCTTTGCCAAAATGATCCTTAAGATTAATTTGGATACTGTTGAAGTTTGAACAATTACTGTGATTAATGTCTGAGTGCATCCCAGCAGCTACCTAATTCTCATTATGTCTGCACATTAGGCAATGCTAGTAACATATTATCACTGGCAGGCATAAGTTAAGACTGGGGATCTAATCTTTACAAGATCTTTACTCTACCTGCCTTGGTACCGAGTAATTGTTACTGATGAGTCCCTGCTTATCCTCTGGGATAAGTAATATTCCATGCTCAGTGGCATGAGTCAACGATGCAGGCAAAAGCCTTCAGAACAGTTCCCCCTACCAGTATCAGAATGATGTATTTACCCAGATGCATCACTGTGAGATTGTATAATCGGCTAAAATCTCTTGCATCTAGAATTTGAAATAACCTCTTGCTTCGCAGCATGTACCCAGTTAAAATTCCCAAACAGAGGCAGCTGCAAGACATTCAAAGAAAGTAAATGCACAATTCTTAAAAAAAATGTTAAATTCTGATCGAGCTGATTCATGGAATCCAAAGGTGTTTGTCTATCTGTTCATATTTCTGATGAATATTTGTTTAAGTCATTTATATTTTGGCAGTTAGCCTTTGTGGTGGATTACAGGATCAAATGTTTGAAGTCAATTGTACAGACTTGTTGGCAAATTGTTCTATAGTAAATTGTATTTTAGAAGTAAAGAGACAACATGCTTTTCAGTCTTTGTGAGAAACGTATTTTTGTTTGTATGGGCAGAGTCAAGAGTTGAATTTTCTGCAGCATTATCTGTCATCTTAGGCCAATGTTATGACAAGTTTTTGTTCATGTATCCTTTCATGGAGTAGGGTACTGGTCTGAAAATGCTGCTCTGATGATTTGATTAAATGAGGAATAATATTTTGTAATTTCCTTAATGTAAAGAGCAAGTATATTATGACCATTTTTACCACAATACTTTAGAAACACTGTCCAATTTTGATAAAATGATAAACTTCTAATATTGCATTTTTCTTAAGATGCTTGTTAAAGAAATTCACATCCAATTCTGGATAGCATGTTTGGCCAAATGAAGAGCTTGAAATTCTAGTTTGGATGTTATGGTACTATTAAAGCACAATGACATCAATGCAAAGCACCATGGCAACACACATCATGTTTATCCAATCTGCCACTGTGTTAACAAATCATGTGGTACCTTCAGATCATTTGGAATACAGTTCATTTTTGACCACTCATTTGAACCTTTCTAAAATTTGCTCAATGGAAGCAACCATTACCACCAAAGGAAGGGTTACTCCATCATCCTTTTCCCTCAGACTTTTCAAATTAGGTTATTAATAAATATTATTGTAAATATTTCTACTTACAATAAATGCATTTTTTAAGCAAAAAGAACGTGGGTGGACACAATTTCATGAACTTCTTAACTGGCATTCATTATTGAAAGGTGGAGAGAGATTGAGCATTGTGGCTCGCTGCCTTAGGAATGCCATTTGCTGCACCTATCCCCAATGGCCACAGCATACTAGAAAGAGTGAAGTGGTGAATGGTAACTATCAAGATGTGCATTCATAAATTTGCTTTAAAAAGAGAAGCTTTAACCTCTTAAAACTCAAGTTTTAGCATTTGTTTTTTAAAAAGAGACTGTGCCAAATAATATAAAGCTATAGTAGTTAACTTTATGTTTGGCTAATCTGATTGACATGCAGCCATACATGGCCTCACCTTATCACAGTTTCATCTGTATTTAAGCCACATTTGGCAATTTTTTTTAAACAACTTAAAAATATGCAAACAATATTTTCCAAGGCAAGGCTGTTCTTTTTAGCTGAGGCGACCTATATATTCGATTATAGCCCATCAACTTCATTTTTGCCTTTAAAGCAAATAACCACCTCCATGTGATCAATTTAGTTTAGCATTGGGAGGTCCAGAAGTAATGCCTGGTATTACAGGATCCTTATTAAGACTCAAGGTGTTCTATGTATTCTGGAATTTCTGTAAATTTCCACATCTTGTGTGGACTTAGTTGGAGAACAGTTCACATCTCTTAGAATACAGGAACAAAACCAGAAGCCATAATCAGATATTAAATGACTCCAAGAACTGGAAATCCATATTTCTGCAGTAATAGGTTGAACTATGGAAAGGAATAAAATAATTGAGTGTTGCAATTTTTGGGAAAATTGGAATTTATGTAGTAAAACACCCACCAACTATAAGACTAACTTTTTGAAGGGTTGAAGTATAGCCAATACTTATTAACTAAATACTTCACTCACCACAAAATATGTTCACCTATCAGAAACATATCCCGTGCAAACCTGATAGTTTACAGCCAAGACAAGACAGATTCCAATCTCAATGGGAATGAATTAGTGTTGAGGAATTATTTCTGCCATCTGCAGCAGTAAGCATGTGTTATCTGTTTTCTACATGCATCTTTGGACTGGTGCCAGAAAAGCCATAGACAGGATGGTCATTCACAAATGTATTGCAGGACCTGTCAGCTGGTGGGGCTGGTATGAACTAGCAGCAAAGGATTCACAAGAAAATTTTAAGTCTGCTGTCTAGTTATGTTCTGTTACAGATATAAATTCAGTTTTATCCTTACAATCGCACACCAAAGATTTGCTGATTGCTTAAAGTATTCACTTAAACTTTGTTTGCCAAATTGCAAACACAAATAGCACCAAGTTACAGTATCTTCCAAGACATTCTTTCAGATCTAATCTTCAGCTCTGATCTTTCAGTAGGTTTTAAATCCTGAGCACTAAATTTTATAAATAGAAACCAAGCTAAAGTAGTTAGTAATTTTAGAAAAGGTAGTGCCTGTTTTCTGTGGGGGAAACAAACCATTTGCAGTTCTCCAAAACCTTCAAAGAAGATTCAGCCCCCTCTCTTAAACCTAATCTTCCTTATTCCTATGCTGCACAGTGCAAAATGGGAGGATAACATCAAAATCACGGAGGGTGCATCAAACATTATGGTGTTCAATTGATGCATACACGTAAATGTGGTTTGGGTGCAAAGGTGAAGGGGGAATGGGTAGAAAGTACTTTGGGATTTTTGGTTTACTTCATACCAAGGAGTTTTCTGCACTTGAGAATGGGTAAGAAGACCACTGGGTCACCAAGCACTGAGAGAATAGTCAAGGGAAATCAACTTCAAAGAAGCTGTGAATCAGGGTCATTTAATGAGCCCAGACTCTGAGGAAGCCTTGTTAGAATCTGAATTTGTCAGAAAACTCTACATTGCAGCAGTTTTCTTCTAAAGCATTCTGAATGTGTTATTGACACAAAAAACTAACTCCATTTCTTGATAAAATTAAAAAGACTTTTTTTTTACCACACCTTGCTGTCCTGCTAAAAGCTGTACAAGGCAATTTCACACTGTCGGGTTCCTGAAACACTGCAGCGCTTCAAATTAATTAGCCAAATGAAGCCCACTTTATAACCATCAACCCAGCATACAGCACTCTAAATGTGAGGGGCAACAAAGTGTAAATGTCCGCGAGGGCATGTTTAGGAACTATGTGGAAAACTTATTAAATCCGCACGTTGTGTGTGAAAGAAACCTCAAAACAACACTAGATGACTGGAACAACCGAGCAGTAGTTCAGATGTTTAAAAGAAAACAAGTTGTGAATATTTCTGGGAAATAATCTCCATGTGACAAGTCCACTTAGCATTTATGACTCACCAATCCTTGCACTTTAGCGACTTTTCCAATTCCTCTTGCTTTATGGGATGCCCTGCGGTCCATCAAAGTGGGCTGTCCACTGCCTCATTGGCCTGAGGAGTTGGCAGATTTTGGGGAGCATCTCTTGCAATGCCCAAATAAATTCAACTTGCGCTTTCATGTGAGCCTGAGCCAGTGAGGTTAGTACAGTAATCTGCAGTTTTCATTTTGGGGCTGCAATATCAGCTCCATGTTACCAAATTATCTTGTCTGCGGGGGCTGGGGGTGTAGGGATTGTAATTCTTTGCACTTGCTTATGTGTGGGTCTCTTACAGTTGGAAATTGCTCCTGTCAAATACCTGTGCTAAGTGAAAATGACTCTTCCAATCATTGTGTTAAACATATCGGTATCAAATGTGATCACATTCTGAGCCAATACTTTGCGCATTTTTCCCTCGTTCTTGCTTGCTTTAATTTTCTCACATATGTGCACAAGCCCTAAGTGCTGATCTATATAATAGTTTAGTTTTATAAACAGAGCTTGTATATAGCATGAAAATGCCGCATAGGCTACACACAAAAAAAAACTTTGGAAAGTACAGAGGTTTCACTTGGGAAGACCTACATTCACTGAGTCTAGGACCAGCTTGACCATCATGAGTTGGACCATGTGTGTCTCTGATAGGGACCTGCAATCATGATTTACACTAAATTCACTCACTCTTATTGTACTGTCTCCAGTTTACATTTTCAGATTTGTTACACAGATTCAAGCTTTGCCAGAAAGTCAAACCAAGATTATAGCAAACAAAAACTGCTGTGAGAAAGTGTAGGCTCTTTTCACCAAAATGTCTCGAGCCCCCATTGTAAAGCTGGCCCACTTGGTGTGGATCAGCCTGTTTTGTCTCAAATCCTCATTCACACTTACCCTTTGGCTGGGTACTTGTCCTCACCCCTCCTTGCTCCCTCTCTGGGTTTGGTTGGTTAAAACTGGGGTTCTCTTGTTGGCCTGAGAGTGGTCCTGATCAGTGTTTGTTTCTCTAAGCTTTTGTTTCCAAATCTGATAAGTCAGGTATCCATATTTTGGGCATGCTGTATATTGACCTGTGCTCATTTCAAACAACAAACCCTGAAATTTGATTGCATTGTCCAGTTTTATTCTTTCAATGTAAAATGTGTGTGAGGTATTTTTCACTACATCTATCAAATCACATGGAGGGGTGGGGATAATTTTTCCTTTGTTTTATTTACTATTTTAGACAGATTTGGCATGTCATGTGTTACATTCATTGATTGTATCCCATTGTATTCAAAACCACCACCTTCAGCAATTAAAAGTTTATATTTATTCAATCCTGGTGCCTTTTTGTTCTTGCCTGTCTCTATTTCTATTGCAATGTTCAAATTAATGAGTAGTTATGCAGTATTTTATTTACTTAAGTTACTTCTTTGGGTAAATTACTCACATCTGCTGCAAATCTCAAATCATGGTTTATTGGTGTAATACATATGGCTTCTTCTGTGGAACAGATCCGGAATTTGAGTCCTAAATACTGACTTGTGAGTTACTTATTTGTTCATTGGATGTGGACATCTTCAGCTCGGCCAGCATTTATTGCCCATCTCTAATTACCCTTGAGAAGGTGGTAATGAGATGCCACCTTGAACTGCCTCAGTCCTTGAGTAATAGTGTGGTATAGCATCAGACAGCTACCTTCCTGACACATGATTTGGAGATGCCGGTGTTGGACTGGGGTATACAAAGTTAAAAATCACACAACACCAGGTTATAGTCCAACAGGTTTAATTGGAAGCACTATATTTCAGAGCGCCACTCTGAAAACTAGTGCTCCCAATTAAACCTGTTGGACTATAACCTGGTGTTGTGTGATTTTTAACTTCCTGACACAGTAAGCAATGTTATCGGCAAGTGTTTAAAAAAGGCATTATTTCGGACAATAAGCCCTGAAACAGTTGCAACACTGGCAGTTTTCTTTTCAATGAAGCCACTTTATCATTGGCACTGTGATGAAATAATTAGTGGCAAAATGGGTTCATTATTTATCAATTGAGAAGACTGGTGGCTGTGGGGGATAGCTCTGTGATAACAAGTTATTGAATTGAGTTTAAGAGCATGGATATGTGATGGCTAGACTCAATGGCTGTAGCCTTTGACCTTGCTATATCTGCTGTGTTACTTCTAATCTTCCGCTTCCTCAAGGCAGGGAAGTTTCAATGCTGACCTCAGTCCTTCCAAAGTATTGGTTAAAAGAACATCAGATGTTTGATGAATTAAAATATTTTAAAGACCGAGTAAAATACTTTAAGTCTTCTGAGGATATAGACAAACATTACAAAAGGTTTTGGAGAAAAAGTGCTGTTTAAAGGCATAAACTTAAAAATAAAATCACTGAACTTACCTCTGATTGCTGTGTGTGTCTTGGCTGTGGGACATTGTAGCCCTACCACAAACTGGCCCTTACCAAATTTGGTATTTTTGAAATTTCACCACTTTCTGCTTTCAATTGTTCCACTCGTCACCTTTCTTATTTTAAACCTCCGCGATGTTAATAAAGTGGAGGAGCAAAAGTATTCAGAGAAAAATTGAAAATAAGCTAAGAATATTAACATTAATTTATTAGTTTAACTGGAAGGATATCCTTTAAGAATTTCTTTATTATTCCTGCTTCCATCCCTTGGGATAGATAGAGGCTTCATGTTGATGGGTTCTGAAATGGATGATTTGTCCAATCTGTGATCTGCAGACACAGTCATGTGTGCGGTGGGGATGGGGTGCTTGATGGGTTAGGTGAATTATTTGGAGGCTTTTGCACTCAATCTAGCCCTTCATGCTCCTGTTGAAGACTCTTCATGTACCTATTGCCTTTCTTAAAAAGATCTCCAGATTTTGGTTGCTCGTGAGCCAGGGACCTCCATGATGCAGTGAGGTGGGTTTGACTGCTTCAGGAACATTTTGAGGATATGCTTAAAGCATTCCCACTCTCTTCCTGGAAGCCTTCTGCCACAATCAGTTTCTGAGTACACCCATTGCTTGGGGTTTGCGTTTTTGGGCTCCATGTACATTTTATAATAGTCCCCTGACCTTCTTGTATTGTTTTGTTCATAGAATCATGGAAAGGCTGCAGCACAAAAGAAGACCACTTTGGTCTATTGGGCACACGCTACCACTCTGCAAGAAGGAATTCACCTCGTCCCATTCTTCCATTTTGTTCCTTTGACAATTTCTATTCCGCATAATTCCTTTTTGACAGCCTCATTTGAAATCTGATCAGTAAGACAACCTCAGTGAAATAATTAGAAGCCCTTTCCCAACTTCAAGCTTTCCAAGCTGAATACACTTTCTAAAGATTTTGCCCCATGACTCCCTGCTTCAAGTCACCTTGCTTCTGCCATTGGTTTTCCAATGCTTTCCATCAACTTTATGCGCTGTACACCCACTGCAATGGGAGAGGTTCCATATCAATAGTTTTTGATTCCATTAAACATTCTTCATTTTAGAATCATTGCCAATATTTTATAAATAATAAATAGAAGCATTGACAATACTGAGAAAAGAATATGGTTCTTAATGCCCTGCAATTTCTGCAGGATTTCTTGTAGCAGTCTTCTGGAGACTACTCCCGAGAGATCCAACACACTAGCTATCTTATGGTCTTGCATCACTATTTGCAGAATCAAGCTGCACAAAATGAATGTTCTAGTGTTTGTATATATACAGTTTATTTAAAAATCTGATTGAAAAACTATTAAAACTTTGTGCAGAACTGCGCCAAAATTGAAAGTGATTTTTAAAACTCAGTGTTATGAAATGGGTCTGCAAAGTTTAAAAGCAAAAGGTCCAGTTAATCTGGCACAGAATCATTCTTTAAGCCAGAAAGAGAATATTGGCGTGAGTTCTCCCTCAAACCTCCTTTGTTCAATTGACTATGTATGAGCGTGATGCTCCAAAATTATGAAGTATTTCATAACCTTATCTCTACACCTTACCTACACTTAACCTTTGCCAACAATCTGACAATATTTCTGTCCTCATTCTCTCATTCAATTTCACTCTTCCAAAAACTTTTTTCATCCATAGTGACAGCTACCTTGGCATGACTGATGTTTTAAATCCCAATACCTTAAACAATTAATTGTAATGCTTATTATGAAACAAACTTAGTCAGGCTGAGCTAGTAAATTTGAAATACATTATTTAATGCTTGCAATACAAATTGAGTTCTTTCTCTTTTAAAAATATTGAATAAGGTGGGGGGCGGGGGGTGACTTATTTTATTTCATAATGAACTCCCAGATCATACATTGGAACAGGCTGCGGTTTACAGGACCTGAATTTAACATCACATTCTAATGAAAATAGACAGAATGCTCAGCATAAGTGGGGCATAAACAGGAGATAATTGATGGATTGGGATATGCACCATAACCAAGCCACTGTGACCTATTTTAAACCTCCTGCCAAAGCTGTAACTTCAGTTCAATAACTACGCTAATTCTGTCAGCTCATACACATTGTTAAACCAATAACATCTGTGCTGCTTGACCTCGTTAATCTGATGGAAGGTACCCCATATCCATATTCTTACTCCATACAGTGAATTGTCTATTGAACCATAAGGTCTTTGGTACATCTGCTACAATAACTCAGAGGTCCTAGGGTATGCTAATTCTGTCAGCCCATGCCCATTGTTAAAAGTGAGTATGATGTACTTCACAGAGGGCAGGAACTTAGAAGCAGAGTCACTGCAGGAGGTCTTTTTGAATTGCACCAGGGTGTGTACACAGGTATCTTGATTTGGCAGCCTTCCATCTCATAAAACAATGAGATGCTGGTCAGCTCTGTGTTAAACATCGCTTGGTGTGGAGCGCTGCTCTAGAATGGCTACAGTTTCTGCAGAGGAAGGCAATGGGATGAGAAAGAGAACAAGTCACTGCCCTTTGTTAGCTCTGGCCTTATCATGGTCAGCTGAGCATTCTATTTCTGCTTGTCTCTTCTGATTCCCCCTCCAGTCAACTTCGAAGAGTGATGACCAACAGTGACTGTCTCCCAGTTGTCACTATCAGTGCCTGCAATCTTCATTGCTTGCTTGGGAGTTTTCTTGTAGCAAGTCTACCAAAGAGCTTATGGTTCAATAGGCAATTCACTGTCTGGAGTAAGAATATGGGTATAGGGATACCTTCCTTCGAATTAATGTGGTCAAGCAGCACAGACTTTATTGATTTATCAACAAGTATGGGCTGACAGAATTAGCATACTCCAGGACCTGTGGGCTGCAGGCTTGCTAGACTCAGTTTGATGTTTACAGTCAGGTTGCTGTTTTACACTCTGTGGAAAATATTTTCTGGTGATAATTTGATAAACTGTTGTCTGTGGGAGCTTCTTGTATCTAAAGCCATAAAGGTAAGTATATTTATGCACTTTTTTCACAATGACCCAAGGAGGAAGTTGTACCTGCTTAAGTTCCAATAGGAGCTTAAAGTTCCATGTATGTGCTACTTGCCTGATCAGAATTCACTGTTGTTAGACCTCTGTTTGTGTTGAACATGACTGAATCGCATTGTATGCAACAGGCTCAGCCTAATACTTGGTACTGGTTTCCCCGAGCTTGGTAGTTTGGTTAAATATTTTCCTGTGCAAACAACAGAGATTTAGATTTGTGCTTTACTGAAACTGGAGGATTTTTGACTTTTGTGCGATTTGCCCCTTCCGCCCCCTTTTTCTCTCGATATATGTCTTGCCTGATCACTCATTTCTTACAATTTTGTAGGCACGTGTCGGTATGTGTCAGCATTCCTGCAATGACTCTGCTTCTAAGTTTCTGCCTTCTGTGAGGCACATCCAGATCTCCTGCTCCAGGGTGAATGAGCTTCCTAGGGTATGGGGACGAGGTCTGTACCCCTAACTCTGTGGAGCCTCATATTGGTGTTGTGCCAGAACACAGCCAGATTTTTGTGAACCATTCAAATTCCAAACGTGTTTTAATAGTCTTTTCCCAGAGATCTGATACGATACATAGAAAGTAGAAAGCCAACAGTATTAAAGGAGCTGTTTACATGTGGAGACCCATAACGTTACAGGGTCCCATTGGGACTTGCTGTTGGTCCGAAAGCTTCACCATCCACTTTAAGGAATGAAAGTGCCTGAGGGGAGTTTCTTATTATTGACCCTAGCTCTTTTCTCTTACTTCTGTTTTCTTTTCTCTAACATGGTTCTGTCTAGGTAGAGGAAAGGCAAAAGTGTTGTATGATGATGCTGGGGCAATGTGCCTCAAGATGATGAACAAACTGATCTTTTCCCGCCCATTAATTTCATTCATTCTTTCTGTGACTATTATTTCCAGAATGATGCTAAGGGCAAATATTTATGAATGATAGTAGCTGATCACAGCAATAGTGAAATGTTGGTGATTTGGGGGAATTTACCATTCAATGAGTTCTACCAGCTGATAATGTATAACACTCATGCGTATTCTGCAAGTCACATCACTCTCAAACCATCATACAATGGTTGTTCAGATGGTCACCTTTATCTTCAAATCTCTGGGTTTAAAATGTACCCAGTTCCTGCCTCAGATCATGCCCACATTCCTAGATGTCATTCGAGTCTGTGATGCCATACTTGAGAGAGAGGTTCAGTGTAGATCAAAATGATCATGAATCACTCATGTATGAAAATTTACCTTGTAAAAATATTCATGCTTATGAGGGTTTACTTGGATTTGAGGAACAACTTTGTAAGTACTAGAGATTTTAGAACCAAAGAATGGAATCTTGTATTATGAATAAAGTAACAATAAAATGACTTTCAGTGATAACACTGGTACCTTGTGAAATATATGATCATTAAATACAAGAAAATGCAAGGCCTATGTCATTCAGTAAAGATGTGGAGATGGGTGAGGTGTTATTTTAAATCAGTAAATTTAGTTTCCACAATGAGGAGACTATCCTTAGCATACTGAGCAGATAAGATTAAATGAGCCAAATCAACTTTTGATCTTTCACCAAACTCCACAGAACTAAACATAACCAATTCGGGAATTACTGTACAATTATTCCACTATTGGAGGAAGGCCAATTTTGATGGTATTAGGCAAGAACTTTCAAAAGTTGATTGGGGTGGATGTTCGCAGGTAAAGAGACGCTGGAAAATGGGAAGCCTTCAAAAATGAGATAACAAGAGTCCCGAGACAGTACATTCATGTTAGGGTGGAAGGCAAGGCTGGTAGATGTAGGGAATGCTGGATGACGAGAGAAATTGAGGTTCTGGTCAAGAAAACAAAGGAAGCATATGTCAGGTATAGACAGCAGAGATCAAGTGAATCCTTAAAAGAGTATAAAGGCAATAGGAGAATATTTAGGAGGGAAACCAGGAGGGCAAAAAGGGAACATGAGATACCTTTAGCAAATAGGGTTAAGGGGAATCCAAAGGGATTTAATAAATACATTAAGAACAAAAGGGTAGCTAAGGAGAGAATAGGGCCCCTCAAAGATCAAAAGGAAGCCTACATGTGGAACTGTAGGAGATAAGAGAGATATTAAATGAGTATTTTGCATCAGGGTTTACTGTGGAGACGCTCATGGAATATATAGAATGTGGGGAAATAGATGGTGGTATCTTAAATAATGTCCATATTGCAGAGGGGGAGGTGCTCGATGTCATAAAACACATTAAGGTGGATAAATCCCCAGAACCTGATCAACTGCACTCTAGAACTCTGTGGGAAGCTAGGGAAGTAATTGCTGGGCCCCAAGCTGAGATATTTGTATCATCGATAGTCACAGGTGAGCTGCCGGAAGACTGGAGTTTGGCTAATGTGGTGCCACTACTTAAGAAAGGTGGTAATGAAAAGCCAGGGAAATATAAGCCAGTGAGCTTGACATCGGTGGTGGGGAAGTTGTTGAAGGGAATCATGAGGGACAGGATTTATATGTATTTGGAAAGTCAAGGACTGATTCGGGCTAATCAACATGGCTTTCTGAGTGGGAAATCATGTTTCACTTATTTGACTGAGTTGTGAGAAGAAGTAACAAAGAGGATTGATGAGGGCAGTGTGGCGGTCGTGATCTATATAAACTTCAGTGAGGCGTTTGACAAGGTTCCTCATGGCAGACTGGTTCGCAAGGTTAGATCTCATGGAATACAGGGAGAACTAGCCATTTAGATACAGAACTGGCTCAAAGGTAAAAGACAGAGGGTAGTGGTGGAGAAATGCTTTTAAAACTGGAGGCCTGTGACCAGTGGTGTGCCACAAAGATTGATGCTGGGTCCACTGCTTTTTGTCATTTATGTCAATGGTTTGGATGTGAACATAAGAGGCACAGTTCACAAGTTTGCAGATAACACCAAAATTGGAGGTATAGTGGGCAGCAAACAAGGTTATCTCAGAGCACAACTGGATCTTGATCAGATGGGCCAATGGGCTGAGGAGTGGCAGATGGAGTTTAAATTAGATAAATGTGAGGTGCTGCATTTTGGAAAGGCAAATCAAGGCAGGACTTAATGGTAAGGTCCTGGGGAGTGTTGCTGAGCAGAGACTTTGGAGTGCAGGTTCACAGTTCCTTGCATGTGCAGTCACAGGTAGATAGAATAGTGAAGAAGGCATTTGATATGCTTTCCTTTATTGGTCAGAGCATTGAGTATAGGAGTTGAGAGGTCATATTGCGGCTGTACAGGACATTGGTTAGGCTACTCTTGGAATATTGTGTGCAATTCTGGTCTCCCTCCTATCGGAAGGATGTTGTAAAAATTGAAAGGGTTCAGAAAAGACTTACAAGAATGTTGCCAGGGTTGGAGGGTTTGAACTGTAGGGAGAGGCTGAATAGGCTAAGGTTGTTTTCCCTGGAGCATTGGAGGCTGATGGGTGACCATATAGAGGTTTATGAAATCACGAGGGGCATGAATAGGGTAAATAGACAAGGTCTTTCCCCTAGGGTGGGGGATCCAGAACTAGAGGGCATAGGTTTATGGTGAGAGGGGAAAGATATAAAAGCGACCTAAGGGCAACGTTTTCACGCAGAGGGTGGTACGTGTATGGAATGAGCTACCAGAAGAAGTGGTGGAGGCTGGTACATTACAACATTTAAAAGGCATCTGGATGGGTATATGAATAGGAAGAAGAGTTTAGAAGGATATGGACCAACTGCTGGCAAATGGGACTATGTTAATTTAGGTTAGCGTGGGCAAGTTGGACCAAAGGGTCTGTTTCCGTGCTGCACAACTCTATGACTCTATGATAGCATCCAAATGAAGAGAATGATAACAATTTGATCTAGATATAATGGCAACCATTTATTAAATATTTTCTTTTTGGTTGTGACAATTTTGCTGAATTTCATGAAAAGCTTCTCTGGAAGCGTAGTACGTTTTCTTGCTGTATTTTGCCAAACACGCCTCAATAATTACCTACCCATCCCATGCCACACATCTTGTACCACTCTAGTCCTATGCTACCATTTGGTGTACCCAGAATGACTTGCCACTCACTGGATATTCTGGAAGGGACTGGCATCCTCTGCATAGACACCATCTTTAAAAAGCTGTCATGCACCTGGACAAGCACAGTCAGTCCAATTCTGCCCTGTGCAGTTCTCAATATTTGTTGTTGATGTGACAGACAAGGGAAGCATGGAGCTCTGCTTTGTGGGCAGGGACTGAGAGCTCCTACTGGATGGTGTGGTACACATACAGGACATCCTCAGGAACACCAATGGAGGCCAAGACAGCAGCCCATGCCAGCACGGTCTGAAGTTGCCACTCAGGTCATTGCAGTCTCAGGTGATCCTGAGAAATGTCCACAAATGTAGGAAGAAAATCAATGACCTTCACCACTCTGCCAGCATAAGTGCCATCATCTTCTCTCTGATATCTTACTACTACTCTGCTACCATCTCTGCTACTGTAGCCACCTTCCACCAATGCTCATGCTCTACCACTCTCATTTTTGCCTGCAACACCTTACCCCAGTCACTGTTACCCACCCCAATCTCCCAACAGCCTGTGTACACTCTGCAGTCCCTCAGGGCTAAATGTGTATCAGATATGTTCCACCTATTTTCATTCGCCTTTGTACCTGCCTCACTTTCATTACAGAAGGAAAAACAGCTCAAAAAGGCAGAGAGTCAAGTCAGGGTTGTGGGTTGCCTGACGTTCAGCTACTCATCCCTTATGAGAGGTGCATCTGATCCTGACCACTCTGTGGCTGATTGACTGTGCACCTGGACTGGTATGGGAAACTGTCCTTGACTTACTGTGACCCAAACCCCCTGCCCTAAGACCATCACCTTTTACTTGACTGAAGACTGCTGACAGCCATGACAAAGCTTTCTGATTTTTATGTCTTCACTAAATGTAGTAAGGCAAGATAGCAATACCATGAGCCTGGTATTTCTGATTGAGAGGCAAGGGTCAAAACGACAAGGCAGGGATGCTGTGAGCATGCAGGTAAGTTTAAAGTGAGCAAGCGCTAAGAGAGCAAGCCTAGAGATGCAGCCTTGTTCTTAGAAATCTATCCAGGGAGGGTGATAAATATCCAGTCCATGAGCTGGGTGTGTGTCCCTGAGCACACAGCGTCTTTACTGCATTGTTATAATTATATAAGCCATTTCACTCCAAGGTGCAACATTGAAGTGCAGAAGTGTACCCCAGGTGGAGCAGAGATGTGCTGTGAGGGTTCTTGGAATTTGGCAAATGTCAAATGCCTTTTTATGTGGACATCAGGTGAATGTGGCCAGTGCCCATGGAGCATGCTCTGAGATGTTGATGCCTGGTGTCCAACATGGAGTTCCTTTGCAGCAAGAGGTGCTCAAGAGCAGCTCTCAGTTCCATGTTGAGTGTCTAGCTCACAGTGGATATCACTATAGGAAGCTGCAAGTTAATGAAGCAAGATGTACATTGAATATAGTCATTTAAAAAGCAATCATTCCCTCCCCCCTCCTTTAACAGGTAACTCATCACTGCCTAGGAACAAACTTGCCTCAATGCCTGGGACCTGGTTAAAACATTGAGTAAATTGTTCCTAATATTGAGATAGATCTCTATCTGACTTCTTACTCAATTTTGCAAAATAGCTTATGTCATTTAGGCCTCTGTAAAATTTTTATTTGACAACTGTTAATCTTGATAAAATGCAGTTGTTTTCACATGGATAGACTTTGTGCTGTGAGTGTTAATTAACTTGAAGCTGAACAAGTTCCTATTGTGAACAATTGTGCTGTTGGCTATCGGTGGGATTTTGGGTAAGAAGGAAAACTTGTATTCGTATACCTATAGTGCCTTATTTGACTCCAGGAAATCCCACAGCATTTAACACTCAATAAAGTATCTTTAAAATTTCATCACTGTTGTAGCAAACGCAACAGCTGCGTTTTATACACATCATTATGATAATGATCAGATTACTTGTTTTATAATATCAGTTGATGGATATATTTCGACCAGAATACCAAGGACAAAAATAGTCTCATGGATTTTTTTGTATTTTCCTGAGATGGCTGATGTCTCTTCTGAAAGACAGGATCTCTGATAGTTTAGAACTCTATCAGTGTCCCCAACTTTCTAATGTATGTTACCATTGCTGTGATCTCCTGGCATTTCCTTGGATTAATCTTGAGGAAAAATTGATTTATCTGACTTTACTCCTTCTATGTAGGGGCAGAGTTTTCTTTCTCTATTTATTGTTTTCCAGGACATAATACGTCTATTAAAATGGTAAGATGCAAAGGGAGTCACATTGTTGAATGGTACCACAATTGGGACAGACTTGATGGACTAGTCTGTCTTCTCTCTAACGTTTCATATGCTTTGAACTCCCAACGTCTATAGTTTGGGGCAGGTAGAAACACTACAGAGGGAACCAACTAATTCCATTGCATAATGAAATTCTCATTCATAAAAGCTTTGGAGGATAGAAATGTCTGATTTAACTACATTATTAAAAATGGCACACTCTGTTGGGAACACTTGCATATTTGTGGATTATGAGAATTGGAATATGGAAGATTTGGACAATTTCTGGATTGTGACCTTTTGGAACTCAAAGGTCAAAAGAACTGGGGGATTGTCTGCTCTTTGCAAATTCTAAGTAGTTTTGGGAAAACTGCTTGTAAAAGTCAGATGAGAGAATACTTGATGGCTTATCATTACTTGCTGAGCAGACTGAGTGTTAAAAGGAGCTTAATGCTTCATAATAGGCTCTGAACTTTTGGTTTCTGTTTTTCCACGGACATGAGAGTGGAATGACTTGCAAAAAATGAATACTCTCTCTCCCTCTCTTTCTTGCTCTTACTCACTCGGTGATTCAAATATAATCTTAAAGAAAATCAATTGAAGAGATACTTCAGTGAAGTATTTGATGGTACTTGAGAAAATTCCAGAAGTTGTTATGTCTGATTTCATAGACTCTGATTAATGAACTGTTAACTCAATCAAAGGACCTGGATTTAACTGATCTTCCATCGAATTGAGGGTCTTTCACGGCTCTGCAACTGACAGCAATCAGATCCAATCAAAAGGAAGTCAAAGGAACAGTGAGAAGTTAATCAATTTTACTTTCTGCATTTGAACCCTTAAACCAAAAGGGACATTGTTACTTTTTTTCCTATTCTTTCCCATCCATTATAATCTTAAAGCTGTGGCAATTGTTCTGTGTGTATGAATGTACATGTGTGTTAGCATTAAGGGGGAAACTAGTTTAAATCTGCACTGTATCTCAGCCACTTGTTTAAAGAATAAGTTTGTCCTTAATAGAGTTGTAGAGGTGTACAGCATGGAAACAGACCCTTGGGTCCAACTCGTCTATTCCGACCAGATATCCTAAATTGATCTGGTCCCAATTGCTAGCATTTGTCCCATATAACTCTAAACTGTTCCTATTCAGATGTCTTTTAAATGTTGCAATTGTACCAGCCTCCACCACGTCCTCTAATAGCTGTTCCATACACGCACCACCCTCTGCTTGAAAAAGTTGCCCTTCATGTCCCTTATAAATCTTTCTCTTCTCAATCTAAACCTATGGCCTCTTGTTCTGGACTCCCCTACTCTGGGAAAAAGACTTGTCGCTATTCATTCTAACAATGTCCCTCATGATTTATAAACCTCCATAGGGTCACCCCTATGCCTCCTACACTCCTGGGAAAACATTCCCAGCCAATCTAGCCTCTCCTGATAACTAAAACACTTCAATCCCAGCAACATCCTTGTAAATCTTTTCTGAACTTTTCTAAATCTTTCAAGTTGCGCAACATCTTTCCCATAGCAGGGAGACCAGAATTGAATGCAGTGTTCTAAAAGTGGCCTAACCAATATCATGTACAGTCACAAAATGACATCACAATTCCTGTACTTAATGTAATGACCACTGAAGGTAAGCATACCAAATGCCCCTTCACTGACCTGTCTACCTGTGACTTCATTTTCAAGTACCTGCACCCCTAGGTCTCTTTGTTCAACAACTCTCCCTGGAACACTACCATTAACTGCATAAGTCCTGCCCTGGTTTGCCTTACCAAAATGCAACATGTCATATTTACATAAATTAAACTCCATCTGCCATTCATTGGCCCATCTGATCAAGGTCTTGTTGTATTCTGTGATAAACTTCACTGTCCACTACGCTACCAATTTTGGCGTCATCTGCAAACTTACTAACCATACCACATATTCACATCCAAATAATTTATGAAAATGATGAAAAGCAGTGGATCCAGCACCAGTTCTTGCAGCACACTGCAGGTCACAGGCCTCTAGCTTGAAAAACAACCCTCTACCATAACCCTCCCTCTCCTACCTTCAAGCCAATTTTGTGTCAATTTGGCTAGCTTCCCCTGGATTCCATGTGATCTAACTTTACTAACCATGCGGAACCTTATTGAATGCCTTGCAGAAGTCCATATAGACAATGTCTACCGCTCTGCTTTCATCAATATTCTTTGCCACCTCTTCAAAAAACTCAATGAAATTAGTGAGACACCATTTTCCCAAGCACAAAGCCATATCTACCTTTAATGCTTTTTAAGACTTCCAGCACTACCTCTTCCGTAATATGAGCATTTTTCAAGATATCGCTACTTATTTCTCCAAAACAAGGCATTTTTAAGTTTGTTGAAGAAACCAGGTAAAAGTCTCTTTTGTTGTGGTGACAGCAGTCAAGGGATTTGCTGATTAATGCAACTGATTGAATGGTGGGACTTAATTTCTCGCACATTCTTGAGGTTCCGAATCCTTACAAGTTACATAAATAAACGCAAAAGTCTGCAGATGATGGAAATCTGAGATAAAAACAGGAAGTGCTAGAGAAGCTCAGCAGGCCTGGCAACATCTGAGGACAGCAAAACAGAATTAATGTTTCAAGTCCAGTGACTCTTCATAAATTACAGGCTGGTTGATAATGAAGGAAGAAAGTGCAATATATTTGATACTGTTGAACAAAAGCTTAATGAAATATATTGTATGAAGATAAACCCAAGTACACTGTTTGCCTGCAGAAGTTACAAGCCATGTTATGTGTTTGGAGCTGGCAGGAAGTGACACCTAGTTCAGATACATGTGGGACATTTCAAACCCAAGCTCTGAACAGGTAAGATGTTTACTGTTTAGCTGATCTGCTAAACCTCGCCTACACGGTGACAGCAAATAAAGAAACCTATTCTGACATAGTTGATGTTAAGGTTTGAACCACAGTGTGTTTTCTCATAACTAATATGACGATTATTGCACTTTATGAAATTGATTGTTGATGTTCAGAATGAGACTGGGATTTCACCCTTAGAAGTTAGGGCCAAGCTTATATATCCTGGGTATAAGCAAATATCAATTTTTGTTCCCTTTGAGCCAATGAAATTATGTTTAGATTGTTGGGATAACATGCAATTTCAATCTAAAGAACTCTGAGACATTCTTGCCTTTGGTTCCTGTATTGTACTATCTGGCAGCTGTCATTTGAAGTAAGCTTCTAGAAAAAGGCTGCTCTGTTGTTTGCTTCATGTAAACGATTGGAAAGGCATGGTGGTTTCTGAGTCAATGGAAGATCTACACAAGATCTTTTATCATTGTATGTGCATTGGGACTTGCCTTTATTTTTGAAGATTCATTGGTGCATGAGGTTGCTCTGATCACTAACCACATCCTTCAGGAAAAGTACCTGAATGGACAAGTCATGTCCCAGTCACTTATAAGGCACAGCCCTGTTCAGTAGTTCTGATGAAAACTCATTTAATGATAACATTAGTTTATACCTGACCAAGAACAGAACTGTCTGAGGTTTCTTTGAGGGGTTGATGAGCAATTTTGCTATATCAGCTCTCTCCTGTCATTCATAACGGTGCATAACACACAATCGCAGATAAACACATAAGCACTCAGGAACCTCAGAACAAAACTTATTAGCAGTGTCATTCCTGATGTATGAAAAGTTTCCTTTTAAAATCTGAAGTTACTCAAATACTTGAATTTTTAACATTGTAATAAGGTGTATTAGCATTTCAAACATCTAAGTTTAACCTTCTGCTTTGACCTCTTTCTCTTTTTTGCACAGTTACCTCTGCTGTGCAATCTGCTGCTTTTGTTGTAAGTTGGCTTACCGTTGCAATTTTCCACGGTACTGCATTTTTCAACAAGAAGCTTCAATTCAGGTTAGTTTCTTTGGTTGTGTTCTTCACCTTGGTTGTGCTCCTGTTGTTCCTTTGTGCAAGATTGAGGTCAGACTGATATTTAGAAAAAAAAAATTGAGCTTAATTTCTATCCCTAACCCCTCAATGGAATCTTCCACTCAGCACCCATTTGGGGAAGCTACCTATAGAGCGCTCCTGTTTTCCTGTTGTAACATTGGAAATTTTGGGGGAAATAACATAAATGGTCATACTGTGATCTTCAAGTGGCTGCAGAGTGGCATAGTGGTTATGTTAGTGGCCTGGTAAGCTAGAAGTCTATACAAAACATCCAGCATCATGGGTTCAAATCGCATTTTAGCATCTGGAGAAATTGTTGTAATTAAATATATCTGGAATGAAATGTTAATGTCAAAATGAGGACCATGTAATGAATGAAAATCCATTTTATTACATGCATATTCTTAAGGAAAAGAAATTACTGTGCTTAACCAGTCTTTTATTTTACAGCTACATATTTGCTTACCCAATCTTGGATGCCAAAACCATAAGAATTTGGTTGACTCTAAGTTGCCTCCAAAATGCCCTAACAAGCGCTGCAGTTGTATTTAAGAAAATTGTTCTCAAGGACAATGAACCATAAGCAATAAATGCTGGCTTTGTCAATCACACTTTATGAATAAGTAAATAAAATCTAAAAAGCCACTGCAGAATTACAGGCAAAGCAATTATCACAATGTGCAACCATTAGAACTGAGGTGAATAGCTATCTTTTTCTTTTAGAGACTATAAGTATACAATCCCTTCCAGAAAACTGACTTGTGCCCCATTAAATAAAAATGTACTGGAACTGAATATCAAACATCCGAAAAATGAATACTGATTTGTTTCATTGAATCAGGGAGACACATCCATTTTGGCTAAAAAAAAGTGACTAATTTTGGTCTCCCTGCCTTGCTTGAGGTTTTTATTTGCACTAGATTTGTTCTATGTCATTCTCTAGGATGTACATCAAAAGCATTAGAATGAATTAATTAACTATTCTGAAAAGATGCTATATCAATTAGCAGAGATTGTTTTGTCTAGAAGTGTTTCCTAGAGTTGATTACTTGTTGGCTGTCTAATAATCTTTCCTTTGATTTGGTAGACATTTAATGTGCCACCTTACCCCAAGTTTCTTTAGCACTCAGTAGGCAGTCTGACACCACCACCACCCCAAGTTTCAGATCAACTAGTAATTATGAAACAATGAATTCCAGATAAGGAAAGTTTCAGGTAAAAAGCAAGTTGTTATTGTGTCTTGTGGAAAATCTCACCCACTTGTTCTGCAGAAGTTTAGTCTATAGGTTACTGCATGGTCATGCATCTCAGGTACAGTTTGCCATCATGTAGTGCTGTGATAGTTTAAAACTCACCCTGATATATTGTGTCTCCTCGATAACTAAAGTTTATTAGATTTCAGCAGCAGTAACTGAGAGGTCATTTGCTTGGTTTGTGATTAATGATTACTTTACAAAAACACTCAAGATTGTATGAAAGACCTATCAAATAACCTAAAGCTAGTGTCAGTACAGGTGGGATTGAACATCTGTTCCAGATGGAACAGGGGATCGGCAGAGGCAGGAAAATTGATAAGCATTCCCTTGACATCCTAACAAGCTCTGATCTTCTTTGGGTTTTCCCAGTTGCTTCAAGAAGGCAGCTCCTACTGACCAGCTTGATAATGAAAGAATGGTTATCCATTACCAAATTAAGATGATGATGTGTACCCTGGAGGAAAACTTCTGTTATGGACTAAGTCAGACAACTCAAAACATTCTTAAGCAGGCAGCTCAGATCATAACTTTGCAATTTGTTTCAGTAATTGTACAGTGAAAATTACCCGGATTAAATTAGCTAAGTTGACTACTAGACTTTAAAGCAGACAAAAATTTATTCATAAAATTACACAATGAAATACAAAGAATAGAATCAAGAACCCCTACAGAACTCAGCCAATCCAACTAGACTTAATTATGCTGTTCCGAATACACACAACAGTCCCAATAAGCAAGCTCCCTTTAAAAACCAATATAAATGGAACACATGCTTACAGGTTGAAGTTGAAGGGCAGAAAAGAGAGAGAGAGTTCCATACAACTCCCTGTTGAACCTCCAACCAGTTCAAGACTGAACAACAACTGCTCAGCTCAGATAGGAAGTTGACCACTCCTCTTTCTTTATACAAGTCACTTCTAAAGCATGACCACTTTGGCCTGAAGTCTCATCTGTTTACATGTAAACAAAAAGCCTCTCAAAATCCTTTTCATCTCTGTACCAAACCAGACTGATCAGAGCTCTGCCCCTCTGAAAAAAAAACAAGGACAGCGTCTCCTTGAGCCAAGGAACAGCATCTAGAAAGAAAAGGGACTAGCTTTGTGACGCATTCCG
This sequence comes from Chiloscyllium plagiosum, assembly GCF_004010195.1. Classification (NCBI taxonomy): domain Eukaryota; kingdom Metazoa; phylum Chordata; class Chondrichthyes; order Orectolobiformes; family Hemiscylliidae; genus Chiloscyllium; species Chiloscyllium plagiosum. Next base: position 17,317,556 of record NC_057735.1, read on the forward strand.
CCCCCCCCCCACCTCCAAAAAAAAGAACCATCAATACCAAAGATGGCTTCACTTTTAACCCTTCAAAACTCGGTTAGTAGTCGAAGCACCTATATACAGTATACTAACTATAAACATACAAACATGCACAATCACATGCAAATGTTGTAATGCCAATGCCAAGCATAGAGTCTCTTTCTCCACCATTGAATATTTCTGTTGATGAACATTCAACGTCCTGGAAAATACCCGATGGGTCTTTCTATCCCTTTGTCATCCTCCTGCAGGAGCACCGCACTGACACCCACAACACTGGAATCAATAGCCACTTTGAAAGGTTTTGTGTAATCTGGTGTGGCCAAAACTGGGGCAGTGGTTAACACGTTTTTTCGGCTGTCAAATGCCTTTTGACAGTCCTCTGTCCACTGAAACTCCTTGCCCTGTTTTAACAATTTGATGAGTGGAGCTGCCATACTGCTAAAGTTCGGCACAAACCTTTGGTAAAATCCACTCAACCCCAGCAACCGTAGTACAGCTTTTTTTGTCAATGGTGTGGGAAGTTCCCCAATTGGTTTCATTTTCACATCCTGTGGGTCTAATAACATGGCCCAGGAAGGTGACTTGGGCTTTGGCAAATTCACTTCTAGCTAGGTTTACCACCAAGCCTGCCTTCCAAAGTCAATTGAACGAGTCCGATAAATGCTGCAAACGTTCCTTCCATGAATGACTACAAATCACCAGGTCATCAATATACATCACACAATTGGGTAATCTGTCAATGACCTTATTAGTCAGTCTCTGAAATGTGGCTGGAGTGTTTTCATACCAAATGATATGACTTTGAACTGATATAGTCCATTTGGTGTTACGAAAGCTGAAATTGCCATTGCTCTTTGTGACAGAGGTATTTGCCCCTGAGCAAGTCCAAATTAGAAATGTAAGTTGCTTGTCCCACTTTTTCAACCTAGTCCCCCAACCATGGAATTGGATAGGCACCAGTCTTTGTAATGGCATTGACTTTGCGATAGTTTACACATAACCATTGGGTGCCATCTGGCTTTGGCACCATGACTATGGGTGAGTTCCAGTCACTGTAACTCACTCACTTCAATTATGCCATCTTGGAGCATGTGCTCTAACTCCTTCGGAACCTGTGCCAACTTTAGAGGGTTATGCCTGTAAGGATGTTGCTTAATTGGAACAGCATCTCCTTTATCTACATCATGCACAATTAGGTTAGTACTTCCCAGTTTATTTCCACATCTCTCCTCAAGTGATAGTAATAACTCTTTCAGGTCATTTCAATTTTCTTGTGGAAGGTAATTCAATATCCCAATTTTTGACAATTTCCTCATTGTCCAATTTGATTTGAGAATGTCCAATTCAGAATCCTCTGAACTTGATTCTTTCTTCTGTGCTGTAATCATTAACACCTTCTCCTCTTGCTTTCCTTCCCTATCAAAATACCTTTTCAACATATACACATGACACACTCTGTGAGACTTCTTCCTGTCTAGAGTCCTGATCAAGTAGTTCACCTTACTCAATTTACATAGAACATAGAAGTTCAACCCTGTCAAGTTATGGAGTTCAACCCTGTCAAGTGTGAGGTTGTCCATTTTGGAAGGACAAATAAGAATGCGGAATACAGGGTTAATGGTAGGGTTCTTAGTAAGGTGGAGGAGCAGAGGGA